>NW_026712295.1:0-234514 GCF_030504385.1 Musca domestica | reverse complement strand
AAATATTCATGGGAGAGATTTTTTGGACCTTTTTGAAATTTGACCTAATTTCTCACTCTTAGCTTCAATTTTGAGGGTTCTTGTCAAAGAAAAAAATATTCTCCATTAAATATCACTGAAGGTCTCTGAATAAATAAAATTGTTATTTGCAATATTTAACATAATAATAAAAATATATATTTATGCATTAAATAAATTATATTGGTTGTTATGGGTCTTTTTTTAAATTTGGTCTATTTTTCCCCTTTTAACGCAAGATTAGGTGGTTCATGTCAATGGAAAAAATATTCTGCACTAAATTCTACTATAGGTCTCTGAACAAGGAATATTGAAATTAAAAATATTTACAGTATAATAAATAATATAAATTTGTTTATATAAAATATTCTTGGGTGATATTTGTTGCTCATTTATGAATTGGGTCCAATTTCTGCCTTTCAGCTTAAGTTTTAGTGATTCATGGCAATGGAAAGAATTTTCTGCACTAAATTCTACTATTGGTCCCTGATCAAGGAACATTGAAATTAAAAATATTTATAATATTATTAATAATATAAATTTGTTTATATAAAATATTCTTGGGAGTGATTTTTTGCCCTTTTTTAAATTTGGCCCGATTTCTCCCTTTCAGCTTTAGTTTAGGTGGTTCATGTCAATTGAAAAAATATTCTCCACAAAATTCTACTATAGGTTTCTGAACTAAGAAAATTGCAATTTAAAATATAAACAATATTAATAATAATATAAATTTGTTTATAAAAAATATTTTCGGGAGATATTTTTTGGTCATTTTTAAATTTCACCCAATTTCTCCCTTTCAGCTTAAGTTTAGGTGTTTCATGTCAATGGAAAAAATATTCTTTACTAAATTCTACTATAGGTTTCTGAACAGAGAAAATTGTTAATTATAATATTTACAATATAAAAACAATATTAATATAATTACAAACAATTATTTTGGGAGTGATTTTTGTGCCTTTTTTAAATTTGGCCCAATTTCTCACTTTTAGCTTAAGTTTTGGTGGTTCATGTCAATAGAAGAAATATTCTCCACAAAATTCTACTATAGGTTTGTGAACACAGAAAATTATTAATTATAATATTTACAATATTGAAACAATATTAATTTGTTTACAAACAATTATATTTGAGGGGTTTGTTTTGGCCCTTTTTTGAATTTGGTCCAATTTCTACCTTTTAGCTTAAGTTTAGGTGGTTCATGACAATGGAAAAAATATTCTCCACTAAATTCTACAATAGGTTTCTGAACAAGGAAAATTGAAATTAAAAATATTTACAATATTATTAATAATATAAATTTGTTTATATAAAATATTCTTGGGAGAGATTTTTTGGTCATTTGAAAATTTGGCCCAATTTCTCCCATTCAGCTTAAGTTTAGGTGATTCATGTCAAAGGAAAAAATATTCTCCATTGAATATCTCTTAAGGTCTCTGAACTAAGAAAATTGATATTTCCAATATTTATTAACATATTAATAAAAATGTATATTTATGCATGAAATAAATTATTTTGGTTGTTTTGGACCTTTTTTAAAATCTGGTTTATTTTTTACCCTTTTAACGCAAGTTGAGGTGGTTCATGTCAAGGAAGAAAATACTCTCCAATAAGTTCGTGTTTAGATTTTTAAAAAAGAAAAAGGTAATATCAATTAACAATATAAATTTTTAACAATATAACTTGGTTTATAAAAAAACCTGCAATGGGACGTTTTTTCGCCCTTTTTTTAAATTTGGCCCAATTTTTCCCTTTCCCTTAAAGTTTAGCTAGTTTATGTCAAAGGGAAAAATGTTGGTTATCAAATTTCGTTGTGGGCCCCAGAACAAATGAAATTGCTAGCCATAATATTTATCCCTCAAATCGGAGTAACAAAATTAGATCAAATTTTGGTCGATTTTTTTTTTTGTATTTTTAACTCACCTTTTTAAAATTAATTTAAATTATCCATTAATCCTTAAATATGATTAAATTCATTAAGGACAGCTTGTATATTCAATTTAAAATTAAATAAATTTTCACTGTTTTTTTTTTTTAATTTTTGTATTTTTTTCAAATTTTTCTTAGGGGCATTTTTTCTTCAAAAAAAATTTTTTTCGTCTTCGGATGTCTTGTTTAATTCATGAAATACTGCATTTTTTATTGTTGTTTTTTCTGTTGCTGGTGCTGCTGCTTCTTCTTCTTCTGTTTTTAGAAATTTGCAATTTGTAACACACTTTTCAAACTGGACAACAACACGACTGGTGCACTTGCAACAACACCACACACTTGGTGAGGAAGACAAGAGCCTTTGCTTGATGGCGATGGTGATTCTGCTGCTGCTGCAGCATGTTCCACTTAGAATTGACACAATTTTTAAACCGGCATCAAGTGAAGACAGGTAATACAACAACAACCCGATTGCAATTTCTATAAAGCAAATATTTTTTGTTTTTGTCTTTCCTCTTCGAACATTTACAGGAATAAACGGAATTTTAAGAGATGACTTTCAAATAATCATGTTGCCAGCGATATGACATAGCGACCGACCATACAACCGACAAAGAGACCGACGACGACTTTCAAGTGCCCAAAGTTCCCCTGCAAGAATCAAAACTTCGTTCGTTTTGTTTGTGGCTTGTTTTGAAATCTTACGCGCATGCGCATGCGGAGAATGCCGTATAACTAACTTTACTCGGGCGCGTTTAAAACTGTAATAACATAAGCTTATCACTTAGCCAAGCTAAGAAGCTCTGAGCTCTTGGCTGTGGCATTACACGCCATGGCATGGCGCGGCATGGCATTGCAGAGGCCAGCGAAACGCCGCTCAACATCATCACCCAGCTGATGACAATGAAACTGAAGTCTAATAATGAAGTTTGTGGCTGTGTAATGATGATGGAGAATGGCTAAACAAAACAAAACGAAAAAAATGCAGAAATCTGGAAGCTTTTGTTTTTTATTGTGTCTTGGCAGCAAGACAACAACAACAACAAAAGAAATGGCAAAAGAGATCTTCCTTCCAACAACCAACCAACCAGGCAGCCAGCGGCTAAACGTATGCCATAAACTTGAATGAATGAAAGAGTGTGCCTGGCTGACGGTTACAAAAAAAGGTAACAACAACAATAACAACAACTTAAGTGCCGGTCCGTTCAAGAGTAAAGTGTTCGTCAAGCAATGATTGAATATCTAATAGGGAACAACATGTTTTTTATGAGCCACCCAAACTCCCCCCATCCCCAGCCCACGGCCTTGTTAGAGGAACAAAACGCCAAACGCACACACACAGACACAGTCACATATATTTCCAACATTTCTATGCAAAATAGTTTATAGTTGTAAACTTAGCAAACAAAACGCTTACCACCCGAATAACACTCCACAACAAAGTATGCAAGGCAGTTTTGTAGCATTGACCGTTAGGCGGTAATAGCGCCATAACTATAATCACCTGTTTTAAATTTAGCTTAATAAGATCTTTTTGGAACTATATTTAGTTCAGTTATCATTAAAAAATAAATTAAAAAGGGGAACTAAATGCCAAAAAAAAAGTTCTTAAAAGGGGTTAACCGGAAACCAAAAATAAACCTAATTTTTCAACAAAAATTAATATATAAATTTCTATGATATATATGATAGTTACCGATTTATGTTGGCCGGTGACCTGGGGTGGAATTTTGTGGGGAATATTTTTTCCTTTGACATGACGTGGCTAAAATCAAGAGAAATGGAAAAAATCGGGCAATTTTTGAGAAAGGCCCAAAAGAATCCAATTATTTTTATAGCAAAATTGATAAGCTTATTTTCATCATAAGTATTACTTTTATCGATTTCTTTTGTTCAAAGACTTATAGTGAAATTTTGTGGAGAACATTTCATTCTTTAGCATCACTCACTTAAATTCAATAAAAAGTGGTAAAATTGGGCAATATTTGCGAAAGACCCAGAAAGACCAAAAAATATTCTCATAACAAAATTGGCAAGCATGTTTTCAGCACATATATTATAGGTACCGATTTCTTTTGTTCAGAGACTTATAGTGAAATTTGATGAAGAATATTTCTTCCTTTAACATCAACCACCTAAAACTGAGAAAAAGTGGGAAATTTGGGTTATAATTTGAAATTGTTCAAAAAACGCCCAAAAATAATTTATACCAAAATTGGCAAGCATATTTCCCCATAAATGTTATAGCTGCAGGTTTCTTATGTTTGGTTACCTATAGAGAAATTCAATGGAGAATATTTCTTTCCTAAGCATCATCCACCTTAAACAAAGAAAAAGCGTAAAAATTGGACAATATTTGCGAAAGACCCAAAAAGACCAAAAAATATTTTTATAACAAAATTGGCAAGCATGTTTTCAGCACATATATTATTGGTACCGATTTCTTTTGTTCAGAGACTTATAGTGAAATTTGATGGAGAATATTTCTTCCTTTAACATCAACCACCTAAAACTGAGAAAAAGTGGGAAATTTGGGTAATAATTTGAAAAGGTGCAAAAAACGCCCAAAAATATTTTATACCAAAATTGGCAAACATATTTTCTTCTTAACTATTATAGTTACAGGTTTCTTATGTTTGGTGACCTATAAGGAAATTAAATTGGGAATATTTCCTTTTTTAGCATCATCCAACTTAAACAAAGAAAAAACGTAAAATTGGCCAATATTTGTTTAAGGCCAAAAAAGACCAAAAATATTCTCATAACAAAATTGAGAAACATATTTTCTTAATACATATTATAGCTGTAAATGTCCTATGTTTAGTGACCTAAAGCAAAATTTTATTGAGAATATTTCCCTCTTTAACATCAACCATCTTAAACAAAGAAAAATAGTGAAAATGGAACATTATTTAAAAAAGACCAAAAATTACCTAATTTATTTCTATAACGAAATTGGCAAGCATTTTTACATCACATATATTATAGGTACCGATTTCTTTTGTTCAGAGACTTATCGTGAAATATGATGAAGAATATTTCCTCTTCTGACATAAAGTCCCTAAAATCAATAGAAAGTGGAAAAAATGAGCAACATTTTAAAAAGGTGCAAAAACCGCCCAAAAATATTCTATACCAAAATTGGCAAACATATTTTCTTCTTAACTATTATAGCTACAGGTTTCTTATGTTTGGTGACCTATAAGGAAATTAAATTAGGAACACTTCTTTCTTTAGCATCGCTCACTTAAATTCAAGAAAAAGTGGAAAAATTTCACAATATTTGATAAAGGCCAAAAAAGACAAAAAATATTCTCTTAACAAAATTCAGAAACATATTTTCTTAATAAATATTATAGCTACAGATTTCCTATGTTTGATGACCTAAAGCGAAATTTTATTGAGAATATTTCTCTCTCTAACATCAACCATATTAAACAAAGAAAAATAGTAAAATTGGGCCATTATTTCAAAAAGACCAAAAAATCCCAAAATTACTTTTTATAATAAAATTGGCAAGCATGTTTACATCACATATATTATAGGTAGCGATTTCTTTTCTTCAGAGACTTATAGTGAAATTTGATAAAGAATATTTCTTCTTCTGACATAAAGTCCCTAAAATCAATTAAAAGTGAAAAAATTGAGAAACATTTTAAAAAGGTGCAAAAAAACGCCCAAAAATATTTTATACCAAAATTGGCAAACATATTTTCTTCTTAACTATTATAGCTACAGGTTTCTTATGTTTGGTGGCCTATAAGGAAATTAAATTGGGAATATTTCCTACTTTAGCATTATCCAACTTAAACAAAGAAAAAGCGTAAAAATTGGCCAATATTTGATAAAAGCCAAATAAGACAAAAAATATTCTCATAACAAAATTGAGAAACATATTTTCTTAATAAATATTATAGCTACAGATTTCCTATGTTTGGTGACCTATAACAAAATTTAATGGCGAATATTTCTTTCTTTAGCATCACTCACTTAAATCCAAGAAAAAAGGAAAAATTGGGCAATGTTTGAGAAAGGCCAAAAAAGGCCAAAATATATTTTTATAACAAAATTGGCAAGCATGTTTACATCACATATATTATAGGTACCGATTTCTTTTGTTCAGAGACATATAGTGAAATTTAATGGAGAATATTCCTTCCTCTAATATGGACAACCTAAAACCGACAAAAAGTAAAAAAATTTAGCAAAATTTGGAAAAGGTGCAAAAAAAACCCAAAAATATTTTATACCAAAATTGGCAATTATATTTTCATCATATATATTATAGCCAGCGATTTGTTTTGTTCAGAGACTTATAGTGAAATTTGATGGAGAATATTTCTTTCTTTAACATCAAACACCTAAATCTGAGAGAAAGTGGGAAATTTGGGTTATAATTTGAAATTGTGCGAAAAAAAACGCCCAAAAATAATTTATACCAAATTTGGCAAGCATATTTCCTCATAAATGTTATAGCTACAGTTTTCCTATGTTTGGTGACCTGTAACAAGATTTAATGGAAAATATTTCTTTCTTTAACATCAACCACCTAAAATCAATAAAAAGTGGAAAAATTGAGCAACATTTTGAAATGGTGCAAAAAAAACCCCAAAAATATTTCATACCAAATTTGGCAAGCATATTTCCTCAATGGAGAACGAGATTCAATGGAGAATATTTCTTTCTTTAGCATCGTCCACCTTAAATAATGAAAAAAGTAAAAATTGGGCCAATATTTGGGCAAGACCAAAAATTAACTAATTAATTTTTTTAAACTAATTAATTTTTTTTAAACGAAATTGGCAAGCATTTTAATCACATATATTATAGCAGGGCTAGGCAAAGAGTATCCCATGGGATATCTGTGTGTTCACCAACATAATTATAAAAAATAAATTGTTTTAAATTTTCTTTCAAATTGGAAAGAGGGAGAGTCAGAGAGGAAGAGGGAGACCCCATGATATGGGGTCCATGACCTCTTGACCTGGGATCACCTGGGGAACGATGTAGAGAGAAAGAGGAGGCAAAGAATGAGGAACAGAGAAAGAGAGAGAAAGAGGGATAGAGAGAGGAAGAAAAGGTCAATGACCCTTTGACCTGGGGTCAATGACCTCTAGCTGGGGTCAATGAGAATGGGGGAGAGAGAGGGAGGGAGAGGAAGTGGGAGAGGAAGAGGGAGAGAGAGGAAGAGGGAGAGAGAGGAAGTGGGAGAGGGAGGGGAAGATGGAGAGAAAGAGGGAGAGAGAGGAAGTGAGAGAGAGAGGAAGTGGGAGAGAGGGAGCGAGAGGAAGTGTGGGAGAGAGAGAGAGGGGAAGAGGGAGAGAAAGAGATGAATAGGGAGAGAGAGAGAGAGAGGAAGAGGGAGAGAGAGAGAGGAAGAGGGAGAGAGAGAGAGAGGGAGAGGAAGAGGGAGAGAGAGGGAGAGGAAGAGGAAGAGGGAGAGGGAGAAGAAGAGGGAGAGGGAGAGGGAGAAGAAGAGGGAGAGAGAGAGGAAGAGGAAGAGGAAGAGGAAGAGGAAGAGAGGAAGAGGGAGAGAGGAAGAAAAGGTCAATGACCCCTTGACCTGGGGTCAATGACCCCTTGACTTTGGGTCAATGACCTCTAGCTGGGGTCAATGACCGTCTCTCTCTCTCTCCCTCTTCCTCTCTCTCTTTTTCCCTCTTCATCTTCCTCTCTCTCTCTCCCTCTTCATCTTCCTCTCTCTCTCTCCCTCTTCATCTTCATCTTCCTCTCTCTCTCTCTCCCTCTTCCTCTCTCTCTCTCTCTCCCTCCCTCTTCCTCTCTCTCTCCCACTTCCTCTCTCTCTCCCTCCCTCTCTCTCCCTCTTCCTCTCTCCCTCTTCCTCTCTCCCTCTTGACCTCAGGCCAAGGGGTCATTGAGAGGGAGAAAGGAAGAAGGAGAGAGGAGGAGGGAGAGAGGAAGAGGGAGAGAAAAAAGTTCATTGACCCCAGGTCAAGAGGTCATTGACCCCAGGTCATTAACCCCAGGTCTTGACCTGGGGTCATTGACCCCAGTACTGGAGAGGAAGAGAGAGAGAGAGAGAGAGAGCAGGATGAAGAGAGAATGATGAAGGCGAAGAAGATAGAGAGAGGGGAAAAGAGAGAGAGAAAGATAGAGAGAGAGGAAGAGGGAGAGATAGAGAGGAAGAGGAAAATTGAGAGAGAGAGGAAGAGGAAGAGAGAGAGGAAGAGAGAGAGAGACAGAGAGAAAATGTCAATGACCCCAGGTCAAGAGAGGAAGAGAGAGAGAGGAAGAGGAAGAGAAAGAGAGAGGAAGAGAGAGAGAAAAGGTCAATGACCCCAGGTCAAGAGAGAGAGAGGAAGAGAGAGAGAGAGAGGGAGGGAAAAGGTCAATGACCCCAGGTCAAGAGGTCATTGACCTTTGCTCTCTCTCTTCCTCTCATTCTCTCTCTTCCTCTCATTCTCTCTCTTCCTCTCCTTCTCTCTCTTCCTTTCTCTCTCTCTTCCTATCTCTCTTTTTTTCTCTCTCTCTCTCTTCCTCTCTCTCTCTTCCTTCCTCTCTTGACCTAGGGTCAATGACCTCTTGACCTGGGGTCATTGACCTCTTGACCTGGGGTCATTGACCTTTTTCTCTCTCTCTTCCTCTCTCTATCTTCCTTTCTCTCTCTCCCTTCCTATCTCTCTCTCCCTTCCTATCTCTCTCTTCCTCCCCCCCTCTCTCTCTCTCTCTCTCTCTCTCTTCCTCCCTCTCTTCCTCTCTCTCTTCCTCCCTCTCTTCCTCTCTCTCTTCCCCCCTCTCTTGACCTGGCGTCATTGACCTTTTCTCTCTCTTCCCCCCTCTCTTGACCTGGCGTCATTGACCTTTTCTCTCTCTTTTCTTCCTCCCTCTCTCCCTCTCTCTCTTCCCCTCGTTCTCTCTCTTCTTCTCCGTCTCTCTCCCTCTCTCTTCCTCTTTCTCTCTCTCTTCCCCTCGTTCTCTCTCTTCTTCTCCGTCTCTCTCCCGCTCTCTCTTCCTCTCTTGACCTGGGGTCAATGACCTCTTGACCTGGGGTCAATGACCTCTTGACCTGGGGTCATTGACCTTTTCCTCCTTCTATCTTCCTCTCTCTCTATCTCTCTTCCTCTCTCTCTCTCTCCCTCTCTTTCTCTTCCTCTCTCTCTCGTTCTCTTCCCCTTGACCCGGGGTCAATGACCCCTTGGCCTGAGGTCAATGACCCTTTCTCTCTCTCTTCCTCTCTCTCTCTCTCTTTCTCCCTCTCTTTCTCTCTCTCTTTCTCTCTCTTCCTCTCTTTCTCTCTTCCTCTCTCTCTTCCCCTTGACCCGGGGTCAATGACCCCTTGGCCTGAGGTCAATGACCTTTTCTCTCTCTCTTCCTCTTCCTCTCTCTCTTTCTCTCTCTCTTCCTCTCTCTCTCTTCCTCTCTCTCTCTCTCTTCCTCTCTCTCTCTCTCTCTCTTTCTCTTCCCCTTGACCCGGGGTCAATGACCCCTTGGCCTGAGGTCAATGACCTTTTCTCTCTCTCTCTTCCTCTCTATCTTCCTCTCTCTTTCTCTTCCTCTCTGTCTCTTTCTCTTCTGAAGAGAGAGAGAGGGAGGAAGATAGAGAGAGGAAGAAAGCGAAAAGGTCAATGACGTTAGGTCAAGAGGTCATTGACCCCAGGAAGAGGAAGAGAAAGATAGGAAGAGGAAGAGAGATGGGAAGAGAAAGAGAGGAAAAGAGAGAGAGGAGGAGGGAGGGAGGGGGACAGAGGAAGATAGAGAGAGAGGAAGAGAGGGAAAGAGAGAGAGATGAAGAAAGAGAGAGAAAAGGTCAATTACCTCAGGTCAAGAGGTAATTGGTCCCAGGTCAAGAGAGGAAAAGAGAGAGAAAGAGAGAGATAAAAATAGCGTGAGAGGAAGAGAAAGAGAGAGAGAGAGAGGAACAAAGTGAGAGAAAAGGTCAATGGCCCCAGGTCAAGAGGTCATTGACCCCAGATCAAAAGGTCATTGGGAGAGGATAGCAAGAGAGAGATAGGAAGAGGAAGAGAGAGAGATAGAAAGAGAAAGAAAGGAAGAGATAGAGGCAGAGGGAGAGAGGAAGAGAGAGACATGAAGAGAGAGAGAAAGATAGAGACAGATATGAAGATGAAAGGGAGAGAGAGAGAGAGAGGAAGAGAAAGAGGGAGGAAAAGGTCAATGACCCCAGGTCAAGAGGTCATTGACCCCAGGACAAGAGAGGAAGAGAGAGCGGGAGAGAGACGGAGAAGAAGAGAGAGAACGAGGGGAAGAGAGAGAGAGAAAGAGGAAGAGAGAGGGAGATAGACGGAGATAGACGGAGAAGAAGAGAGAGAACGAGGGGAAGAGAGAGAGAGAGGAAGAAAAGAGAGAGAAAAGGTCAATGACGCCAGGTCAAGAGAGGGGGGAAGAGAGAGAGAGGGGGAGGAAGAGAGAGAGGAAGAGAGAGAGGGGGAGGAAGAGAGAGAGAGAAAAAGGTCAATGACCCCAGGTCAAGAGGTCAATGACCCCAGGTCAAGAGGTCACTGACCCTAGGTCAAGAGGTCATTGACCCTAGGTCAAGAGAGGAAGGAAGAGAGAGAGGAAGAGAGAGAGAGAAAGAAAGAGATAGGAAGAGAGAGAGAGAGAGAGAGAGAGAGAGGAAGAGAGAGAGAGAGAGGAAGAGAGAGGAAGAGAGAGGAAGAGAGAGAGGAAGAGAGAGAGAAGGAGAGGAAGAGAGAGAAGGAGAGGAAGAGAGAGAAAAGGTCAAGAGAGAGAAAAGGTCATTGACCTCAGGCCAAGGGGAAGAGAAAGAGAGAGAGAGAGGAAGAGAGAGAAAGAGAAAAGGTCATTGACCTCAGGCCAAGGGGTCATTGACCCCGGGTCAAGGGGAAGAGAAAGAGAGAGAGAGAGAGGAAGAGAGAGAGAGAGGAAAAAAGAGAGGAAGAGAGAGAAAGAGAGAGAGAGAAAAGGTCAATGACCCCTTGACCTGGGGTCAATGACCCCTTGGCCTGAGGTCAATGACCTTTTCTCTCTCTCTTTCTCTCTCTTTCTCTCTCTTTCTCTCTCTTTCTCTCTCTTCCTCTCTCTCTCTTTCTCTTCCCCTTGACCCGGGGTCAATGACCCCTTGGCCTGAGGTCAATGACCTTTTCTCTCTCTCTCTTCCTCTCTCTCTTTCTCTCTCTTCCTCTCTCTCTCTCTCTTTCTCTTCCCCTTGACCCGGGGTCAATGACCCCTTGGCCTGAGGTCAATGACCTTTTCTCTCTCTCTCTTCCTCTCTCTCTTCCTCTCTCTCTTCCTCTCTATCTTCCTCTCTCTTTCTCTTCCCCTTGACACGGGGTCAATGACCCGTTAGCCTGAGGTCAATGACCTTTTCTCTCTGTCTTCCTCTCTTTCTCTCTCTTCCTCTTCCTCTCTCTCTTCCTTTCCCTCTCTTTCTCTTCCTCTCTCTCTCTCTCTTTCTCTTCCTCTCTCTCTCTTTCTCTTCCTCTCTCTCTCTCTTTCTCTTCCCCTTGACCCGGGGTCAATGACCCCTTGGCCTCTTATAAAATTTTGGAAAATGTCAGTTCATAAATTTTTGAAGGACATTTATATATTTTTGTTTCTTTTAAAATGAACCCTAATTGAACTAATTTTGTAAATATAGCTCCGAATTTCTACCAACGAATTCGATGTTAAAAATAAAGCAAACTTAAACAATAATTATAAAAGATGGAGTTATTTTGAAAACAGAAAATTTAAAATTAAAAATTTAAAGATAACAAATCACTGTGTAAAGAGAAGAACGCATACAATCACAGAAAATGTTTGTGGCTCTCTGCCTAGCCCTGTATTATAGCCAGCGATTTATTTTGTTCAGAAACTTTTAGTGATATTTGATGAAAAATATTTCTTCTTCTTACATGAAGTCCCTAAAATCGATAAAAAGTGGAAAAATTGAGCCACATTTTGAAAAGGTGCAAAAAACGCCTAAAAATGTTTTAAACCAAAACTGAAAACCATCTTTTCATCCTGAGTATATACATCCTACAACGAAATGAAATGGAGAATATTTCTTCCTTTAACATAATCGAGTTTAAATAATGAAAACGATTAAAAATTTGGCAATATTTGAAAAAGGCCAAAAACGACCAAAAATATTCTTATAACCAAAATGGGCAAGCATGTTTTCACCACATTTATTATGGTCACCGATATAATATAATAAGCTGTCACTGGAATAATTTTAACAGCTGTCGGACGAGTGGCTTAGAAATATAAGCAGTCTAAAGTTGGTTGCAGTATTTTTCTTCGAACCCTGTATTTTTGGTAATTTTTTATTCAAATTCTATTTTATGTCGGAAGCAGGTTTGTGTATTTTGTAACTCAAAAAAAAAAAAATTAACTACCAAAAACTTCATATTTTTTATATATTCAATTGTTAAAAAAAAATGTCTTCCCTTTTCAACTTATTGACCCAAAATTTATCTAAACGATTCCCTCCCACCATAGCCAATACAATGTACATAAATATATATTTGTACTTATGCCTCTTAATGATTGCTGTAATAGTTTATTATTATTATGCTAATCTTTTGTTTATCTCGAATTACCTTGATGTCTTTCAAATGGTTTCGCACCCAAGCACCTACTTATTGCTTAAATGCAAAACGAAACCAAATAAAATACCACCTTAATTTACTAATTAAACAATCAACAATATACGCAAAAAAAACGAACAAATTTACAAAAATTTGTAATGAGATTGCGAAGACGCACTTCTTAGCATAAATAAACATAAATACAAATAACCACAGACACCGGACATTTCAGACAGCGTATTCAATTTGATGTGGCTTTACTGGCATGGCATTATTATTGTTGTTGTTACTTTTTATTAAAAAAAACCATTGTTGTCTTTTTGAAAAGCGAGGGTGTTATTGCAGGTGCCTTTTGGTCAGTTACAGTTGACCGGTTTTCAACTACTTACTCTTGTAGCAATTACTTGGTGTAGAACTCCATTTAATTATCACTAATTGTATAAATAAGCTTACCAGCCTTGTTTCCTTCAGATTTAGATTTTTGAATAATTTCCGAAGTCTAAATACAGAATTCTATACAAAATTGTTGGTTGAATCAATTCCTCATGCTGGTCCTGGCGACATTCACAGATGTAAACATACTTCAAAATCTGCAAAAGAAAATAGTATGTTTCCATTAAATGTAGCCAAACATTATAAATGGGAATAAAAACATATATATGCTGCTTTAAATGTCCTCGCAGAATTCCAAAAGCTTCAAAAGCATCAATATCCCTCAATTTTATTTACATTTGAACGGCAATTAATTGTGTTTACTTTACGTCACGTACAGCCACTAACTTTTACTGACTGCCTTTAAAACAGCTGTTTTGTATTACTAAACTCCAATTGAAGTGTGGTATACACTAGCAAACATACATGATTGTCGATAGAACTATTGCTCAGAAACAGTAACCAACTAGACAAACAAAACAAATAATTTTAAATAATTAAAATATTTATAAAACAATTTAAAAGACGAGAAGTATTGCAGAATTATCTGTTGTTAAGATATTTTTGTTGATTGTCAAAGCATTATTGGCAGTTTGTGTTTATATTGACAAATAAAAACGAAATCAGGGAAGTGTACTGCCATGGTACAATAAAACGGTAAGGTAACGCTACCAGCCGGTTACAATTTTTTTCTAAATTCTATTGGAAAACAAAAAACAAAATATTGTCAAAATCAATGAGTGAAAGATTAAACAGTTATACTATGTAATTGAGAGATAGATCAGTTTGGATTCTACTTTTTTTAAAGAAATTCCAGGTACTAAAAATAAGGAAAAATATAAAATAATTGAAAACAACATTGTAGAATTAAAAAGGTAAAATCATGAAATATGTTTACAACTTTTTCAAAATTATTCATTTGACATTTCATTGTCAAAATTTGTATTTGCAAATCTGTTGTACAAACACAAATCAAAGATGGGAACCTGTTTTGAATGCAGTGAAATATGACAAGGTAAATTACAGAAAATGCACAGGTGGGAATGTTTATTTGAAATGACTTTACCTTCTTAATTTTACCATGGAAAACAACTTGACGCATATAATTTTGAATTATTGTGACAGGAAGCGGACATAGCCTCAGGGATGCATTTCTGTAGTTTAACGAAACTGTTCTACGTACTTATTGTACCTTGCTACAAACAGACATTTTTTTCGGAACAAAATTGAAATGTGAGCATGGTAGAAAAATACAGGTAGATGCATCAACGCCTAGGAACATTGATATGTCAAAAAATTTTTTAATGTTTTTTTTTTTTAAATATAAGTAGATTTCTGTAAGTTTTCTTATACGATGTCATTAGGAGGTTCTTTTAATTCGTGTTTTTTAACAATTTTTACAAATTTTAATAATTTTTCATTCAACATTTTCGATTCCAAAATTAGTTTGACAGTTCATTGTCCCAGCAGCTGTGTCGATGCGTCTACCTATATTCTTCTACCATGGATGTGAGTAGATAAACCGCTTTAAGTCTTCGAATGCCATATTTTGTGACATATATGATCTGTTCCGGAAACTGCAAGAATCTACGAGTTTTGCAATTTTTGTCGATATCGTAAAGGGAAAATCGGTTAACGTAGTAAAAACTTTTACATTCTTGCATGGTCTGTTCCAGAATCTGCAAGAATCTCCTACATTTGAAACTTTCTCCGATATCATAAAGGGAAAATCGATTATGGTAGTAAAAACTTTTACATTCTTGCAGTTCTGGAACAGACCAGCAGTTTTGGAACAGACCAATAATAAAGGGATACCAGAGCACTTGAATCCTGCCGTCGTTATCCATTTTTGGAATTCAAAATTATTTAAATTAGTGAATTTTTTTTTTTTTAAATCACATTTCCTATCATCCTCTGAACGGCAGCGTATAAGAAAAGATTCTAAAATCCATATATTTTTGGCACGATAACCGATTTTACCTTTATGAAATCGAAAAAAATTGCAAAAATGGTAGATTCATGCAGGTTCTGGAACAGAGCAAATGTTTGCATGCGCTGATGCCAAAAAATTTAGTTGTGTTCCAGAACCTACAAATTAGTACTAATTAGTACTAATTCTGCTACAACGCGTTCCCGTACTCTAAAAACTAGCAAAACTTGCAGCTCTCTCGAGAAAAAAATGGCGCTGAGTGGTGCACATTTCTGCTTGTTTTAGCTACATGAATTTGACCGAGCAGAAATGTGCAAATTGTGAATTTGACATTTAATTGACAGGGCTAACAAGGTTGAAAAATGTATTGATACATTTCAATGTTCCCGCGTCATAATAAAGAAATGATCAACTTAAAAACTAAAGGAAAAACTAATATTTGTAGTGCAAAAAAAAATGGAAAATATGGAGCACTTTTGGATGATTCCAGTAGTGAAAAGGTCTGGCTGAATGATGAATCAGATTATTAATTATTATTATAGATTATTAATTTTAACGTATCGTCTTCAATACTAATTTTTTTAAATTTTGGCGTCCGTTTCAGTAAGGTTTCACCAGTCCGATTTGGACTGTTTACTCTTGGAATTTTGAATTTTGACATTTTATCGCATTTCTGCTAATTTTCCGTTCCCTTATTTTTTGAGCACACCTAATTGAGAATGACATTTCGAACTGTTCTCTCTTCTGCTAGTTTTACTACTACAAAAGTACTGGAACACAACTTTTGTTGTAAAAAATAAGTAGATTTGTATGTTTTCTTATATGACACAAATCGAAGGTTGTTATATATTTTCAACAATTTTCATTTAAAATGTTCAATTTCAAAATTGACTTGACAGATCATTATCCCAGCACCTATGTCGATGTCGACTAAATGTATTCTTCTACCCTGCTATTATGCATAAAATACATGTAAACATCACCTTAGAAAAAGAAAACATCCGCAATAATTCAATGTAAATTTATTTATTCTAGATAATAAAAAAAATTTGTTAATTCTTTCAACACTACATTACTTATTTCGAATTTCTAGTTTTAGTTTCAATTTCCCTACTTAAGCATTATCCATTGCCTCGATTTCGTATAGTAACTGTTGTTCTGCCTTAACCTTCTCATGTTCGTCCACTCCAATGCCAGCTCCCAGGCGCTGTAAATCTCCATCACCTGTGACAATTTCATTTTGCATGTCATGGGTCAACTCTTCGACAACGACTTCTTGTTGTTCCAAATGTTCCTGTTTAAATTGGGTTAACTGGTTATGTGTTTGCTGGTGTGGATGATGAGGATGATACAATGACTGTTGGCTTTCATCACACTCATAGTGTTCATCAGCTACTTGTGACAACTGGTGTTGTTGTTGCTGCTGCTGTTGCAATAACTCCTGTTCGGCCTGTTGCTGTTCGTCGGTTTTATCTTGAAACAATTGTCTGCCCAATTTTTTGCGACACTGCAATGACCTTCGATGGGCATCAAAGAAATCTATGTGATTGAATTCCAGGCCACATATGCGACACTCAAATTTACTTTGGTTTAGATGCATTTCTTTGCGATGCTGGGCCAATTTGTGGGTATCCTTGAAACGCATATCACAGAACGGACAGTCCAACAAACGTCGATCACCATAGTGGACATTTCGTACATGTTCATTCATGGAGAATTTTCTTAAGAACTTCTTGCCACAATGTTCACATTCATAGTTACGCTGTTGTTCGTGCACCAGCCGGCGGTGGTGTCTCAGCGAGGTATTTTGGGCAAAGGTCTTGCCACAATGTTCACAAATGTGTTCTTTGGCCAGATGACGTCTCTGTTCATGTACCTTTAAGTCCTGCTTGGTGCAATAGTACATTTTACATGGCACGCAAACATAGGGTCGTATACCCACATGCCGTCTCGAGTGACCAGCCGCATAGGCCCTTGTCACAAAATCATCTTCACAGTAAATGCATTTAAATCTTTTCGTTCCGGGTTTCAGGTGGGTCTTCAAGTGGGCATCTAATTTTGATTTGTGCATGATGTCAGGGCACACACCACACTCAACGGGTAACTTGTCAGCCTCCTTGTCATCTGACACCACAGAGAATTCCACAATCGGTGCACCATCTTCCTCATCGTAGTCCACAATCTCGGCACAAATACCATCAAATAGTAAGAATTTCTTTGGCACTTTGGGTACATTCAAACGCTTTCGCTTCTTCTCCAACTCCGACCATGGCAAATACGTTTGGGCAGGTGTTTTAGTTTCAACTTCGACAACTTCTTCATGCTGATACGTTTCCAACTGAACACCAGCGTCCGGATCATGGTCGTCCATTTCATCGTGTACCTCTTCGACAAACATCATTTGACCATCTTCACCAATCATGACGGTGTCTCCATGATCTTCAACAATTTCATGTCCCTCACCATCGCCCAGCACAATGATTTGCGATGAATCATCTTCCAAATCCTCGCCATCGGCCAACACAACATAGCCATTGTCAATGGTGATGTACTCGTCTTCAACGATGGATTCAGTTTCATCACTCATTTCGTGGATATTCAAAAAAAATCACAAAAATCACCGATGTTTTTTCGGTAGCCGAAGGAAAAAATTACCAACGCTGTTGACGAAGTGAACGTTTGCAAGGGATATGTTCACTGAACTGAACTAAAGGAACCTGGGCAGTTCTTTTATTTATTTTGTTCCTTAATATCATTAAAATGTTTGGTGTTTCTTTTAGTATGAATACAAGGAAGGCAAGTATTAAATATTATAAAAATCTAATATTTATTATTTTTCTGAGACACATTTGGTAACATTTATTCCCCTTAAAATGGAATTTTTTGGAAAAAATGAAAATTTTCACAATTATCAGAAATTATAATTTAATGTTCGAAAATGTCAACTGATTTTATTTTTTTTCCATAATTTGGTAATAGTTAATCAATATAAATGGGAATTCCCAAGACATTTTATTTTGAGAATGGGAGAATGATTTATTTAGACTAATATCCATGGCAGAAGAATACAGGTATATGCATCAACGCTTGGGAACATTGATATGTCAAAAAAATTTAAATGTTTTTTCAAATATAAGTAGTTTTTTATATATTTTCTTATACTACGTCATTTGGAGGCTATAATAATTCGGATTTTTTAACAATTTTTACAAATTTAAATAATTTTTCATTCAACATTTTCAATTCGAAAATTGGTTTGACAGTTCATTGTCCTAGCAGCTGTGTCCTGTGTACCATGGTAATATATTTGTTTGTTTTCTGCATCCATATTCTTTTCTGGTATATACGTGAAAGGCAAGTTAAAATGAAAACAAAAAAAATAAGGTGCAAGTAAATTTGCCTACTCTAAATCGGGTTTTTTTCATTCCATTTATTTATATGTTTAGTAGGTTTAAATTGTCAATTTAAAGTACGTTTACATGGAAAACTTTAAAATGAATTTGCCTATGAAAAGCATACGAAAAATTTATTGTCGGCAGGTGATAACAACGAATTAGTGAAAACTCTTGCAAATGTTGACTCAGTAAAATGATTAAATATTGCGTTCCCAAAAAAATTAGATAAAGGGGTAATAATTTAATTTAAGTTGTAATAAAGTACAACTCTGACACACAACAAATTCCAAGGTTATACAGAAATTACGCACATAGAAATATAGCAATTAATTAATTTTCTCATGGGAATTATGTAACTCTTTTACTCGTACAAAGATTTGAACGGCTTTCGTTTGCTAAATTTAAAAAAGGGCCACTTCAACGAAGCCCTGGAAACATTGATTTTCGAAATGCTTTTTTTCGAAATTTTTTTCGAAAATTTTTATAATTTTTCTTATACGACGCCAATCGGAGTTTGTAATGATATGAAGTTTTCAACAATTTTTACAAATTTCAATAATTTTTCCATGGTAGAATCAAAGAGGTAAAGTCATGCAATCATATGTTCACAATTTTTTCAAAAATTATTCATTTGACAACATTTTTTGTCAAAATTTGTAATTTTAAATCCATTGTACATACACAAATCAGAGATGGGAACCTGTTTTTATGTAGTGAAATGTGACAAGGTAAATTACAGAAAATGCGGAGATGGGTATGCTTATTTGAAATGACTTTACCTTCTTAATTTTACCATGAATTTTTCATTAAAAATGTTCAATTTCAAAATTGGTTTGACAATTCCAACAGCTGTGTTGATGTGACTACCTGTATTCTTCTACCATGAACCAAGCGTAGAATAAATCAAATCAAAGGTGAAAATACCTAAAACCATAGTACAATAAGGAGGAAGAACAGCTTCTTAAAACTACAGAAATACAGCCCTGAGGCTATACCCGCTTCTGTCAGATTCATTTAAAATTACATGCAACAAGTTGTTTAAATTTTTCATATTTCTCCTCATTTTTAAAATAAATTAAATAGCGCGAGAAATGAATGAAATTCCTGGAGTTTTAGGTTAACTTAGTTCGATTTTGGCCCTACAATCCTTTGTTCTTTTCCGTAGAAGCCAGCCGATGACTTAAGCTAGTCAAAAAAAAACGTTTTATGATTCTCATCTTAACAACGCAGATGTAAATGTAGCCTTAGCTGGAATTAACCAATGTCGATTTTCACATCCCTATGATATTGTCAGAAGTCATCTTACATATCCCTACTCTTCTGCAGGCACAAAACATCCAAACACCAGAGGAACACTGCGTCGGAAACCCAATGTCTTCGATACCAGCAATATGTCGAACCTGTCTCGATCCAGAGGGTCGATATTTCCAAATTTCCGATTATGTGGATGAGAGCTTGAGTATCATCGAAATTCTAGATGTAATTGTGCCCCAAATTCGTATCATGGAAGAAAAGCATTCTGAATTTGCGCCACTTATATGCGAGGAATGTTTGGAAAAGTTGTTGCAGTCTTACAGATTTCAACAGCTGTGTATTGATGCTGACAACCAATTAAGGAAACTGTTTGAAGAGGATGCAGAGAGCCAGGAAATGCAGATGGACACCAAAACGCCAATAGAATTTTTGGTAGATGAAAAGAACGATGTTAAAGTGGAAATTGAATATGTAATTGAAAGTAGCGAAGTTAAGGACATAGTTAATCCAAATGTGGAGACCTGGTAAGTAGGAGTACTTAAATTATTTCATACTCAATCAAAATGAAATAATTTTTCTTTAGTATAGAGTTGGCAAATGGCTCCAATGAAGATGAAACAGAAGAGGAACATATTGAAGTCGTTGAAAATACTGAGGAAATAATTGACATCTTGGAATCAAATACACCTCCAATGTAAGTTCCAAACGATTCCATAGGCAGAAGAAAACACATTTTTTTTATTTTTAGCTCCGACACACAACATTTCTGCAGGAACTGTGATAAGAAATTTGAAAGTTTATCCTGTTTCAAAGCCCATTGTTGCTCGAAACCCGTAGTCCGTTCAGTTTTCAATTGTGAAATGTGTCATATCACTTTTCCAAATGACAAAACCTACAAAGCCCACATACTTGAGCACGAGGAAGAGGAAAACAATAACATCAATGTTGATAATAATGAAAATGTCCTGGGAGAAGATGAAGTAGAAGTTGACATAGACCAAATGATAACCAAAGAAGCAGAAGAGGAGCACTTAAAGGAGGACACAGCTGAAGAGGAGGTTGGAACAGAGACAATCATAGATAATTGGTCTGATCTTAAGTGAGTAGAATTTAAATAGCCTCCAAACTGATTTTTTTTCTAAAAAATGTCTATTTTTCTTCCGTTACAGTGACAATAGTGATGAGTATACGATCACAAACGAGCAAAACTCTTCCGCAGGAGACTGTGAAGAAGCCTTGATAGAAAAGTAACTAAAAATGAATTTTTAATTTTATACAATAGCAACATAATGTCTCCATCCCTTCATTTAACAGGGCAAGTGATAAAAATCGCCGTAATTGTCGCTATCCATGTGAGGTGTGTGGAAAGATTTATGATCGTATATCGCGTCTACAACGCCACAGCCGAGTCCATTCGCTGCATAAAAAGTATGAATGTGAAATATGTAAGGCACGCTTCTCCACTGCCAGTTACCTGAAAATCCATCAAGATAAACATTTACAACAGGACCACGCTAACGAAACACCTCCGCCCGGTGGCTACAAATGTCCCGATTGTCCAAGACGATTTGAAAAATTAACTGCCTTATCCGGACATCGACGTTCACATTCCGATAAACAGCAGATAACCAAGAAATTACTCTGCAACTACTGTCAACGTAAGTTTCTGTCAGAGAAAACCCTAACGGAGCACATACGTAACAAACATCCCGATGAGAAATACATGTGTGATCAATGTGATCGCACATTTGTCCTGCACTCGAAACTCATAGAGCATCTTAGCGTACATCGTGAACTTATTTGTGATATTTGCCAAAAGGAGTTTGCCTTCGAGAGTCTGCTAAAAGAACACATGCGCACTCACAGTGGAGAATGTCCATTTTTGTGTCCACAGTGCGGCAAGACATTTAAATGTGGTGGTAATTTACGTCAGCACATAGAACGCCACTCGACCGTTAAGAGACATGCCTGCCCCAGTTGTTCAAGACGTTTCAAATGTCGCACCGATTTGAAGAAACACATGTCCACACATCAGGGGGTGAAGAATTATGTCTGTGATATCTGTGGTATTCGCTTTACCCGAGCATTTAGTATGGAACAACACAAACGTTTGCATATGACGAGTAAGTTGACTCATTCGTGCGATCTGTGTAATATGTCGTAAGTTTTGCTAATTTTGTAAATATGTAATATTTAATAAACAATAATTTTCAATTTGTTTACAGATTTAATACCGAGACAAATTTGAAGCGACATGTGCAACAAGTACATCCTAATGAAAATGGGAATTAGCATGGAAAATTGCAAATGAAGTAAATAGTTAAACAAATATATTTTGTGAATATAAAAGTAAGATTTCGCTGTAGACTATAATTTTGCATATAAGTTTATTTTTGTAATTTGTAAAAGGATATTCAAGTAGTGCATCTTAAATTCCTCCGTTCTTTTACATTAAAAGCCAGCCAGTTAAGACCTTGTTTTTAGTTTCACTTCTTTATTGCTTTAATAAGTTTCCAAAAAATATACAGTTTTCGCTATAATCTTGTAATTCATGAACACCTCTGGTGTAAACGTGTCAACTTCCTTTTAAGTAGCTATTTTCCGTCATAAATTGGTTATGGCAACTCTGTTACAGAGCAAACAGGTGTTTTCATATGATTCTTCTTCTTTCTGCTCAATGTCAATTATCGATCTAACGAACCCTATGTTGCCGGCCATTCCATTTTGATTTCATATTTTTATTAAGATGGCTTTTTTTTCAGAGCTGCCATATCGCAGAGTCTTTTATTCTTTATGTCTTTTCTCGATAGCGTTGGTTGGTGAATGTTTAAATATCAAATATTTTATGTACACTGGTGGCCAAAACTAAAGCAACTGAAATTACAAGGAGAATGAATGCCCTGTAACTTTTTCAAAAATAAAGAAAATGAGAAAGTTTTTCTTGTTTTAAATTAGGTACTTTATTCACTTTTTAAAAACCTAAAACATAAAACCAAAATTCATTTTTATATAAAAAATAATGTTTGGTAAAGTCAATTAACCCGATTTTGGCTTGGACAAAACAAAAGCAACTCTGTTGTACATTCATATAACCGCTGCAATTTCAGTTGTTTTTACTGTGATATTTATCGCTTTTTGCTTCCTGCGACAATTTCGCTTGTCATAAATCCTTTTTGAGAAGTTTTTTACAACAGTATGTGTTTTCTTTTCGTTTTTTAAGTACTGCCCAAAAAAATTTTAAAAATGTCTAAAAGTAAATACAGTACCTGAATAAAACAGCAAATTATCAGTGACTATCAAAAGAACATATTACAGAAAATGATTTCCGAGAAATATTTCATAAATATTTATGTCATTTCATAATTATTTCTGTATACTAAGTCGGTTTTTTGAAACTGGATCAGTAGTAACAGTCTATAACGGATGAAGGCCGTGAAAAACTTCAGTCCGTACTGATCCACAAATTGTGAGAGAAATAAAAAACAGCTATTTAAGAGTTCAACTGGATTGGTGAGAGAGCAATCATTGGATATAAGCTCGAGATCAGTGCGTAGACGAGTAGTGGCAGCTGGTCTGCATGCCCGTAAGACATCAAAAAACCATTTATATCTGAAAAAATCAAAAAGGCTTTCGGAAACAATAATATTAAGTGGAATCAAGCTCAATGGAAAAAACATTATTTCTGGGATGAGTCTACGTTTAATATTAACGGCTCAGACGTGAAAAAATTTACGGTGAGAAGACCAAAAATTAAAGACTCAAGCCGCAGTGTTGCAAAGGTACAGTGAAGCATGAGGGAGGGTCAAAAATGGCGTGGCGCTGTTTTTCGTTCTATGGACTTGGGCCTATCCATAAAATAAAGGAAGTTGTAGATCGGTTTGTTTACAAAGATGTGTTGGACATCACGTTGTTCCCTTACGCTGAGTAAAATATTCGGCTGATTTGGGTATTTCAGCATGACAATGATCCCAAACATGTATCAAAACTTGTCAAATATTGGTTGCGGGAGTCAAAAATTCATGTTTTGTTAAGGCCGGCACAATCACCTGACCTAAACTCCTTAGAAAACCTTTGGAGTATCGTAGATAGGAAGATCAAGAGAGATTCGGAAATAAATAAGCACAACATTTTCTAAAGAATTCGGGTTGCCTGGGAAAGCACACCCAAGGATCAAATTGAGCGTGTTATAGATTTAATGCCTCGTAGGTGTGCAGCTGCTGCCAAAAATAATGTTTAAGCTATCAACTACTAGCCAAAATTTAATTATTTTAAAATAAAAAATAAAAGTTGCTTTAGTTTTGACCAAGCAAAAATTGGGTCATTTTAATTTTCCACATATTATTTTTCGTTCAAAATTATTTTTGTATTTTTATTTTTAGTTTCTTAAAAGTGAATTGAACCCCTCATTTAAAACTTAAAAAATAATTACGATTTGTTTATTTTTGTAAAAGTTACAGGACATTTATTGTCTTTGCGATTTAAGTTGCTTTAGTTTTGGCCACCAGTGTATATGTTTATATATGCATATATTTCATTGTCCCAGCATATGATATGTTGGTAGAGAATATTGAACTAACTTCTGGGTTCCAGTTAATGAATCTTCCAGCTGATTGCGTATACCCCATGTCTCATTCGTAAACTCTTCTATTTCTCTTTCGCTCAGCATTCGTAAACTCTGTCAATTTGTTTTCTGTTCATATTTAGCGGGTGATTTCTTTTGACATTCTTATTCGACTCGTTGGGAACGTTTTTCGGTTTGGGTGGAGATAGAGGAAATACGGACGCAGATTGCCCAAGTCCCACAAGTCCAACGCAGTAAGACTCCAGTCGTACCTTAGCCATGTCTACAATCCTATTGGGACGCATTTGTCGTACCTGCCTGTTGGAATCATCCACAATGCACAAATTACTCGACACCAGAGGCGACCAAACATTGCCCATTGAACAAATGCTGCAGCAAACTGTTCCAAACTTCGATTTGCCTCTGGATGATGTGGACATATGCCTGCCTGTAGAGATATGTGAAGACTGTTTGGAAAAACTAACAATAGCCTATGGCTTTCAGCAAATGTGTTTTGATAGCAATGAGAAATTGAGAAGTCTCATACATCAACAGAATGATGGGGAGGTGGAAGATGTTGTAATGGTGTCACATGTTGATAACGAATGTGACAAGGAAGATCATTTGAGCTTTGCTGGGCCAGGGGCACTTAAATTGGAACCCGGGGAAGAGTTTATACAAAAAGCCTTGGAACCTTGTGTTGAAACACAATTAGACGGCGACAAAGAGGAGGTGGTAGAAATACACAATTTGGATCAAATGAATGGTTCCGAAAATGGTGAGATTAAATTGGAGATAGAGGATTTTGAATGTGGAACAAGTGATTTTGGAGATTTTCACAATGCTGCTGAGGAGGATGATGACGAATACTGGCCAGCACACAATGAGGCAGAAGATACTGACAATAGCGCGAATGAGAAACACAAGGAAACCCCGGAAAATCCCAAGACCCGAAAATATAAAAAACGTTCGACATCAAATGATGCTAGTGATAAAATGTGTCCGCACTGCAACAAGGTTTTCAAAAAAAGGAATTTACTAAAGCGACACATTACTGTGCATAATGAAGAGTATGAATTTGTGTGCGATGCTTGTCAGTATCGCTTTCCAAGCGAAAAGTTACTTAAAGTTCATATATCGTATAAACACAATCGAGGTGTAACCTTAAGCGTGTCCGGTGGACCTTATCCTTGTCCGGATTGTTCGATGGTGTTCCAACAAACTCGTGCATTGGCTGCCCATCGAGTGGTACATGCGGAGAGGGATTTCAAGTGTCAGGTGTGTGATGTTATTTTGAAAACAATGTCGGCAGTGACACGCCACATGAACCACAAACATCCCGGCGTTCTGCCATACAAGTGTGAAATGTGTGATCAAGGCTTTCCCGTTGAATCTCACTACAAGGATCACATAAATTTACACAAAGGATTTAAGAAACACAAATGTGAACAATGTGATAAGAGTAAGTAACGTCAGCCTATAGCTTCTTAAAATTGTTAATATTTGTTTTCTGTCCCTTTAAGGTTTTCCCAACAGCACTGCCTTAAAAGATCACGAAAGATCCCATACCGGCGAATGTCCTTATCTTTGTTCGCATTGCGGCAAATCCTTTAAAACCTCTAATATTTTACGGCAACATTTACAACGGCATGGTGAAAAGAACTTCCAATGTCCCGAATGTCCAATGCGTTTCTATGTCAAGGTCAATTTGCAAAAACACATGTGCACACATTCCAAGGAGAAACCATTTGTTTGTGATACCTGTGGTTCATCATTTACCCGGGCAGATTCGCTAAAGACCCACAGGTTTAAGCACACCGGCGAGAGGCCCTTCAAATGTGAAGAGTGTAATATGAGGTAAGGGAACAATGTTATTTAAATTGTCCAAACTAATGGCCCCCTTAGCTTTGTTTTTAAACGTCATTTGCTACGCCACAAAATCACCCACACCGGCGAAAAGAAATACATGTGTACCTATTGTGATCGAGCCTATGCAGCAAGTGGTGACTTGGTGAAACATTTGAGAACTCATTTGGGTGAGAAGACATATCTCTGCGATGAGTGTCCCCAGGCGTTTAAATATCATTTGGATTTGAGAGATCACAAGAATCAACATTACAAGGAGAAACATGGTATGGCGGCAATGCAAGTAGAGGAAACGGAACCCACGGAAATTGATCATAGTTAAAGAAAAAAATTGTATTTCTGAGAATATATTATTTTCTTATTTAAATAAATATAATTTGAGTTTTGCTTTATTAAGGAATATAAATATAATTTAGTTTTGTATAAGAACAATGTATAAATATATGTTATAGCAAACGCATAGTGCTCGGTGGAGGTTATTTAGCAGTTCGGGTCATATTTTTGCAAGAGAAATCAGGCATTTCATTCAATTTCGCGCTATAAAAACCATTTTAAAAATTAAGAAAAATATCAAATTAAAGAAAACAACAACAACAGGAAGCGGGCATAGCTTCAGGATGTATTTCTGTAGTTTTACAAAGCTGTTCCACCTCCTTACTGTACCATGGTTTTGACTAGTGTCTCCACAATTGAATTTAAAAGTAGAAAAATACAAATATGTATTGAAAATATCAACAATTTCAGAAATTAAAAATATCCCTATGCACTTACTCATTCCGTCTAATAGCGCCTTTAGCAATTGATAAACTGCTGTTATCGTACTACTGACATGCAGACAAAAGTCGATTTATATAACCCTAATATAGGTCATTTGAATTGTTTTGATTTCTCCATTACCGGGTTTTTTCCCATTGACTTCCCTGTGTAGGAAGCGTATATAAATAATCCAATAAATACAAATTATAACAATCAAGAGATTAAATGCATAAAGAAAACATTTCCATTTAGATGTAAGCAAAGATAAGAATGAAACCGGTTAAAGGATAGTTCGAAGGGAACTAGTTCCTTTATACTGCTGTTTGTTCTTCTGAAAGCGCGCCCCTGATAGAGTGAAAGAAATTGAACTAGTTCACTTGGCTCTGCTCAATGAATATTTTCATTGAAGTAGTTGAAGCCGACAGAACACGTAAACAAAATAAAAAAATCTTTTAAATCCTTATAATCTTTTAAATTAAAATTATTTCAAGTTTTATATGCTTCCATTCCTGCATATAATTAGAGCTAAGGTGGGTTACAGATTATCAGCGCCTGGAAATTCCCAAATTGTGTGCATAGCCGGTGACTCCATTTTAGATATAATTAAATGAAGCAATAGTTCCAACCGGGAAGAAGTAGACATGTCAGCTACATTAAGGTATCGTGGCAATAAAAGCAATCTCATAGAGATTGCCAAAACCTTGGACGCTTTCAAAAAAGTTCCAGAGAAATACACAGAGACGACAGAAATTGGTGGAACACGTAAGTAAACTACTGATCAGTAAATCGATAAGCAAGGTCTTTGTGAAAACTTGAATCACATCAGGCTGAATAATTAAAGGGAGGACCACATATATATTAATCAGATTCCAATCTTTCATTACAGTTTCTCTAATCAGTAGATTATTGATTGTATTTTTGATCTACAAAGAGATCCAATATTATCAAGATGCCAATTTGAAATATGAATTTGTGCCAGATACAGAAACTGAAAAAGTTCAAATGCATGTCGATATAACTGTGGCCATGCCATGTGGATCTTTATCGGGTGTAGATTTAATGGATGAAACCCAGCAAGATGTCTTTGCCTATGGCACCTTGCAGCGACAGGATGTATGGTGGAAAATGGACATTGAGGCGAGAGAAGAATTTGAGCGACAACAACATTTAAACCATTTTCTGCGTGAACAGTATCATTCGGTAGCTGATGTTTTATTCAAAGATGTTATTAAATCACATGAAGTTACTAGCCAGCCCGAGAAAGAACATAGGGGACATGGTCTGCCTGATGAAAAATATGATGCTTGTCGCTTGCATGGTACTTTGGGAATACACAAAGTAGCGGGTGTTCTACACATGGTGGGTGGGGCTATGCCAGTCGTCGACATGATTGGAGATCATTTGATGATTGGTTTCCGGCGCCTACCGTCGAATTTTACACATCGCATTAATCGTTTGAGTTTTGGCCAGTACTCGAAACGTCTAATACAGCCCTTGGAGGGTGATGAGACTTTTGTGGCCGATGAATCGACAAGGGTACAATATTTTCTTAATATTGTACCCACTGAAATACATACAGCCTTTTCAACCATCAACACTTATCAGTATTCGGTTACGGAAAATATAAGAGTTTTAGGTATGTAAAAATATGAGTAGTTTATATGTAATTATTCAAATTTTTATTATATCTTTCAGATGGCGATGGCAGTTCGTATGGTTCTCCGGGGATTTACTTTAAATACGACTGGTCGGCATTGAAAATTATTGTGCGTACCGATCGTGAAAATATTATTAATTTTACAATACGATTATGTTCCATAATTTCGGGTATTATTGTAATATCAGGTGAGTTCTTTATATCAATGAGAAAAATGGAAATCAATAAATGATATATCATTACAGGAATATTGAATTTCATTTTAGTTTCGGTACAAAAGAAACTACTGTCCATATTTGCTCCCCAGCTGTTGCACATAAGACTGAAAGAATCTCCTGAGAATACGCCCTTGGCAAAACCTCATATTTTTAAGGAAGTTGTTGTACCACCAACTCAATTGGTCGTTAGCAACGACTTGATAACCAATGCCAATATAATGGCAACCAAAGTGGAGGCAATTATTCCTGCACTTAACAAAACAAATGAACAATAATTTAATTGTATTTGTAAGCATTCCAAAGAATCTCTTGTTTCATTATTGAAAATAAATGACGTTTTTTCTAAATAATTCATATGATTGGGTGGTATTGTCATTCCTAAAGCAAGACAGTCGTCGAATGCAGAATGTTTATTAAAGGAATGCCTGCAGAATTCCTTGAAAATATCACTTCCTATCCATTAACTTAGGTTTATTTTATGAACTATTAATTACGCTCATCCCAAAAGCGAAAAGCGAGCATAACGTTGGCATTGAGAAACACAGGTTTCTTTTTATTTTAATAAACTATCTATACGTTTATTCTAAACAGCTTTATTATTATTTAATTAAACAAGAAAAAATATAAATATTAAATTTTTGATGGTCACTTTATTATCATTCATTCTTTAACAAACTTCCATCTACTTGCTCATATGTCCCCCTACGCCGGTAGCCACCGCAAGCGATTTTCAAAATTTCCATAGAAGCCGATAATGTGTTGTTAACATCGGCCTGAGTGCCCAGACTGGGATTTACTTCGACCAAATCAAAACCTTGTACTCGCTTTGTATCACACAGTGTTTCAACGACATAGATGCCTTCACGCAACGACATGCCACCATAGACAGCTGTTCCAGTACTGGGAGCAATTCTACTATCCAAAGCATCAATATCAAAACTGATGTGGATTTTATTCTTCACATCCAGGGCATCCAAGGTCATTTCCATAATTTTCGATATGCCAAATTTATCGATGGACTGGAAAGGAACAAATGAAAAAGATTACAACTAAATGGAATAAAATAGATAAGCTAGGAGCCATGGTACAATGATATCAAGGTAGGGCTATGATACCATATGATTCTAATTTTTTTATTTTCTTGGCTTAATATGTCAACTTTTTTTGTTTATATATGTGTTTTATTTTCAATAACAAAAAGTTTGTTCAGAAAATATTCAAATTCGTGTGTTTTCAAAATGTTTATTTCAACGTATGCATCGACAAAAGCTAGAGTTTTTGTAGCAAAATAATCGTTTAGAGATATATAGTACATGATATTGAAATGAAGTGTTGACTTTCCATTCAGTTATCGCTTTTTTCAATTATTACTCAAATAAGGCAAAACAAGTTGTTTGATTTTTTATTGTTTTGATACCAATTCTGACATTACAAGCCAAACAGGTAGACCTCTATACTTGCAATTTTTTCAAAGTTGACCTACCTTCTCTTCATTGTACCATGCTAGGAGCTGATTTTCATTGACCTTATGCTTAGTTTATTAATAGTACATGAAATCATATTACTGCTAAGCTAAATATGGGTAAAGAAAAAACCGTCTAAATGCATCCACAATTTCGTGAAGGTCCCATGGGTCTTCAAAAGCATTTCAACAAATTTTCTATAGCATTTAAGCTCAGAAATACCAGTAACCAATTGATTCTGGTATATCGATGTTTTTCTCATTAGCCTATTGAATAAGCCTTAAGTTCAGGAAAAGTCTTAAGTGTTTGACCCCTAATGTATCTGTGTATATGGGAAAAACTATGCAATTTTAATAAGGAAACGATATCTAGATATTACAAACGATACTCCTCTATAAGAGATATGAAAACAATGAACAACAAAGGGCTCAACAGCATTTTTATTTGTTTATCTACTCTTGTCTAGGATTAAACATGATATTTTAAAAATTTGTTCATAATAGTTCACAAAAGTGAGGTTATGTCAAAGTTAAATTAAAAATAAAAAATGTATCAAATGTAATTAAATTTAATTAAATATATAGATTTCTTGAGAATACAGAAAAACTGCTAACATATAAACAAAGAAACTCCCTCATAATTTTTCTAAAATTATGTCTTGTTTCCAGATGTGACCCATCCTCAAAATGTAAGGTTATGATTAAGGAAGCAATATCAAAAGAATTTGATGGAAGAAGCGTCCCCAAGGCATTGGTATATAACAAATGATGATTTTTTCAATATTTTCAAAATACTTTCCGCGATTGAGTTTATTATTAAAAAAAATCAATCAGGAAATCTAAAATTATTTAGAAACAAATAATTAGGAAGTTCCTTAACATGATCTTTGTGCAGTAAATGTCATAAATAAATAAAAACTGCATTTTTATTAAATAAAATATTTTTACTTGATTCAATAAAAATGTTGAGGTTATGTTGAGGTTTAAATTGAAATTTTAAATTGATTGAAAATATTGGTGATTTTTTTTTTTGAAAATAAAGATATTTGATATCTTTTAAACCAAGAAAGTCTTTTAAGTCTTTTGTAACATAACCTCAACTTTTGAGTTGGGTGGCATTTCTTTTTAAATTTAAAGAAAGCATTTTCACTAATAAACAAATGTTGTTTTTATAAAAACAACAATAATGGGAATAAGCCTGACTATTTTGCAACAACAAAGAGAAAGCAAATCTTGGGAGGGTATAAAAGGTTTGTCATTTCGTTTGTAACACCTCGAAATATACATTTTAGATCCCACGAAGTATATATATTCTTGATCAGCATAAAATTCTATGTCGATTTAACAAAGTCCGTCCGTCTATCCGTCTGCAGAAATCATCCTAGCTTTTGAACGAAATGAACTAGATTAATACAGGTTTACTCATATGTATATTATGCCTGCAGGACTTTTGGTATTGAAAATGGGCCATGTAGGTCTACGTTTTGGTATAACTCCCATATAATGGTACCTCCCTATTTTCTGTATATTGGTGATTCAAGAGACATTATTCACCGAAATTTTTTCAAATTTGGTATTTGAAGTTCGTAATGGATACTACATCCTAAGACAGAAAATTGTCTGTGCAGGTCCACGCCTTCGTATAGCCGCCATATAATAGTACCTCCCGATATTCGGTATTTTGATGATTTTAGCGACATTATTCACCGGAAATGTTTCAAATTTGATATTTGAAGTTCATATTGGATACTACAGCCTATGACAGAAAATTGTCTGTGTAGATCCACGTCTTCGTAAAGCCCCCATATAATGGTACCTCCCTATTATCGGTATTTTGGTGATTTAAGCGACGTTATTCACCGGAATAGTTTCAAATTTAGTATTTGAAGTTCGTAATGGATGTTACAGCCTATGACAGAAAATTGTCTGTGCAGGTCCACGCCTTCGTATAGCCGCCATATAATAGTACCTCCCTATATTCGGTATTTTTATGATTTTAGCGACATTATTCACCGGATATGTTTCAAATTTGATATTTGAAGTTCGTAATGGATACTACAGCCTATGACAGAAAATTGTCTGTGCAGGTCCAGGTCTTCGTATAGGCCCCATATATCAGTACCTCCATATTTTCGGTATTTTGGTGATTTAAGCGACATTATTCACCGGAAATGTTTCAAATTTGATATTTGAAGTTCATATTGGATACTACAGCCTATGACAGAAAATTGTTTATCACTGCCCTAACGAGAATTTATTTCTTCCGTTACAACTTTGGCTCCCTTTCTTTTCAACAAAATCCACATTTTTTCGATTTGCAAAGCTTCAAGGTATAATAAAACTCTTTGTATCAAATCCCCCGACAGAGGTACTAATTTTTCAACATTGCATTTTTAATGTGACAGTAACAAAATACTGATCGTAATTTATGCCAAAACAAAACACAAAAAAATGTATAAGCACTGGTGTTACGATTCCATTGCAATAATGAACCATGTCCTATCCCACTGTATAAGAAACAAGCCAAGCAAAAAAAAGGGACAAATAGAAACCCAGCAAATGCCCAGTAAACCCTAATTTAGAAAACCACCCCTAAACTCCCCTACTACCATAGAAGACAACAACAGAAAAAAGGACATATGGAGAGAGGGGTTCATTAACATTTTTAGTGTGTGTGTGAGTGCGTGTGTGTTTGTGACTGGCTGGCCGGCCGGCCAAAAGTTACAGATGTTGTAACGATCACAAAGGATCATTAAAACCAAACATCAACAACCATAATAAGTAAGTAGAAACGACCCTCAACTTGGGGTGGTTTTGTGTTTGTTGCGATCCTGTGAGCATGTCCTTTAATTGTTAAGCCTGAATGCTACTAGGAAACCTGAATCAAATTCAAAGGTACAATTTTTGATCTTTACACATACACACACATAGAGACGCAAACTCAACCCCACACTTTGGCCCTCAGGTCCTTTGTAACCAATACACCCAAACATACTTACATCCATGGCATATGCTCGTATTCCCAATTTATTCAGAATATACGCCTCGTATGGGTCAATGTCCCGTAGACCAATGTATACCAACTGATCGGCACGCAAGCTGTAAATATACAAAAAATAAATAAAACAACAACAATAAGCAAGAATGTGAAAAAAAGAACAAGCAAAATGCATTTAGGACAAGAAGAATCATTGATGCATACAAAGTATTTTGTTGATAAAAAGGATATATAAGGACTTTTAAATAACGGTGTTTGCAGGAAATTGGTACGGTAGAACAAAAGAAATGTTATTCCAAAGTTATGGGGTTTTGCATATGAATGTAATCATTTTCAGGATTAAGAGACGAAGTCAAATTTGAAAACCAAAAATGTGGAAATTTAAGGCACAATAAATATTTTGCCGGGAAAATATCTCAGGTATTTGGTCAGATACATAAAGGAATTTTTGGGCAACATTTTCAATGCGAGTGCTTCTTTTTAAAAATCTGGTTATTTTAGTACAATCCACCGGCTACTTTAGCTGTATAAAAAAACTCTTTGACCCATGGAAAAGTAGTGTGCTAAAAAAATGTGTGAAATAAACGAGTGTAAACTCTTGTACAATTTGTACGATATCTCGAGTATTTACAGGGCTACTTCCAACTGTCATGTATGTATTATATAGTATTTTGTATTCTTTTGCTTTCAAAAGTTATAGCCCATTGAAATATTTCGCATAAAAATGTTTATAACTAATAAATTGCTAACATACGTATAAGTTGTACGATATCTTGGGTATTATGAGAGATACTTAAAATATTCAAGTACACAATTTAAAAACTAGATGTCACTCTTCCAAAAACAAATTTTTTCATGAAAATATGTGGAAAAATGTTTATAACTAATAAATTGCTAACATACGTATAAGTTGTACGATATCTTGGGTATTATGAGAGATACTTAAAATATTCAAGTACACAATTTAAAAACTAGATGTCACTCTTCCAAAAACAAATTTTTTCATGAAAATATGTGGAAAAATGTTTATAACTAATAAATTGCTAACATACGTATAAGTTGTACGATATCTTGGGTATTATGAGAGATACTTAAAATATTCAAGTACACAATTTAAAAACTAGATGTCACTCTTCCAAAAACAAATTTTTTCATGAAAATATGTGGAATATATCTCAAGTTATGACTGAAAGAAAGCAATAGTAGAAAATTTTCAAAAATTGTGATAATTGAAACACTCGTAATATTTTGACGATAACTCTGAGATTTGAATGGTTGCTTCGACATCAAATACACAATTTAAAAACTAGATGCCACTCTTCCAAAAACAACTTATTCCATGAAAATCTGTTGAATATATCTCAAGCTATGGCGGAAGGAAAGCATCGTCAGAAATTTTTCAAAAATTGTGATAATTGATACACTCATGTTATTTTGACAATAACTCAGACATTTGAATGGTTGCTTCAACACAAAGCACACAATTTGAAAGGTAGATGTCACTCTTCAAAAAGTAATTTATTCCCTGAAAATCTGTTGAATATATCTCAAGTTATGGTCAAAAGAAAGCATCGTCAGAAATTTTTCAAAAATTGTGATAGTTGAAACACTTGTGTTATTTTGACAATAACTCAGACATCTGAATGATTGCTTCAACACAAATTACACAATTTGAAAGCTAGATGTCACTCTTTAAAAAACAACTTACTTCATGAAAATCTGTTCAATATATTTAAATTTATGGCCGAAGGAAAGCAATAGCGGACAATTTTCAAAAATTGTGATAATTGACACACTCGTGTTATTTTGACAATAACTTAGGCATCTTAATAATTGCTTCAATACCGAGTACACAATTTAAAAACTAGATGTCGCTCTTCCAAAACAACTTACTTCATGAAAATCGGTTGAATATATCTAAAGTTATGACCGAAAGAAAGCAATAGCGGAAAATTTTCAAAAATTGTGATAATTGAAACACTCGTGTTATTTTGACAATAACTCAGGCATCTGAATGGTTGCTTCAACACCGAGTACACAATTTAAAAACTAGATTTCCCTCTTCCAAAAACAACTTACTTCATGAAAATCTGTTGAATATATCTCAAGTTATGGCCGAAGGAAAGCAATGTCGGAAAATTTTCAAAAATTGTGATAATTGAAACACTCGTGTTATTTTGGCAATAACTCTGAGATTTGAATGATTGCTTCAACACAAAGTACACAATTTAAAAACTAGATGGCCCTCTTCCCAAAACAACTTACTTTATGAAAATCTGTTGAATATATCTCAAGTTATGGCCGAAGGAAAACAATGCCGGAAATTTTTCAAAAATTGTGATAATTGAAACACTCGTAATATTTTGACGATAACTCTGAGATTTGAATGGTTGCTTCGTCATCAAATACACAATTTAAAAACTAGATGTCGCTCTTCCTAAAACAACTTACTTCATGAAAATCTGTTGTATATATCTAAAGTTATGGCCGAAGGAAAGCAATGTCGGAAATTTTTCAATAATTATGATAATTAAAACTCTCGTGTTATTTTGACAATAACTTAAGCATCTGGATGATTGCTTTAACACCGAGTACACAATTGAAAAACTAGTTGTCACTCTTCCAAAAAAAACTTACTTCATGAAAATCTGTTGTATATATCTCAAGTTATGGCCGAAGGAAAACAATGCCGGAAATTTTTCAAAAATTGTGATAATTGAAACACTCGTAATATTTTGACGATAACTCTGAGATTTGAATGGTTGCTTCGACATCAAATACACAATTTAAAAACTAGATGTCACTCTTCCAAAAACAACTTACTTCATGAAAATCTGTTGAATATATCTAAAGTTATGGCCGAAGGAAAGCAATAGTAGAAAATTTTCAAGAATTGTGATAATTGAAACACTCGTATTATTTTGACAATAACTCAGACATCTGAATGGTTGCTTCAACGCCGAGTACACCATTTTAAAAACTAGTTGCCACTCTTCCAAAAAAAAAAACTCACTTCATGAGAATCTATTGAATATATCTCAGGTTATGGCCGAAGGAAAGCAATAGCAGAAAATTTTCAAAAATTGTGATAACCAAAACACTCGTGTTATTTTGACAATAACTCAGGCATCTGAATGATTGCTGCAACACCGAGGACACAATTTAAAAACTAGGTGTCACTCTTCCAAAGACAACTTACTTCATGAAAATCTGTTGAATATATCTCAGGTTATGGCCGAAAGAAAGCAATAGCGGAAAACTTTCCAAACAAGTGAAAAATGCTCGAGAGTTAAATTTTTTGACTTTTGGATATCTCCCGTATTTGGAGGTCTACACCTTAAAAACTTGCCTTAATATAAAGGACTAAAATAATCTTGAAAAATATTCTATGCCAATAAATATTATATTTTAAAGATGGCGAGCAAGTCAGGAGGTTACCCATAGTGGTGAAACAGACTCCTTACATTTCAAAATATTTTAAAAAAGTTGTTCTGTATTCCGTTTTTTTTTTTTGGTTTATTGTCCAACAACAACAATAACTGCATGTGTACATGTAACTAGTCACCCTCGTGTCCGCAACCAATGATCGTTAAATTTAAGGTTATGTAATAAATTTTCTTCTTATCCTGATCTACAGACCACAGATGTGTTTCTCGGCTCGCTGTTCAATACGTGAGGGGGTTGAATTCATTGATATGGTCGCGTTTCTGTTGTTTAAGGACACGTGTTATGTACATATGATTAGGAATGTCTCGCGCGAGTTGTATTTTTTACAACTCCATATCTGCCCTCAAGCAAACAGCGGAGTGTTATGGACAGCTCATTGCAGCATCAATCATTCGTTACGTCTACGTTTTCTAAACTTCAGTAAGGTTTGACAAGGGTAATATCAGCTGGCTAGGATCAAAATTACATGGATATGCAATAACTTTATATAACAATGATGATTATTATAGGGATGCCAGAGTGCTATATTTGAACCATGAGTATTTTCCCGTAATAGTTTTCTCCGGACCATAACTTTGGTACTAGGTCATATCCGAGAACGAAATACAGCGATTTTAAAAGAAAATCTTCTGTTCTTTAAATAGAAATAAATTCCAGTGAAAGAGCTCATAAAGTACCAAAGGTATTGCAAAATATAAGAGGTACCTTAATATGTTCAATTGTGAGATTTTTGTCCGTAGTCACTTTTTAGGGTGCATAACTTTTGAACTGGTCTAAGTTATTTGATGATGTAATATGATTTTGAAATAGGAATATCTTATTCATAAACAGACGGAAATTCATTAGTCCAACTGATCTAATACCGGAGATATCCCAAAAATTTCAAAAATTCTTCATATTTTCATGTAGGGTAATTTTTTCCGTAATCATTTTCTACGAACCATAACTTTGGAACGGGCGCATGTATCTTACTGGATAAATGATGATTTTGAAAGAAGTATGTCTGATCTTTAAATCGATATAAATATTAGCGATATAGGTAATGAAATATTAAAGATATTCTAAAAATATTATAGCTACTTAAAATTTAAATGTATGTTAATATTTTCGGTAATTAGTTTCTAAGGGCTACAACTTTGGATCTAATATAGGCATCTTCATGCAATAACTTGACTTCTTAAAGAAGAATGTCTGATCTTCAAATTGATATACATTTCATCGCGGTAGGTTATAAAATACCAGAGTTATCCCAAAAACGTCACAGCTACTCAAACTTTTAATGTATGCCAACTTTTTCCGCTACCTATTTCTACAGACTATATCTTTTGAACTGGACTTTGTACCTGAAAAAAGTAACTCGATATTTAAAGAAGACTGTATAATCTTTAATTTGAAGTAGATTATGTTATTGTAGGCACCGAAATACCAGAGTTATCGACAAGACTTTATAACTTCTTTTAACTTTAATTTATGCTTAGTTTTTCCGTTACTTTTTTCTAGACGCCATAACTTTGGAACTGATTTACAAATCTTAATGCTATAACTTGATTTTAAAAGAAGAATGTTTGATCTTCAATTTGACATAACTTTGATCGATGTAGCCAATGAAATACCAGAGTTATCTTAAAAATTTCACAACTACTTAAATTTTTAAGGCATGTTAATAATTTGCGTTACCAATTTCTAGAGGCCATAACTTTGGAACTGGACTTTGTATCTTAATAAAGTAACTTAGCTTTTAAAGAAGAATATGTAATCTTCAATTTGAAGTAGATTATGTTCATGTAGGCGTTGAAATACCAGAGTTATGGACAACAATTTATAACTACCAAAAATAATAATTTATGCTGAATTTCTTCGGTTCTCTCTTCTAGAGGCCATCACTTTGGAACTCATCTATGCAGCTTTAAGTAATGACTTGATTTTGAAAGAAGAATGTCTGATCTTCAAATTGGCACAACGTTTATCGATGTAGCCAATGAAATACCAGAGTTATCTTTAAAATTTCACAGCTACTTAAACTTTTAGGGCATGTTAATATTTTGCGTTACCAAATTCTAGAGGCCATAACTTTGGAATTGGACTTTGTATCTCAATGAAGTGACTTAAATTTTGAAGAAGAATGTCTAATCCTCATTATGAAAAATATTTTTTTTAATGTAGGCAATGAAATACCAGAGTTATGGACAAAACTTTGTAATTACCTAAAATTTTAATTTATGCTGAATTTCTTCGTTACTCTCTTCTAGAGCCTATAACTATGGGAATGAACTATGTATACTAATGTAGTTAATAGATCTTTGAAGAAAAGTGTCTAATCTTCAATTTGAAATAAAAAATATTATTGTAGGCGCCGAAATACCAGAGTTATCGACAAGACTTTATAACTATTTTAAACTTCAATTTCTTCTGACTTTTCCGTTACTTTTTCTAGATGCCATAACTTTGGAACTGATTTATAAATCTTAATGTTATAACTTGATTTTGAAAGAAGAATGTCTGATCTTCAATTTGACAGAAATTTTATCGATGTAGCCAATGAAATACCTGAGTTATCCTAAAAATTTCACAGCTACTTAAACTTTTAAGGCATGTTAATATTTTGCGTTACCAATATCTAGAGGCCATATCTTTGGAACTGGACTTCGTATCATTAAAAAGTAGCTTATCTTTTAAGGAAGAATATCTTATCTTCAATGTGAAATGGATTATATAAATTTAAGCAATGAAATACTAGAGTTATGGACAAAATTTAAAAACAGCATAAAATTATAATTTATTTTGATTTTCTTCGTTACTCCCTTCAAGAGCTTATATCTTAATAAAGTAAATTAGCTTTTAAAGAAGAATATCTAATCCTCATTTTGAAATAGATTATTTTAATGTAGGCAATAAAATGCCAAAGTTATGAGCAATAATTTATAAATACATGAAATTATAATGATGAAAAAACTGCAACCAAGTTCAGACTGCTGTCATTTCTAAGCCACTCGTCCGACAGCTGTTAAAATGTTTCCAGTGACAGCTCATTATATTATTTACAAGCGTACAAAAGCATTTTGGTGAGAATTTTCTAAAAAAAAAGTTATTCATGATGGAATTCAAGCGTGATAGTGCGATTTCTTTATATTTGGCTGGAAAACCAACTAGTTTTTAAAGGGCCATTATTCTGTAATTGATCCCTGTACCATATTGGCATAACTTGATTTTCAATAAAAAAAACATAACATAACATAAATTATACCTATGCCAGAGATATTATCAAAATTATACAGGTAACTCATTTTGGAATTGGGTTATGCCAATTTAGTGAAATATTTCTAGGAATCATAACTTTGGAAGTAGTCACTGGTTTCACAATAAATGTTATGTTCCCAAACTGCAAGAATTTAAAAGTTTTTACTACGATAACCGATTTTTCTTTATGATATCGAAAAAAAAATTAAAAATAGTAAATTCTTGCACGTCCTGGAACAGAGCAAAAATGTTTTGAAATTGAAAGGTTTTTAAATAATCACTTACTTTTTTAAAGTTTGTTATTTTTCAGAAGAAAATTTACCTATAGGATCCTCCCCTTTTATTTGCTTTTCTCCCTTTTTTGTGTCGATAGAAAAGAGATTTGACAAATATTTTGTTGTTATTTCTGCCCTTCTTTTATCTCTCTCTCCAAGTATTGGGTGAGTTTTGTTTAACATTTTCATCTGCCGGCCGAGTCATGACATCATGTAATAAATTATAATTATTTTAGTTATAAACAATAGCGCGACAACGACGACGACGCATGCCAAACACCGGCGCACCACCCTCAGTCCCCTTTTGCCGTACGTGTAAAACAAAGGCATTCTTAATTCGTCAGTAGTAGGGCAATTCGTCGCTTGTGTATTGTTTTGTTGGTGTAGTTGATGTTCATGGAAACTAGCCAATCTGGCAGATTTTTGTTATTGTTGTTATTGCTGCTGCCGCTGCTATTTTACAACAACCCCCTGATATCAAAAGTAAATCACTTTTATTTCAACCACCAACACTAACAAGAACAACACCAACAACAACACCATCATCAACCTCGCCTCCACCACCACCACCTCTAGACTTGCAAGCAAAAATGAAAACAATCTGAAACAATTGCGCCCAGACATTCAGGCACCAGGCATTCAGTCCCTACAATATACGCTAGAGAGAGTGTGTGCGTGGTTTTTGCAAAGAGTGCAAGATACACTTTCTATGCCATTGACACATTGATAACTGTCACTACAATGGGAGATTGTGATAAAAGCAAAGAAAAAAAATCTCTTTTTATTTTCACACATGCACGCATGCTCATCTCTCATTCGCCTACATCGCATCATAATGACATTTCTCGTTCTATCTGCTCTGTGTAGCATCTGTCAATGTGCGAATTGCATATGTCGGGTTGGGTTCGCTTGCTATTTGGAACATTTGTTCTATTGTTAATTGATTTAACAAATAATTGGCCATAACATTTGCCGGGATAATGGGTGGGAGCCTAATCATATGATCCATGCAATCAGCTGTTTCGTAAATGACCATAGACAATTGGTATTTTTTTTTTTTAATATTTTTCATATGCGATTTGTTACAGCTTGGGTTTTCAGATGTAAACACAATTTCGATAACAATTTTTTTATATCTAGAGAAGTAGAAAAATTGTTACAAACAGCAAAACTCCTTAACATAGTTTTTATAGAAAAGTTGTTATCGATAACTTCTTACTAAGGCAAATGTGCTGTCGTCTAATTTTCTTCATAGAAAAGTTTTGTTATCGATAACTGTTTAGAATAGCTTTTATCATTGACAACTTTTCTTTTAAAATCGTTCCTTTTGGAAACTTTTTCCCATAGACTAGTTAAGATAGCCTAACTCAATAACATAGGTTTTATTCAAAATTTGTTATCGATAACTTTTTACTAAGGTAAATGTGCTGTCGTCTAATTTTCCTCATAGAGAAGTTATTATTGACTTCTTTTCTTTTTAGAAACGCGGCCACTTGGCCTTATAAAGGATTTGTTATCGATAACTGTTTAGAAAAGCTTTTTATCATCGACAACTTTTCTTTAAAAAGGGTTGCTTTTGGAAACATTCTCCTATAGACTAGTTAAGGCAACCTAACTCCATAGTGTAGGTTTTATAGAAAAGTTGTTATCGATAACTTTTTACTCAAGCAAATGGGCTGTCGACTAATTTTCTTAATTGAAAAGTTAATATTGACTTTTTTTCTTTCTAGAAACGCGGCCACTTGGCCTTATAAAGGATTTGTTATCGATAACTATTAAGACTTCATAATTATATAAGATAGTTGTTATAGAAAAGTTGTTATCGATAACTTTTTACTCAAGCAAATGGACTGTTGACTAATTTTCTTAATTGAAAAGTTAATATTGACTTTTTTTCTTTCTAGAAACGCGGCCACTTGGCCTTATAAAGGATTTGTTATCGATAACTGTTTAGAAGGGGATTTTTGCGATCGACTTTTCTTTAAAATGAGTTACTTTTGGAAACTTTTTCCTATAGCCTAGTTAAGCATTACTCCATACCATAGGTTTTATAGAAAAGTTGTTATCGATAACTTTTTAATAAAGCAAATGGGCTCTTGACTAATTTTCCTCATAGAAAATTTATTATTGACTTCTATTGTCTCTAGATACGCGGCCACTTGGCCTTATAAAGGATTTGTTATCGATAACTTTTAAGACAGCATAATCCGTAACTTAGGTGTTATAGAAAAGTTGTTATCGATAACTTTTTACTAAAGCATATTTTCTGTCGACTAATTTTCTTCATAGTTATCGATAACAGTTTAGAAAGGGTTATAAAGGGTTACCTTCGGAAACTTTTTCCTATAATCTAGTTATGACAGACAGACGGACATTGCATTTTATGCTGATTATATATATTTCTATACTTTATGGGGTCTACGATCAATATTTAGAGGTGTTAAGGTGAGAGTACATAAAAAGCTTTTTTGACTGGCTTACGTTATCGATAGATTTTCTCCACAGAAAATTTAGTATCGGCAACTTTCCAATTTATAACCGATTTTCCTTTATGATATCAAAAAATATTGCAAATCTTGTACATTCTTGCAGGTTCTGGAAGAGAGCTTATGTGATAGCGACTAGATTTCTCCCTACGTTCTGAAATATATGCTCTGTTTCTGAACTACAAGAATGAAAATTTTTTTCTGTTCCAGAACTGCAGGAATATAAAAATTTTACTACGATATGATATCGAAAAATATTGCAAAACTAGTAGATTCTTCCAAGTTCTGGAACAGAACATGTGTGATCGTGACTATATTTCTCCCTATAAAACTTGTTATTAAAATATATTCTCTTTTCCAGAACTACAAGAATGAAAAACTTTTTACTACGATAACCAATATCGAAAAAAGGAGAAACTAGTAGATTCTTGCAGGTTCTAAAACAGAGCAAGTAGTAATTGACAAAGTCTCTTTTTTGTAAAAATGTTTATTTCTGTATAGAAAATATGTTAATGGCAACATTTCTCTACAAATAAATTGTGAATTGGTCTGTTCCAGAACTGCAAGAATGTAAAAGTTTTTACTACGATAACCGATTTTCCCTTTACGATATCGAAAAAAATTGCAAAACTAGTAGATTCTTGCAGGTACTGGAAGAGAGCACATGACGGCTTTTTTGTAAAACAGTAGTCATCTATGGTCTGTTCCAGAACTGCAAGGAAAGTTTTTACTACGATAACCGATTGTCCCTTTATGATATCGAAAAAATTGCAAAACTAGCAGATTCTTGAAGATGTATCCCTCATAAAAAGTTTGCTATTTTCAATATATAATTTTTAATAGCAGTGTTATTATCGATAACTAGCTATCGACAACCTTTCCGAACTTAAAAGTTGTTATCGACAGATTTAATTTTGAGAAAAAACTGTTATCGATAACTAATTGGTATATTTAAGATGATACATATGGTCTGTTCCAGAACTGCAAGAATTACAACGATAACCCTTTATTATATCGATTTTCCCTTTATGATATGGTAGAATATTGGAAAAATAGTAGAATCTTGCAGGTACTGGAACAGAGCAATACACATAACGCTGTTTTGACTGGCTTGAGTCATTGGCTGGCTTTTTCATAGATAGGAGTTTTAGGTTGTCTTAGTTCGAATTTGTTCTTTTCCGACGAAGCCAGTCAAAACAGCGTTTTATGTGTTCTCACCTTTACTTTTGCACTCTTCTTCTACTATAAATAAATGATCTGTTGCAAGAATGTAAAAGTTCTTACTACGATAACCGATTTTCTACTTTATGATATCGATAAAAATTGTAAAACTAGAACAGAACACAAATGTTTGAACGACCAAAGAGTTTGTTGCGTAAGAGATATTTTAAAGAGTAAATGTGAGTTTTTTTTTTAACAAATAAGAGAGTGAGTCGCGTATTAGGAGAAATTAGAATTTAATGTCATTCCATTCCGGGTTAATATTAAAATCCCGGCTAAAGACAATAGTCATGCGCATTGGAAACAGATGCTGGAAGCAATGTCTGGGTATCAAAGAAAGGATTTTTCCAATTCGATTTTGGAAGTTTCATTCACCGAAACATTGCCAATTGAGTTATGGGTTAGAAATAATTTATTCTTTTTTTGGGAAAATATCAGGAACGTATAGGTTTTCAAAGTTTCGTTGGAAGAATGGTTGAGCCGCTTTAAAAAATCGGTATAAAAAATATTTTAATTTCTCGTTTCACTAGGGTTGGATATACAGCTTGTGTTTCTGTTCTTTGTTTCGCCAAGAAATTCATTTCAACTTATGAAAGAGCATAGCTTTGGTTCATTGTTTCGCTTGCCGACAACTACCATAAACAGGTTACTCTATTCCAATGGGAATTTGAATAGTAAACAAAAGAGAAAGGTCCTGAAATTGCGGGGTGGTTTGACTGCAACAAAACCCACCCTCATTTGTTGTTCTTGCGTTTGTAAAAGGGGTGTAAATCTGGAATATTTTAACAAAAAGTCTGCAGAAACGCGGAAGTAATCAGTCGCAAGGAAATAAAGCAAACAAACAACCCTCAAATATTTAATATTGCATAATGTACAAACAGGCACACATATACAAACATACGTATATAGACATACATACATATATAAAATGCAAAACAGGTATTAAAAGTTCTCAATGTTTACTTTCCATTTACAGTTGGCTGCTGCCGCTGCCGCCGATGCTCATTTACACCACCCTTGTAAGGGAAACTTCACTTCAACATCCCCATGCAAGCAAGCCTTTACAACTACGTTCGCAAATGGTGGCAAACGGATGTGGAATGATGATAGCTGAATGCGGCACGTACGACGTAGATATGTATGTGTTCATGTGCAGAATAAATCCTTACTCACGCATCTGGGATTTGTAAATGTTGTAAACTGCTAGAGCCTGTAATGTGGTGTATCATATTGCATTCATTTCCACCACAGGGCCCTACAAAGAGAACGCCGGAGAGTGTGAAAACTAGGCAGATGAAATGCTTCACCCTGAAGATTAAATCCGTAACAAAGGTTATCGATAACAACGAAAAGTTCTCCATAAACACTTTTCTAAAAAATAGTAGTTTCCAAACACCACCCTCCTCCTACCAAAAAAGAAAATAGTCAATCAATAGGGAAAAGTGATCGATAACAATTTGTTAAATTATTATATAATAAGTATTTTTATCCAAAAATATAACGAAATAGGAGATTTCCACAGAGAAAACCAATTTTCTATAGAGAAAAGTTATCGATAAATATTTTTTTTAAATATATCATAGAAAAAATTTGGCGATAACCACTGGAAATTTTACAAAAACAGAAAAAATATCGATTAAAGTGTCTATATCAAACAGTGGTCGTTAAAATTTTTTTATATGCATTTTCGGGTTTTCGATAACTTTTTCACTATTGTAATAGGTTGTCGTTAATAATTTAAATAGAGAAAATTATAAAATATGGCTTCTCTACAAAGAGATAATTGGGGATAATACTTGGTCTGTTCCAGAAGTGCAAGAATGTAAAACTTTTTACTATTATAACCGATTTTCACTTTATGATAGAACAAAATTGCAAAAATAGTAGATTCTTACAGGATGTGGAACAAAGCAACTTCGAGAATAACTTTTTGACATAACCTAATTTTAAAAAAATTGTCGATAACGACTTTTCGTTATAAATAGTTTTTCCTCATTATCTTGTGGTCTGTTGCAGAATTGCAAGAATGTAAAATTTTTTTTACTACGATAACCGATTTTCACTTTATGATATCGAATAAAATTGCAAAACTAGTAGATTCTTGCAGGTTCTGGAACAGAGCATTTATTTAAAAAAGAATGAGGTCGAGAACAGCCTCACTTTAAAGGAAAATACAATAACAGTTTTTCTATGGGAACAGTTGTCAATAAAATGGAAAAAAATGTCGATAGCAGCAATCCCAAAGAAAAAGTAGTCGATAACAACATTTTCATTGGGAAAAGTTTTCGATAGCAATGTTTTAAATATTAAATATTTACGGTAACTAGTTTTCTACAGAGAGATTGTCGATAGTAAATTTTCAAAACTTTGTCGATAACAGTTTTTCTGTAGGGAAAAGTTGTCGATAACATATTTTCTACAGAAGAAAGTAGTCGATATCAACTTTTTGATGGAGAAAAGTTTTCGATAATACATTTCTGAAGCAAAAAATAGTTTTCTAACTATCGCCGATAACAATTATGTGTCAATAACAAAATCTCTATAGAAAAAAATCGTCGATAAAAAGATATCTGTGGAGAAATGTTTTTGATAGCAAAGTTTTAATACGAAACAATAAACTAGTTTTCTACAGAAAGCTGGTCGATAACAGCTTTTTTTTGGACTCGATAGTTGATTTCTTGGTCAAGAAGAAGTTGGTACTATACACGAAATATTCATGTACCAGTTGCTAAGTTATCGGTTATCGATTGTTAGTTCCTTTTATTGATATTTTCTTCTACTGGTTTGCGATAATAGTTTTTGTGTGGAAAAAGGTTGACGATATCGTCTTTTCTATGTCAATGATATGTCGATAAACTTTGCCGATAACAACTTTTCCACAGGATAATTACTTTTCCATATGACAAAATTGTCCAAAATCAAATTGTATCTACATAAAAATTATCGATAAAAGACTTTTACAAGAAAGTTTTTCAATAAATAATTTTTGAGAAATGAAAATTTTGTTGATGGATTTTAGAGAAGTCGATAACTTCTTTTCTTACAAAGGAACTTGTAAACAGTAGCAGTTGAATTAAGAAATTTTATCGATAATTATTGTCTTATAAAGAAATTACATCGATAACTCGCTTTCATTTGAGAAATAGTCGATAATAACCTTTCTATGGAAAAAGTTGTAACTTTCTAAAGAAACAATTGTTTAACAATGACATTTTTAAAGAGGAAGCTCGAAGATAGCTTGTACAGAAAACCAATTTCAATAAATAAAAGTTATTGTTAAGAATTTTTGCAATGGGAAAGTAAACTATGAGTAGTTTTCAAAAGGGAAAACTTGTCGATAAAAATTTTCTAGGGAAAAGGGGTTATCGCTAACTTTTAAAAGTCAATAGCAACTTTTCGATAGAAAGAAGTTGCTACTGATTACAACTCTACCGATAGTAATTTCTAAAAAAAAAATCTATTGTCAAACGATAAACTCTTTAAAGAGGACTTGTTTTTTTTTTTTTTTGTGAAATATTTAAGTCACTGATGGGCTATTTTGTGCATTTTTGCTAATTCCCATTGTTTTGTGTGAAAATCCCCACACTTTGCCATTTTCACCACACATTACTTTCACCTTTCTGAGTTTCTTTGTGTTCTCCCATTCTTTGTTGAATTCTCTCTGGCGTTAAAATTTAAGAGAGTGTATTTTTTGTTCTCTCTTATTGTTGTTCTTCACCACACCGAAGAGAGGCCAGTTGTCGGCAATTGATTCGACGTTGGGTTAGCTAAATTTACCAGCCTTAATTCATTTTTATTTAATCCTAACATTTCGAACTGGAGAGACGTATCTGTTAACGTTACGCAGAAACGGAAAACACAAACAAAAAGAAATATTTTTTTGCATAGAAAATATCTAATAAAAACGGAAAAGCCATAGCTTTTAATTAAAAATTATTTATTAAACAAATATTAAAGAAAACAAAGAGAAAAAAGTAAGTGTGCGAAAATAAACGATTTTAAACAAAAAGTGGTGTTGTTGGAGCAAAAAAGAAATAAAATGAAATGAAAAAATATCTGAAAGTGTAAAGAGCAGAACACAGAAAATGTATCTGTATCTAATGAATGAACAGAAACAAATGATGAAATGAGTTAAATGATTGAGAAAAAAAAATGAAAAAATAAGAAAAACATATTTTCCTTTCATAAATCGTATATTGTGTAACAATTTTGAAAAACGTTTCAAAGAAAATTTTTTTCTGTGGATTGTGGAATACCTACTACAACAAATACACGCAACGAAAAGAAAAACTATACGAAACGTCGTCGATACAAAAGAAAGCCAGCCAGTCAGTCAGTACTGCTGCAAGTACATGACAATAAAAGCAAAAGAAAAAATAATTTACACATGCGAAAATCCATTCATATAGCATTTTTGTTGTTGTTTCTTTACAAGTACCCTTCCCTTTTCCTTCTTCCTGCAATTGAAATCAATAAATCGATTTTTCTTTCTTTACTCTTTTTGTTTTACGAAAAAGAACGCTAACCCCCTGCAAGTTGCTTTGCCGCCGCCACCGTCGACCGACGCTGTCGCTACATCTTTTTTATTAATATTAGTGTTAAAAATAGAGGAGGAAGCAGCAAAAACAGAACAACACAGATATTCCTACCTATTAGTACACACACACACACGTACATATATACAAATTGACACTCAGCCACACAGAGAACAAAATACACCTCATCTATAAACGCCCGCCGCCGTCGCCGTCATTATAAACGATATCGTCAACGTCGCCGCTAAAGGCCCAACATCATCATAGTATACACACAACGTCAAATTATATTTCGTCTGTTTTTGGTGTTTGTGTGTGTGTGTCAGGCTTCTCTCTAACAACCCAGTAAAAAAATTAAGCGCATTCTGATCTCAAAAAAAAAAACTAAAACCCCGACAAACAAACAGTGAAAATAGAAAACTAGTCGTTTTAATATTCTCTATTACAGCGCGTATAGCTGGCGTCGTACAGCGGCAGTTAAACCCCGGAGACAGACAGACACTTTCAATACAATTTTCACGTACAACAAGCCCAAATAAAACAAAGTGAGTAATTGTTGTGTTGGGTTCTTCTTCTACCTAGCATTTCTCTCGTTTGTTTTCATTTTGTGGCCGATGATGATGACAACCTTTTTATGTGTTATTTATTTTAACTTGTAATTTTCCTCATCCTGTCCACTCCATTTTCATTGAGAGTACTAGATTTAATGAATTTTCATTTTCGTACGCAACTTATTGTTGTTTTTGTCATTCTATGGTGGGGTCAACTAGGTGGTACTGTGTGGCGTGTTAATAACATTTTTTTTTTGGTGTGTGGTACAAAGTGTATAGCACACTCGGTGTGTGTGAGTGTGTGTGCGTGAATGTGTTCAGTGTAAATTTGCAGTCGTAAACGAAAATATAAGTAAATAAAAAGAGAGGGAGCAAATTAAGTTTTCCTATGCGCGTTTTTATGTTTATAATATCAATTTTATATAGTCAGAGTTAGTAGTTCATATAAATAAAATCTTTTCATGTTTGCACATTACCTATTCATATTCTTTAAGGTAAACAATAGGGTTGCCATGCTTTAGGAATAGTTAAGGGATATCGTTAATTTAGGGGAATAAAAATGAAATGTTTTTTATGGTAAATTTGGCATAGCAAATTCACGGTTAACCCGCAAGCAATTTCATGACACTTGGGGTATATAAAAGACAGACTACACGGAGGAGTTGGAATTTTCAAGATTTTTCTTAAAAATGTTATCGATTACATTTACAATCACCAATATCTATTTAGGTATATTTTATCACAAGGCTTTCCTCGGCAAAGTCGAATTTTGAATTTTTGGAATTGAAGTTATTAAATATCGACAATATTATTTTGGGAAATTCTGTTATCGACTAAATGTTTCTGGGAAACATTTGTAACCTGAAACGAGTTTATCGACAACTACTCTTATATTCTGCTGATTGTCGAAAAATTTTCTTTCTCAGCATCTTGTAATAGAAAACATTTCTGTGGAAGAAAAATTGTTATCAATAATATTTCTTTGTGAAATGTAATATTTCTCTACGCAAAAGACAATATCGACATTATTTCTCTGTTGAAAAGTAATTATCGAAAAATTATGTTGTATTACGATGTTTTCTTTATTGAAACTTTATAATCGATGAACTTTCAGAAGAGACAGTATTCTATATTAAAGACGTGTTATCGATTATTCCTCGTCAGTAGAAAATAGTTATTTACAGCATTTCTTTATTAATAAGTTATTATCGATAACAATTCTTTATTTTATTTCCTGCAAAGCTGATGCGAAAAGATTTTATCAGAAAGTGATACAAATTATTGAGGAACTTCCTTTCATAACATTTATAATTTTTTTAATTACTAGCAAAGACTATTCACAGACTATTTTTCTTTTTTTGCTTTTTTGGCATCTGTTTTTTACAAATACTAATCGGCAATTTTGGTCCACAGAAAATTAACAACTTTTATTAACAATATTTCGGACTTATCGAATTTTTTTTTTATCTGTCGTAGATATGTTACCGATCATTTTTAAGTTATTATCGATGATACGTCTCTATAGAAATGTAGATATAGTAATTTTTGCTACATAAAAAACTTGTCGCAAATCTCAAATGTGACTTTTTCAAATTATTTATTTTTACGTGAAGCAATCGTTATCGAAAATTTTTCTATTTTAAAAATAAGTAATCGAAAAATTGTACTTCATATAATAACAGTTATCGACAAAGTACCTCTATAAAAATATGCTTTTGGCAGTTGTCGTATAGCAAAAGAATTATCGATAACTAATTTATATAGAGTGAAATCGCAGATGAATCCCTTTGAATGGTAAAGTAGTTGTTTTGTAAGAGGAAATCCATATCCTGATAATCGTTTGTGTTACTACAATTCATATAATTTACATGTTATTTTTATTTAGTAGCCAGATCGTGTGACTGCCACACAAATGACAATATCTTTTCGAAATACAGTTCAAAAATTATTAATTAGGAATAGGAATGTCCACTAAAAAATCGATGTAAACTTGAGGATTTGCTTAAAACTTGTCCCAGGAAATTCTAGTTTGCTGCCATTCTCTTCACTAGCCATTTTCAACTTCTCATTCATTCTTTGCTTTGCATTGAAACAAACAAAAAAACACCCCCTGCTGATTTTGGAATATTTAAACAAGGCACAAAACCACTTCATTGGAAATGTGTTTTTTTTTTGTGTGGAAAAACACATGGCGTTCGTTTTAGCAAATTAAAGATAAGGGCGACGACATTTATACACCCTTATTTCTAGTTTTCCACCACCAACACCCTCCATCCATTCCACCCTTGTATGTAATGACTTGCAATAAGGGAAGTTTTGTGGGTGATATCCGAAGACACACAGGCACGGCCTAGAAACTCACCACTTCCATGGGATGGGTTTCCACAAGAGGGCTTTGTTGTCTGTTGCCATAACAGAGAGAGAGAGAGGGGTAGTTCTATAGATGTTTTTCTCTTGGAAAGAAAAATTTTAATTATTGTAATACAAATGTCCAATGACCCAAAGAGAAAAAGAAATAAAATGTCCTTTCTTAAATTTTTGGCTGGATAATTATGCTGATTTACATGATGTTTTCTAGGTTGGTGTTTGTGCACCCCAAAATTCTCCCTTCTTCGTCCTGCTCTTTTTGTAATTTCTCTTAAAAACGGATGGAAGTATTGCAATAAGGGTGGATTTTTTCATGGAATTTCCAAGCGAAAAATGCTCTAGTCTTGTAACAACGAAGACCGACCGAACGACACGACCCTTGTCTCCGTACATTTTGCAACAAAAAAATTTACTCTTGCGCCATCCAGGCATCCCGGCAGTACGCGCTCATAGCTTCCACATTTTTACCGGGAATTCTCATAAAACTTACTGCAGTTTTAGTAGTGTATACATACTCGTTTGAGGTGGTTTAAATAGATTTCCGCATAGCGAAAAATATAATTGTGAATTTAAAATTTTGTGAAATACAAATCTTATTTGAACTTTAATATTTTTGGTAAAGTTTTTGGCATTTGTTTTTTAAAAACTATGTTTTTATATTTAATTTGCAAAAGTTATTTATTTTTTAAATGTTTAAGGAAATTTTTTAGTATTCGGTAATTTGTTGAAAAAAGGAAACAATTTCGTTTTCTTACATTTCGTAGATATTTTCGGTTTTGAAAAAAATATATTCTTATTTAAAAGCCATTTGTTTTTAATATCGATCAAATTCGAATTCAAAAGATTTTTTTTTGTCAAATTAATTAATCATTTTTAGTTAAAAAGCAATTTTTCAACTATTTTTATGCCAGGTTTATTTTATTCTAGGAAAATTTTCCTTGCAAAAGTTTTCCTTGTTCGCCCATCCCCACAGAAATTTCCCCTAAAAACAAAATTTACTTCCCCCTAAATTTGTTGTTCTTCACATCCTTTCCGCGTTATTACTTTTTCGGCGACGCTCCCTCACTCTCATCCCACAAACAACAACATCGACAAAACAGTAACGACCTCATTTTTTCCAGGGGTGAATGCCTTGTGCCCAGCCATATCCTCTTGAACATAACCTCTAAACCAAAAAAAACATCTCTTTTTCTCAATCATTTAAAATTATTGAATGTTTTCGTTTTTAATTTCATTTTCTTTGTTGAGTTTTTGTATTAATTTTTGTTTTTCCTTTTCCGTTTCTTTTTTGATTTTCCAGTGGATTTCATGATGGCCAATCCTGGAGCAGCAGTCGATAATCAATCTGCCATTTTGCCTGGTGCCAATCCGGCAGCGGCAGCTGCGCAGCTGGCCGTATCACCAGCCGCCGCAGCTGCTGCCCAACTGCAACAGCAGCAGGTTCAGCAGGCCATATTGCAGGTACAACAACAACAGACCCAACAAGCTGTGGCTGCAGCCGCCGCCGCTGTTGCCCAGCAATTGCAAAATCAAACCAACGGCACCAATGGCAATACAAATGGCTCCAGTGAGACCCGCACCAATTTGATTGTCAACTATTTGCCACAGACTATGAGTGAAGACGAGATACGTTCGCTGTTCTCGAGTGTGGGTGAAATTGAATCGGTGAAATTGATACGCGACAAAAGTCAACCCTTTTTGGATCCCTTGAACCCGACAGCCACCAAGGGTCAAAGTTTGGGCTATGGATTTGTTAACTATGTACGGCCCCAAGATGCTGAGCAGGCTGTCAATGTTTTGAATGGTTTGCGGCTGCAAAATAAAACCATAAAGGTGTCATTTGCCCGACCCTCCTCGGAGGCCATAAAGGGCGCCAATCTATATGTTTCCGGTCTGCCCAAGACCATGACTCAACAAGATTTGGAGGCAATTTTTGCACCATTTGGTCAAATAATTACTTCGAGGATTTTGCAAAATGCCGGTAATGATACCCAAACCAAGGGTGTGGGCTTCATTCGTTTCGACAAACGTGAAGAGGCCACCAGGGCCATAATTGCATTGAACGGTACCACACCCACGGGTTGCACCGACCCCATTGTGGTGAAATTCTCCAATACCCCGGGCAGTACAAACAAGATAATCCAGCCTCAGATTCCAACCTTTTTAAATCCCCAGCTGGTGCGACGCATTGGTGGTGCCATGCACACACCCGTCAACAAGGGTCTGGCCCGTTTTTCACCCATGGCCGGTGATATGTTGGACGTAATGCTGCCCAATGGCTTGGGTGCTGCTGCCGCCACCTCATTGGCCACTGGGCCCGGTGGTGCCTATCCCATATTCATTTACAACTTGGCACCCGAAACCGAAGAATCTTCGCTGTGGCAGCTATTTGGTCCCTTTGGCGCTGTGCAATCCGTGAAAATTGTCAAAGACTCGTCGACCAATCAATGCAAAGGTTATGGCTTTGTGTCCATGACCAACTACGATGAAGCAGCTATGGCAATAAGGGCGCTCAATGGTTATACTTTGGGTAATCGAGTATTACAAGTTAGTTTTAAGACTAACAAAAAGTAAATTAGGCAAGAACAACAAAACACATACATAACATAATTTATATATATATATATATAGTATATAGAAAGAACACAGAACAACAACAACACATTTCTTAAGCATACAATAGATGATAACTTGTCCCCTCTATTACTACTACTACTCCTCACAAACAGACCCACACATTTAATAATTGCAAGTAGGATCTGGAGTTTTAAACAATGCAAATGCTGACTATTTTTCTTGCAAAAGAAAAAGGGAGCAGAGATTTTTGGTCTCCCTCTCTCGATTGTTTTAAAACTCTTGCCCGCCTGGCAACTGGAAATAATGCATGTCCTTTTTTGAAATTTGCATGATTGAGGATTCTTTTCTTATAAAGAAAATTGTCCTTTGCTTCTTAAAGAGATCAACAAAAGAAATGACAAGGCAATATTTTGATGAAAGAAGTAACAATTTTTTATTAAAAATAAAAAAACGGAAAGAAAAACAATTTTAACATATAGGCTAAAAAGAATAATGAAGACCGACCGAACGATCGAAACAGCAAAAAAAGAAAGTAAAACAAACTAAAATTTGGGAAAAGCAAGCAAAACAAGTAAATCTTCCAAGAAATAAAAAAAAACGCATAAATTTAATTAAACAAAACTATTAAGAAAGTAAAACAATTTTCAAACACTCGCCAGTGAAAGAAAAACAAAAAGAAAAAAAAAAACATTTTTAAAATAATAATTAATATAGGATTTTTTCTATATTTAAAAAAAGAAGAGTTAAGAAACGATACACACACAAACACAGCTATAAAGAGGCTTTTTACAGTATTACAAGATATTATGTTTTAGCAAAACAATTGTTCAGAACAAATTCAAAATGAGTGAAGAAAAAGCTAGAGGCCATCAACATCATCGTCATTATTATTATTACCATTACTAAATTTACTGGTGAATGTTAGAAGAATACCTAATTAAAGAAAACTCCTTTTTATTATTATTAATATAAATATAATACAAAAAAAAGGAAAAGAAAAATCGAAACAAACAAAAACCAAAACTAGTTAAAAATTAAACAAACAAAAAACTCAAAGTAACAAACAACAATAATTTATGAATATCATCATAGATCGGTTCCCCTAACCAGGAGAATAGCAAGTATTTATAATTTAAAATGTAGCGAAATTGGTAAAAGAAAAACACTCTGAAAATTAAAATCCCTGGGGAGCTTTGGGTGCAAGGAAATTTGGTTTTAGGTTTTTTATATTCAACATTCAAAAACACTAGGGCAAAGATATTAAAATTCAAAACTTTTCTTAGATTTCTTCCTATACAGAGATTTAATAAATTTCAGAAGAAAACATTGTTCTTAAAAAGGTTAACTGAGTTGTGAGAGAGAACGGGACCTTCCTATCAAATTTAGAAATAAAAATTTGTTTCATAGAAGAAAATAACACGGCCTCTCTCTTGCTGACCCATTGACATAACAAATTTTTAAATGGAAGTCCCTTCTGGCTAATAAATGTTACTAGTTACTATTCTTAAAAAAAGAGTCGTGGAAGAAAATCTGAGTTACTTAATAGTGAGGGCCTAAGGAAAAGAAAATGAAAAGACTCAGTTTTCATTCATTAATTTTCTGCGTGACTGTCTCCCTCTATAGACGGAAGACCTTCTGTAAAACTGAAATTAAAGATCTTGCATTGATTCTCAATGAATATAATACCTTACCGAGATAACGACAGTCAGGCATAGAAACTGTTTAAACTGTTTAAGGTTTTAAAAGCGAATGTCAAAGAACAGTTTCTCTCCCTTGCTGCCCCATAGACTTAACAAATTTTTAAACAGAAGTCCCTTCTAGTTTATAAAAGTTACTAGTTACTATTTTTAAAAAAAAGAGTCGTGGAAGAAAATCTGAGTTACTTAATAGTGAGGTCCTAAGGAAAAGAAAATGGAAAAGACTCAGTTTTAATTAATGGATTTTTTGGAAGACTGTCTCACTCTATGGACAGAAGACCTTCTGTAAAACTAAAATGAAAGGTCTTGCATTGATTTTCAATGAATATAACACCTTACCTAGATATCGCCAGTATATGATAGAAATTATTTAAGATAGTCAGGGCCTTAGGAAAAGAAAATGAAAAGACTCAGTTTTCATTCATGGAATTTTTGGGTGACTGTCTCCCTCTATAGACAGAAGATCTTCTGTAAAACTGAAATTAAAGAACTTTCCTAGATATCGCCAGTCAGGGATAGAAACAATTTTTTTTTGCCCGCCCACCCCCATCTCCTCTGGGATTTTTTTTTTGAGTGAAAACAAAAAGCAAACTTGATCATTTACAAAATGAAGAAACATTATAAAGCACAAATGTTTATACAATAAATCGTATTATGAAATAACAAATATATATATATAATTCTTTTTAATTGAATTTTATAATTTTTCATCTAAACTATAGATATGCTTTGAGTTGCTTTGTTTTGAAATTGCTTTTGTTTTTTTTTTCTTTTTGGTTTTTGGTAAATACATCTCTCCAAAAACTCTACCCTCTCTGTACTCGTGCGCCCCCCCATGAACCATCAGCAGCATTTCACTGGTTTTTCTTTTGCACCCCCCATCCTCCAGCAGAAGAAAATTAGGATTGCATTAAATTTTAGTTTGTTTTCTTTTTTCAAAACTTATTGTTAGTGTTGTTTCTTTGTTTTTTCTTACATAGAGATATACATAAATATTATTATTAATTTCTTTTGTTGATTTCTTTAAGTTTTTCTTTAGAGAAGAAATTATTAAAGTAATTTTTCATATTTTATTATATAGAAAAAAGTATTTATTTTTAATTATATATGAAAAACTTGATTTTTTCCGATTCTTTCTTCAAAAGGCAGGCATTATTTGTTTAAAGTTCAGTAAAGAAAAATACTTATTTTTTTAGTACCAAAAAAGAGAAAGGAGAAGGGAAAACAAAAACAATATGGTATCAAGTTTGAAGATCCATCTTCTTCTTCAACCTCAAAATGTTGGAGAAAAATTATTTTTATTTTCCCTTGTCCCCATTTGAAACAAATTTGTATTTCATTATTAGAAAAATATCATTACAAAACATCAGCGCATATGACCCCCCTCCTTTCTTCTCACACTCTATTCTCTCTCATTTAAATGTTTAAATATTTACATATACATATTTATTATTATACTATTTAATATTTATAATTGATTATTATGTGTATGCGATTTTAGTAACTTTTTTTTAGTATGTATACATATATATATTTTAAAAACAACAATACACACACACAATTATAAGTTTCTTAACAAAACACTTTAGTTCTTAAGCAACCAAAAACAAAAATAATTTATATAAAAAATTAGTATTTAAAGAACAAAAAACAAAACGTGAGGAAAACCAACTCCCCCAATGAAAGATAAAGAGAAAGCAAGAACAAATCTAACAACAAAAAGTAACAAACAAAAATCTAGTCAGTGAAAAAAAATAAAATATAAAAATATATATTTTTAAAATTAAGTTTAAAAACCAAGCAGCTTAATATATATAAAAACATACAAGAAATGAAAAAAGAAAACAACTCTTGAAAATATCATAGGAGTTTTTTTCATTTTTGAACAACATCTCTAGCTAAACGTTTTTCTTTTAAGAAAAATATATATTTTTTCAGTTTTTCAATTTTTTTGTACACTAATTTCTTTTTTTTTCTTTTTATTTAATTTCTTCTCAAACTTGTTGTTATTGCAAGGAAGGAAACGTAACCTATATAATCCAAAGATTTAAATATTTAGTAAAATTCTATATACAAAAATAACACACACATAGAAGTTTTCTATAGGGACTCGATGAAATAAGGGAAAAGGTTGTCATTCATTCAAATTGAATTTGAGGTTATGTTTAAGTCAAATTTCAATATTGAAGCTTTTCCAACAAAACACACACAAATTTTATGTAGTAATCAAATCCTTTCCATGAATAAATGGTAATATATCAAAACAAGAGGTTATATTAAAAAAAAAAAAAACAAAAAAAAAATCAAGTTTATTGTCTTCGAAATGAGCGATCAATAACTATTTTGTGTCCACATTCAAAGATAAACATTATTTATTTAAATAATGTTCACTAAAAACTCAAAATTTTTGATAAATTTTTTTTTGAGGTTATGTTGAAAGAAATTCATTTTTGGAAAGAAACAACAGTACTCATAACCAAGGATTATGCCATAATGTGGGAAAAGTTATCAAAATGTCTCAAATATTGAATAACGATTGCTAAAAGTTCCAATATTTTTGTTAAAAAATATCGTTTTTGAGGCTATGTTGAAAAAAAATTCAGTTTTGAAAAGAAACGGGTTTTAATTGTAGCTGCAACCAAGACTTGCTCAAATTATGCCATAATGTGGAAAAAATTTCTTGAAAAACTCAAAATTTTTCTGAAAACATTTTTCCCGTTGTGTTTAACTGAAGAAAGATTTTTACTTGAAAAAAAAAGAAACAGAAAAAATTCACAAATTATGTATACATTCTGGAATTCATGTTCATTCCAGTAAAGAATTATAGTATTTCCAAAATGTTTTCAAAAAAATGTTAACCCTAAAAATCATTAAAAAATTTAATTCTTTCTTTAATTTTTTCCTTAAATTTAAAAAATAGAACATTATTTTGTATTCAATTCAAATAATTTCATAAATTAATAAGGACTATGGCAAGTTTTTTTCGTTATTAATATAACTTCAAAAAATTGTTTTAAAAAATTGAGGTTACGTTAAACAAATTAATTTTTTTTGGCTTTAAATTATGCAAAATGTTCATATATTAAACACAATTACTTCAAATTTCGTAAACTGCTACAAAATATGGTTGCAATTTTCCTAAAAAGCCCAAAAATATTGATAACAATTTTTGAGGTTATGTTGAACAGAATTTAATTTTTCGTAATAAACCTATTATATTATAGAATATTACACATACGGAAATATATTTATGAAAAAATAAAGCAATATCAAAATTTTAAGGTTTAGATTTTTAAGATTTTTTCCAAAAAAATATATCTCATTTTTTGAGGTTATGTTGAATTTTTTTCCTTATTTTTCAAAATAAGGTAAAATTTTAAGGTTATGCTACAAATATGAGTTCTGTGACAAACAATTCGGTATAATTAAAAAACTAAAATTCAAGACCTACCTCCGAAAGTGCGATATAAAGAAGACATCATAACCTCAAATAGACAAAAGCGTTTTTTTGAATGAAAACCCTTTCCCACTATCATCGAGACCCAAATTATATAAAAATCAACTATTCGTATATAGTCGAAAAGAGAAGAGTATAGATTTTTTTTGATAAAATACTTTTCAATACTTCTTTTTGTTGTAAAACACAAAACCTAACCTAAAAAAAAAAATAATGCAAGCTAATGAAATGATGAAATTAGGAATGAAAACTAACTAAGCTAATAACGAGAACACATATACACACACAAATTTCTGTGCAATAGAAGAAATGAAATGTAACAAATGAAGGCAAATTGCAAATTTTTTTTATAAGAAAATTAGGTATCTCATTTTTATACAAAACAAAAACAATTGCTAACAATTTTTATGTAAATATATATATTTATGACAAAAATATATTTTAATTTTTTTCTTTTTTCATTATCTTATATTTAAAAACAAACTTATTTATTACACATTTTATGTATTAAGAAATGAAGGAAAAAAAACAAAACAATATAACAAAGGAATCCATTGAGAAAAATAACACAAACAAACAAATGGCAATGATTTTTGTGAATTTTCATTTATCTACACATATTTTCAAACTTCTTTTTTTAATTTTTCAAATAATTTTAATTTTAATTCGTGAAAATACAACAAAATAATCATCACATTATGAGACAATTGAATAAAGAAAGTTTCAAGATCTGGCATCTTGACTTTCGCCGTTAGAATAATTGATAATTTTTCTTTAACCCTTTCTCTTTTTTTTAATTTTAATTATAATTTATGTTCTTATACACACACATATACATGCATATTTATAGTATATAGTAAAAGCAACATGATTTTTAATTTAATTTTTTTATTATTTTCTTTTTGTGGTTTTAGGTTTTTTTCTTTGTATTTAGTTTAATTTTTTTTTAATTTTAATTTCACCATATTTTTTTTAGTTTGTAATTTGATTTTGTTCTTAGTTTTTTTACATTATTTTGTCAACTGCTATCTCTTTTTATTTTAATTCATTATTATTATTTTTTTTTAATAAATGCGAAAAAAATCAACTTTTGGGAAAGTCATAAACTAACCTCTCCCATTTGTAAACCAAAAAAACAAGTAAAGAGAAACCCAAATTCTGTTTTGTGTAATTCTGGGAGAATGTTTTGGAAAATTGGATAAAAAACAAATTGGAAACATTTTAAGCAAATATAAGAGGCTTTTTTAATTAAAAAAAATACAGACTGAGATAAAAAAAACTGCAACAAAGTCAAACGCCATAATTTTTACATATTTTTTAATTTTATTAAATGAAAGCAAAAAATGTTGGAAATAGCATCAAATTTTAGATTTGTTCGAATTGGTCAGCTTGGGAACGAATTATGGCCTTCAAAGGGCCAATGAAACAACCGTCACACACTGCCCGAATACTGCTCTGCCGTATTTTGGCTCATTCCCGACGAAGCGCTTGCTTGAGGTGATCGACACTTTCGCATTTTAGTGCACCAACCTTGCTTTCCAAAATACTCCAGACACAATAGTCCAACGTAATTGGTATCCGGAGATTTTGGTGGTCATTTTGTAAGCATTCTTGGGTGGCGCCAATGCTGAGTGCGATGGTGCTGAGTCCTGTTGGAATGTCCAAGGTCTGCGGCCAAAATGTTTGCATTCCCAAGACCTTAATACACCCTCCAGGATATTTTTGCGATAATCTTCGGCATTTGTTCTGATGCCACGGTCGATTGATACGAACGGAGAGCGACCTTCAACTGTTGTGGCGGCCCACACCACCGGCGCTTAAGTTCTGGTGGCCAACCGAAGGTGCACACTTTCAGCTGACCTCCTCTTTGGCAAGTAAACACGATCATTTTCTTGGTTTACAAACTGCTGGACAACGAATGTTTTCTCATCGAAGAAACCCTAAATTCGGCACTTCGCCACTTTCGGCCAAGCGAAGCAACTCTTTAGCTCTTTTGAGTATATTTTCTTTCTGTTACGGTGTAAGTTCTTGCACTTTTTGGAATTTCAATGGCTTTACACCTCGGCTTATTTTTTAATATTTGCCGAATGGAATATGGCGATATGTTCAGCTCACGAGCCATTTTTCTGCCTTAGAAATGACAGCAGTCTGAAGTTGGTTGCAGTTTTTTTCATCTCACCCTGTATATAAAAATAATAGTAACCTCGTTGTGAGGTTTAAATTTTTTCCTTCCATGCCAAAATATTTCATAGAAAATAGATGGAGGGTTAGTCATGGAAACTTGCAATAGAAGAAATCCTTTTGTGAATTTTGGAAAAAATGTATTTCCATGGAAGGAAATTTTTTGTTTTCGCCTCTTTTTAAGACATTCATTTTCAAAACTTCAGGAAAATGACGAAGGGACAATAAAAATTTCAAAATGTTGTCCAAATAATTAGAACTCTTAAAATTTTCCAATTTTTTTATCCAAATTTTTCCCTCCCCCCATTATCATGTCATAATTCTCATTTCGTTTACACACATATGTATATTGGTTGATTTAGATTTATCACATTATTATTTATATAATAATTTTATTTTATTTTTTTTTTAATTACTACAACTTTACAAAAATAACCTATTATTATTTTTATCATTTTTTTCCTGTTTGTTCTTTTTATTTTGTTTTTGTAATTATTATAATTTATTATGTAAAATGTAATGCAAAAACCAACAACAAAAACAATTTTTATTAATAAAACAAATATTTTATTTTTTTGGCAAAACAAAAAAACTTTTGATTTTTTATTTATTTTTTAATTTCGTTTTTAGTTATGTTTTTCTTTTTCCATTTTAATATTCATATATTTTTTAATTTCGTTTGTTTTCGTAACAGAATGAGTAAGTGAGAAGAACAACCAGAGAAGCAGAAAGAGAGAGAGAGTGTGCTGCTAACCAACTTCATTTATTTTAACCCCTTCCATGTTTTGTAGTGCGTGAGAGAGAGCGAGAGAATGTGAATGGCTAGTAAATGAGATCTTTTGGGTGCTATTTACCAAGCCACTGTTTACACAGTTGACACAATGTAAAGTTAACTGGCCATAACACAAGTTTCTCTGTGCAAATTTACTGGCATTGCATTTTTTTACATTAATTGCCCTGTGTAAACAGTTGACTTATTTTATTTTGTGTCTTTCTGAGTAGATTTTTAGTATGATTTATTTTATTGTTTTTTTTTGTAGATTTTTGTTTTATTTTTCTTTTTTTAGCTCTCAACATTCCACCAAACTAAACAACAAACAAACCTTTCACCTTTGACATTCCAACTGTTTCCAAACGATTCTAGTCATAATCTCTATTTCAAAACAAAATAACAAATGATCTCAAAACTTAATATTGTTTATAGTAACAAAAAAATATATATAATATTAAAACATTCCATATTCTTCTTGGAATATACAGACATACGAAAAACAAAAAAAAAAAAAAAAAAACACATAAAATTGCTAGTCAAAATTTGTTAACAAAAAAACAAGATCGAGAAAAAAATTATTAAAATTTCCTAAAACAAAAAAATTGCAAACTAATTGAAAAGAATTCAAAAAATGGTATAGCTTAGTAAGCCAGAAATAATTACTTGTAAAACAAACCAACCACACACACATTTTGAAGACAAAACAAAGGTAGTATTACATGTTTTATAAACATTAAAGTGAACCAACAACAACAAGAACACTACAATTACCAAGAAGAAGATTTTAATGAACATTTATTTCATTAAAACATCAACAGTTTTTGTTTAGCATATAAACTAAAAAAGTTTCAGGTCCATTTCCAGTCTTGTGCAATAGAATATAACAACAAAGGCTCAGAGTATTTAGATTTTTTTCAAAATTTAAGGGAAACATGCAAAACCCCTTTTGTGTTTCAAATATTTTTTTTTTCAATATTACCACCATTAATGTGTTAAACCTGGAACTTTTTAAGGTTATGTTTAAAATAAAAATTTATTTTTCTTTTTTTCTTCGTTTGAAAATTTTGTTTTCGAAAACAACAATTTTTCAACAACAAAAAAAAACCAATTTAATACTCACATATATTTTTTTAAATATATATTTTTTTTAATTAAATGTACTTAAAACTGAATTTTAAGTTTTATTTTATATAGAAAAAAAAAAAAAACACATAAATCTCTTTCTAATTATTTTCTATCTATCTTTGTGAACAAAACCAAAACAAGAATGACAACAAAATATTCATTTAATTAATTTAATTGTATACGTGTGTAATTGTAATCAAAGCATATTTATTATATATCAAGATATTTATTTATTAAATTTAATTTAATTAACAACAAAACAAAATCCAAAAGCAACACAATGATTATTTGTTTAATTATTTATTGATTTTTTTTCAATTATATAATGATATTAATTATTGCAAAACCAAGCAAATTTATTATTATTATTACTTCTAATCTTATTAATTACTTATATTTATTACTTAATTATCATTAAAACCCAACAACAAAAATATGCAAAAAAAAAAAACAAAAAAACAAAACTCATCTTTAAACCAAAAAAAAAAAAAAAAAATAATATTATAAATGTATTTAAAAAAAATTAAAAATTATGAGTTTTTCATTTTCAATTCTTTTACGAAACAAAATGCAAACAAACAAAAAAATAACCAGGTTCATTTCTTTTAATTTAAATGATTTCGGTTTAGATTTTTGTGTTGTATTTTTAATGTGTTTTTTAATTGCTCTCTACCTTTCAAAGACAATTTCCCTAAAACTTAAGATTTTTTTCATGTTTAAAAACAAAAAAGAATCTTAATTTTTGGCAGAAGAGTGTCTGTTTCATACCTCGTTAAAGGTTAAATTTATGTATCTAGTCAAATTTTGGAGATATTGACAAAAATATATAATTTTTTAAAATGACAAATTTTCAGCATAGAATTCAACAGAGCATAACTAGGGGATGTGACAAGTGTATCCACAAACAAATAACAGATTTTTAAAGCATAGATTCTTAGCTTTAAATAATGGGCGAATATGCTAATATAACTAACCAAATACCAGAGATATCGACCAAAATACACAATTACCCAAAAAGACAAATTTTTAAGGAATTTTCCGTAATCAATTTATAAAGGACATAACTTTCAAACTAACTAAGATATCCCAAGAAAATTAATTGATTTTTTAAAGAAACAATGGTAATCTTTAAATAGAGTGTAAATATTCCAAAATAGCTTGTCAATTAAAATAGATATCGGCCAAAGTACATGATTACCCAAAATTACATATTTTTCGGAATTTTTGCGCAATCAAGTTCAAGAAGTCACAACTTTAAAAGTCAGAGGTGTATCTAAACGAAATAATACAATTTCAGAAGAAGAGGCTTAATTCTTTCAATTAAATAACATTTTGTTGAAATATCTAACCAAATACCCGAGATATAGGCCAAAGTAGGCAAGTACGCAAAATTACCAATTTTTGGTAATTTTTGGATTAACAGTTTTCAGAGGTCATAACTCTATAACTAATCATTGTATCGTTGAAAAATCATTACAAATAGAAAGATTATATTCGAAATGTTATAAAACAATAGAGTTATAATAATATTACCGACCAAATACTAAAATTATCGACCAAAGTACATATTTACCCAAAATAATAAAATTTCTGTCATTTCTTTGTGATCAAGCTAAAGGGCCCATAACTTTGGGAAAAGCACACAAATTCAAATATTATTTTCAGATATTAAAAGAAGACATTCAGAGCTTTAAATAGTGGTCAGATATGTTAATATATCTAACCAAATGGAAAAGATATCGACCAAAGTCGGTAAGTGTTCAAAATTACCAATTTTTGGAAATTTTCAAGTAATTAGCTTCTATGGGCCATAACTTTAGAAATAATAAAAGAAAAACAAACAAAATGAACAGATTTTCATAGAAGAGAGTCTAATAATTAGATAGAACAAATTATGTTAATATAGATCATTAATTAACAGAGATATGGGGAATGGGTACGCAAGCGAGAAAAGTGAACAGTTTCTGGAAATATTATCGTAACCACGTTCTAGAGGTTATAACTTCGATAATTTTTAATCTAGAACAAAGCTATACATTAATTTTGTGAGAAGAGAGTCCCACCTCTATAAAGACTCTAGACTTGTGGATATATCTGATCAAATACCTGAGATATGAGCCAAGTACGCAAATAATTAAAAAAATGTTTTATTTTTTAAATGGTTGTAACCATTAAGAGGCCATGATCTAAGAAACTTATTCTCCACAAATGAGATTCTTAGCTTTGCATAAAAGGACTTTCAATTTATTCAACAGTTTGAGTTCCCATGATCTTCAATTTTCATTAGAAATTCTCTATATTTGCATCATAAGCCTTTGATTGGTGGAGAGCATCATCATTTAATTCTTTATGTTACAGTTTTTTTCTTTTGTTCTCTTCTTATATTAATTCACATTTTAAATAATTTAATTAATATTTTATTATATTTTTTATATGATTTCTTTTACCTTACTTTGAATTTCATTGTAAAATTATTATTATTTTTTTATATATTGTCTAATTTATTCCTTGTGTTAACTTTGCATAGTTACTTAAAAAAAAATCAATGTTGATTTTTTTTGATTTGGTATTCTAGGTTTTGCTAGGTTCTTTTTCCACCCATTCAAGAAGAGATTTTCTTTGTTGTGTATGTAAATTTTGTGCGTGGGCTAATCATTTTCAAAACTATTATTCTTCACATTTTTTTATTATTTCGCTTCATAATTTGGCCTTTGGAATTTATCACCAACAACTTTTGTCTGGGCATTGGGTATTTTTTAACATTAAAAAAATGATATTTCTCAGTCAGTAAAAATATGTTTAGGTTACTAAATCGACTTGATTTGAAATGTCAATTCCATACGCCACGTAAATCGTATTAATAAATCCATTGTATGATATTTGACTTTTGAAATCGAGTGGATTTCGTAAATCTAAACGTACCTTTACTCTCATAATTAATTACTAGTTTTAAAGTGGCCGGCCACATGACAACTTGTCATTTAGCATATTTTTATGTCGACTGAAGAACCAGAGTTAAGGAGAGAATACATAAAACGCTTCATTGACTGGCTTAAGTCATCTTCTTCGTAGAGGAACAAAGAAGCCTTAGGATGACTTAGGCTGGAAATACATAAAGCGCATATTTGGCTGGCTTAAGTCATCGGCTGGCTTCTTCGTAGATGAACAAAGGAGTTTTAGGTTGACCTAGTTCGATTTTGGCCCTAGGCTCATTTGTTCATTTCCGAAGAAGCCAGCCGATGACTTAAGCCAGCCAAATAAGCGCTTTATGTATTCCCAGCTTTAGTTCGATGTTGGCCATGATGAACTGTCAAATCAATTTTGGATTTGAAAATGTTGAATGAAAAGTTATTGAAATTTGTAAAAATTGTTAAAAAAAAAACGCGAATTATAATAACCTCCGAAATTTTTTGACATATCAATGTTCCCAAGCGATGATGTTGGCCCCATGCTCCTTTGTTCTTTTCCGAAGAAGCCAGTCAAAAAAGCGTTTTATGTGTTCTCACCTTCAAGTTTGCATTTGAGTCTTATTATAGAATGTTTACATTAGGACTATTTACCAGATTAAACTCTTTAAATGCGAATTTTTTTTGACGTATGTACGATGAAATTGACAATTAAAATTCCCTGTATATTTTTAAACAGTTAAACTTAAGATGAGAATACATAAAACGCTTTTCGGACTGGCTTAAATCATCGGCGGCTGGCTGCTTCGTAGAGGAAGAAAGGAGTTTTAGGTTGACTTAGTTCGATTTTGGGCCAAAGCTCTTCTGTTCTTTTGCGATGACTTAAAAAGTCAAAAAAGCGTTTTATGTATCCTCACCTTTACTAATAGATTTTTAAAGTTAACAAATCCAATGCCAGATAGTTCCAAGTCGAAATTTAATTTTTAACTTTCTTCATTCCAAAATACATGGAACCCTCCGTTTAGTTTATTTTTTTTTTGTTCTGGTGTATTCAAGTGCTTTCCTTGCATAACTTCTGTTTCCTGTCCCCATGTGAAGTGTGCAAACATTTTTTATGTTGGTCTTTCTTTTTCATTTCTTTGATTTGCCGAACATAACATGAATTTTTTTGTTTCGATTTGGTTCTTGGATTTCTTGCAAATGTAGGATGGTATTACTACTGGCCTCAGCACTTTATTAGATTTTAGTTTTGTATATGGTGTGGTATTTTGGGTTCTACTCTTTGGTTCTTCTTCTTTTGCTCCCTGTATATGAGAAGTGATTATGATTTTTTTCGAAGCAAAAAAAAAAAAAAAACATGGATTACTTGCATGGCATATGCAAAAGTTTGCATACGATTATCATTATAAAGCTCTTCAATGTAAACGTAGCATAAATAATATAAAAAAACTCATAAGGAGTTTTGTTTTTATAAGTATCCCATAAAATTGTCTTGATCTAAAAAAGTTTGTAATCAATTGGATGGGTGGCTGGGTAGCTTAAACGCATGACTATAAAAGTGGGGTACACACTATGAATCAAATGTATTATTTTTGCAAATTGCAAACAATTTTAAACATTCAAAAATTATAATTAAAATATAAGACAAAATTTAAAGTTTTCCTAAAGCTTGGCTACGTTTACATGTAGGGATTTAATAAACCGTCTGGTTTAAATTGAACACATGTCAATAAATGAGGTGTTTTCATAAAAATATCAGACCAATTCCATTTAAAAGAGCTTTTAATGCATATGTCACCATAGCAAGGTTACTAAAGGGTTAATTATTGCTAAATATTATGCCCGCCAGAAAACGTCTTTATTTTTAAAAACAAGAAGTACCTTTCGTTTTTGTGACAATAACATAAGTTTAATTTTGGTTTTGTAAAACTGCAAAGTTTTAGAAATTTTTGGTAAGTAATTTTTATATTTTTACATCGTTTTTGTTTCCGTGAAAGAGAAAAAACATGCAAATCGGCAGAAAATTTATAAATTCTTATTATTTGTAATTTAAAAAAAAATCAAAATTTTGGTTTTAATTTCATTAAGATATAGTACGCTGCTGTTTATATTTTTGTGATATGTAAGAAATTATTTTTGTTTAATGTTGTGGTGTTGTTTTTACACACACTCACACACATTTATTATAAGTTTTTTGGTAAGTAAAATCAATGACATTAGTTTACATGTAATTCAATTGCTTGGCTAATCGTGAAATTTTAATTGAAACCAAGAAAAAAAATGTCTACAAAATGAAGAGAGGTCACTGGTTGATTTGATGTGTGGCCAGATCACTTTAATACAGGGAAAGTAAATATGAAAAGTCAACTCATTTTTGACTTGACATTTTGTGAAAGTGATCTGGCGATACATCAAATTAACTTGCCTATTTTTATTAGAGGACGTTTATTTAATTAACATTGGCTCTTGTCGTGAAAAGTTGAAAAATAATGTAAGCTAATGTAGTTTATATATAATTTTTATCATTTTCTTTTAACAACCCTTTCATGTATTTATAAAAAAAAAACGTAAACTGTCGATCACAACAATTTCATATTTGAAAACAAAAACGCTCGTGCAGTTTTATAATTGATATATTCTTCTTTTTTTCTTTCAGTGTACTATAATTACTTAAGTTCCGTTAAACAGATACTAATCTTGTGTTTATTTATTTGTAAGCCAGAAAAAAAAAAAACAATTTAAAAAGGGAATAGCTATTAATCTAGGACGAATTGTTTTATTTGTATATTTTATTCTTACAAAGCTACATGGCGACACATCAAATTTGGAAACTAAAAAAAAACATTTGTTTTGAAGGAGAAACTAATACCTTGTTTATATGGTATAGATTTTCAGAGGTGAAATGCCAGACAGTAAAAAGTTTTAATTTCATAAAACTTTTGTAAAGAAAATACAAGATTTAATATTTTCATAGAAAAAGAATCCAGGACCAGAAATAAACAACTTTTTGTTCGAGTTACTGCTTGACTTGATTAATGACTTGATTAATCATCGGTTTGACATGACTTGATTAATCATCGGTTTGACATAACCTTTTTTCTCGAATTCCCTTTTCTAATGTTAATGGTTTGGAGCAATGAACATGATAGAAGAATACAGGCAGTCGCATCGACACAGCTCCTGGGACAATGAACTGTCAAATCGATTTTGGAATTGAAAATGTTGAATGAAAAATTATTGAAATTTGTAAAAATTGTTGAAAAATTCAGGTTATAACAACCACCGATTTGCGTCGTATAAGAAAACATTTAAAAATATACTTTTTTGATAAATAATTTAAAATTTTTGACATATCAACGTTCCCAAGCGTTGATGCATCTAGCTATATTCTTCTACCATGGCAATGAATGTTTGCTGGGTGAGTGATAGGAAAAAAATGACCTTGTTGCAATAGTAGAAGAGTACAGGTAGATGTATCAACGCATGGGAACATTGATATGTCAAAAAATTATATGTCTTTTCAAACAGAAGTAGATTTTTATATGTTTTCTTATACGACATCATTCGGAGATAATATCCGTTTTTCAACAATTTTTGCAAATTTAAATAATTTTTCTTTCAACATTTTCAATTCCAAAATTGGTTTGACAGTTCATTGTCCCAGCAGCTGTGTCGATGCGTCTACCTATATTCTTCTACCATGATTGTTACTCTATCTTAGATTTCTCTCCCACATGTAAACACTGTATTTTTTCAAATTTTTGTTATTATAATCGGTTTGATATGTCGCCAGTCAGCTTTATGCGATTCAAAAAATTACTTGTGAAAATATTTATTTATTTTTTTAATTATTAAAAGCAAAAAAACTATTGTACATTTTGAACATTTTTGGCTAAAATCTGTTTGATTTGTAAAGTATATATTTAAAAAAATGAAACACTAGAAAATTTTCAGTTTTATAATTTTTTTCCAATTAAGAAAAAAATGAATTAAAAACAAAAAACATTTGTTCAGCACACCATTCCGATACGATAGACTAGAATCATAATTAAATCGAATCTTCATTTTCTTTAATTAATTTTTTTTTTATAAAACTTTTTGTTTTATATGAAGATTTATGATATGTTTTGTTGAGTTTTTTTTATTTAAATTGTTTTAGGTTATGTTTACACTAAAGCCATTTGAATTCGCTTTTGTAAAATCTATTTTACGTGGCTTATTGGAAAATATAAGAAAAATAATATAACATGAAAAAAAGCTACAATGTAAACATAGTATCATTATTAAAAGATAGTCTAAGAACACGTTAAGACTTCAAAATCCACTCGATGTCAAATGTCATGCATGGGTGAGCAGATTAAAGTGAATTTAGAAATGTCAAATGTCGATTTCATAACTTCGATTCCATCATTTTCACATTTTCTTTAAATTTTATTGAATGAAAGTAAAAAAACGCGTATTATAATAACCTCCGAATGACGTCGTATAGGAAAACATATAAAGATCTACTTATATTTGAAAAGACATTTAAAATTTTTTGACATATCAATGCTCCCAATCGTTGATGCATCTACCTGTATTCTTCTGCCATGATGTAGACGCATCGACACAGCTGCTGGGAAAATAAACTGTCAAACCAATTTTGAAATTGAAAATATTGAATGAAAAGTTATTTCAATGCGTAAAAATTGTTGAAAAACGCGTATTATAATAACCTCCGAATGACGTCGTATAAGAAACCATATAAAAAATTACTTATATTTTAAAAAAAAAAATTCTTTAACATTTTTGACATATCAATGTTCCAAAAAGTTCATGCATCTACCTGTATTGTTCTATTATGATATTAAAGAGCCAAGTGTGACCATGATAGAAAGCCTAAAGGTGGGAATACATAAAGCGCTTATTTGGTTGGCTTAAGTTATAGACTGGCTTCTTCGGAAATGATCAATGGAGTCTAGGGCCAAAATCGAACTAAGATAACCTAAAACTCCTTTGTTCTTCTACGAAAAAGCCAGCCGATGACTTAATCCATCCAAATAAGCGCTTTATGTATTTCCACCCTTACTTCTAAACTCTTACGGATTGAATTGAATTAAATTACAATGATGACTGGAGTGTAAACATGGCTGGATCATATTAATTACACTTTTGTTTATTGTATTATTTTATTATTATTATCTGTAAATTATTAGTTAATTGATTATTACTTACTATTTTAATTGTTTGTTGTTGTTGTTTAATTGTAATTTTTTTGTAACCTATTTATATTTTTCACTAATTTTTTTTTTTTTGTTAAATTTTAAGATTTTTTTTACTATTTTTCTTCATTCTACTTTTTTTCGGTGCTGTTACTAATTTATATATTCTTTTAGTTTTTAATATTTATTTTAATATTTTTTTAATTTAATTTCAATATTTTTTTCTCTTTTAATAAATATTTTATTTTGTTATTAATTTAAATCTCATTTATAATTAACTCATCTTTTTGATTTTTTTCTTTTTTTTTCAGTGTCTCAAAGTCTTTGGTTTCCACAATCTGCATTTATATTATAAACTTATTTATTATTATTTTTATTAATATCCCGAATGTAAATTATTGTTTATTATTTTTATGTTTTTTTTATTAAATATTTTTCTTGACAACCTTCCATTTAATCTATCTTGTTTTGTGTAATTGTTTATTCCTTTCTTTTCACAAAAAATAACTATTGCTTAGCAGAAACAACAATTTAAATAAATAAAAACAATTAACAATTTGAGATGATTAAATAAAAATGACAACAACAACACTTTATAAGACTGAAAACTCCAAGTAATCAAAGATCTAAATGGCTAAGTCATTACAAAAACGGCTGTGATATTTATGAAATTAATATTTTATACATTATTATATAAAGTTTTATTACATTTAAATAAATAAAAACAACAATAAAAAAACAACTTACCAATTTGGTGATATATCATCCAAATGGGCATGTTTCCAAAAGTCTCTTAATTCTTCCAGCAAAAATGATACCGGCATACCGTGAATGTTGCCCGAATTGCTGGTGGAATGCAGATTAATATCGGCATGGGCATCTACCCAGACCAAGGATAGATTTGGACTATGCATTAAATGGCCGGCCACTGAACCTAAAGACACCCACACACACACAAAATATTTTAAAATATTAAGCAAATCTCCCGAAAAAGAAGAAGTAAGTATACTTACCAAAACCAATGGCATGATCACCGCCCAGACACAAGAACTGATCTTGTTGCTTGAGTATTTCGGGGATTTTGGCAATCAGGGATTTATTGCAGCTCATAAATGTATTGTAATTTTTCATGTTTTTATAGTGTGGCGGTGTGTTTTGATCATCGATCAATTCGTAGCTTAAGTTGCCATAATCGGTAATCGATAAATTTCCTAAATAAATAAAATAAAGAAATTAAATTGTTGTCTTTCTTTGAAAATCCTTCACTTCTCTGGTAAGTATAACAAACACCAACCTCTTGAGGACTCCAGCAGCATGGATACCAAACCATTTTGCCTTAGAAAGTCGGGTGCCTGTTCCACGCCACCCTTGCTTTGGCCCTTACTAAAGGGTACACCCAAAATACCCAGTTTTGTTTTTGTCCCTGCCGAAGATGAAAACTGGCGAAATATTGTTTTCAACATTTTGTTCAGAAGTTCTCCTCCAACGTCTTTAGTTTTGTAATGCTCTTTGACAACTAAAACCAAGCCAATCAATAATCCAGAAAAAACGCGGTCCAGCCTCCGCTTTATGGTTGCAACTGATAACACAGACAACAATCATGTTTCTGTCATATTTTATATTTTGTTGTACGATGTCCGATAACCTTTGGGAAGGCAAAGGCAAATCTCAAGCTTTCTTTTTACAGAGATTTCAGGCAAAAATATTTTTCTTACGAGGGGGTATTCTTTATTATCAATGAATTTTATAAACCATTTGAAAACAAACTGATACGTCATAGTTTTTTTTTTTTTTTGTTTTTGTAGTAATAAATACATTTACTTTGTAAATAATCAGTCAGAAAGGGGTTTTGAGCAATGTGATTCATTTAAGAAGACAAAATCATGGAAGATCTGTAATACCAAAATATGGGCAAATAGTGGTAAAGCGCAAAATAAATAGTTAAGCTTCAAAGGCAATAAAAAAACTTAAATCGGCAATTTACAGGGTGTGATAAAAACTGCAACAAAGTCAAACGCCATAAATCTCACTTTTTTTTAAATTTATTGACTGAAAGCAAAAAATGTTGGAAATAGCATCAAATCTTAGAAAAAGTTTAAATTTGTTCGAATTGGTCACCTTTGGCACGAATTAAGGCCTTCAAACGGCCAATGAAACCGACACATGCTGCCCGAATGTTTCTCTGCGGTATTTTGGCCCATTCACGGCGAAGCGCTTGCTTGAGGTGATCGACACTTTGGTATTTTTTAGGGCCAACCTTGCTTTTCCAAAATACTCCGGATTAGTATCCGGAGATTTTGGTGGCCATTATGCACTGGAAATGAAGCGAGGAACCGCATTTGGTAACCATTCTTGGATGTTGTGTGCAGAGTGCAATGATGCTGAGTCCTGTTGGAATGTCCTCTTGGTCTGCGGCCAAAATGTTTGCTTGCCCAAGGCTTTAATACACCCTCCAGAATATTTTCGCGATAATATTTGGCATTTATTCTGATGCCACGGTCAATTAATAAGAGCGGAGAGCGACCATTGGCTGTTATGGCGGCCCACACCACCATCACCATGGCCGGCGCTTGAATTCTGGTGGCCAACCGAAACAAACTGCTGGACAACGAATGTTTTCTCATCGGCACCGGAGAAAACCAAATTCAGCAGTTCGCCACTTTCGGCCAAGCGATGCAACTCTTTAGCTCTTTTCAGTCTATTTTCTTTCCGTTGCTGTGTAAGTTCTTGGCATTACCTCGAGCTCATTTTTCAAAATTTGCCGAATGGAATATTGCGATATGTTCAGCTCACGAGCATTTTTTCGGCCACTACGACGCGGCCGTCGATCAAGTCGCTTCTTTACATTTCGAACCATTTCTGCTGATGTTGCTGGTTTCTTCCGTCCACTACCTTGACTTCGCCGGGCTACGCTACCTGTATCACAATAATGAGCAATGGTACGAGACACAAAAGATTTATTCACATTTAAATGCTGGAGAGCTCTAACGATAGCCACTTGTGGTTTTCCAGCCAAATAAAGAAATCACTTTGATCCATTATTCCATCACGAATAACTTTTTTTTTTCTGGAAAATTCTCACCAAAATGCTTTTGTTGTAAGCTTGTAAACAATATAATGAACTGTCACTGGAATAATTTTAACAATTGTCGGATGAGTGGCTTAGAGATGACAGCAGTCTGAAGTTGGTTGCAGTTTTTTCATCTCACCCTGTATATTTCCTTCTACCACCTAAGAACATGAAGTGGTGATAATTTAATGGAAATATGGCTAAGAAAATATCAGGAAATAAATTGTACTTCTAATAAAATCTAAATTTATATAAGGATATTGTTCCCCGGGAAGGCTTTTTGCCGAATAAGAAATCGAATTGTTGAATTACAGGCGATTTGATTGCGAGGGATGAACTTTCAGCCTACAAGTATAAAAAAGTTTAGGTTATATGGGTAGGTACATATTTTAAATTCATTTTAATTCAACTGCTCCACAGGGCCAAAAAAATTATAAAAGATTTTTTATTAAAAGACAATTTTTTAATTTACTTTTTTATTTTTTATTAATTTAAATTTTTAAATTTTAAATTTACATTTCTATTTTTTTATAAATTTAAATTTTTACATTTACATTTCTATTTATTTTATATATGTATATTGCACTAAAATGTTGCTTTTGTTTTTTTATAATATTTTAATTTCTTGCATCATCTGATTTTGTTAGCGTTTGCTGCTCAGCCGCTTCTTTTTCTTTGCGATAATGTTCCCATTCATGATTTCTTAAATCCGCTTGATATTTAAAAGCCATAGGGCATTGGCTACACATATAGGTATTTTCGCCAACATGTGTGCGTAAATGTTTATTCAAATCATTGCTTTGGGCATAGGCTTTGTCGCAATATTTGCCTGAAAAAAAAGAAAAAAAAAAAACGTAAAATAAATAGATTCAGGGGAAAATTTTAGCAATCTATGATAGAAAATTTTTAACAAATGTAATCAGCAGTGGCTGGATTCTTGTTTTATGAAAATGTGAAACGAAAATACAACATTTTTTGCCTTCATAAAAGTTTTCATTTCAAATGATCATGGAATGAGAATTTAACCACAGCTGTGGATTATGGGCCTCATAACAGATTGAAAAATATATATTACAATTAACACACTAGGTTAGGTTAGGTTAGGTTAAAGGATACGCGGTTGTATAAACAACCACTTCACTCGAAGACCTTTTGGGCCATTGTGTTCATCCTAATTAAGAAGATAGGAGAATAGAATATAGAGAAGAAAAAAAAATGGATATCGAATAGTCAAGAAGTGAGAATCTGAATAAAGAGTAGAGAAGTTAGTAGGTTTGCATCCACGTGTCGAGTATCAACGTGTCGTCCTTAGCCATTTTTGTCTTCTGGCTAACTGAAGAATGACTGCTGGCTCGATGTCGGAGAGGGAGGGCAAATCTGGCAGAATTTGCTTACCCAGTAGCCTCTGTCTCAATCCTAAGGGAGTTAGGCAGTGGCAGAGTAAGTGTCCCACCTTCTTAGTTTCTTCCTCGTCCTGACAAAGCCTGCAGTATTCAGTGTCGTCGCCCACCTCCCCTCATTTGGATGCCAAGGCCTTAATGTTGCAGTGTCCTCCCATAGGGGTGGATTCACTGAGCTCTCAATTTCTAAATCTACTGACTCACATTCGCGTCTGGCCAATTTATCAGCCGATTCATTGCCAGATATGTTGCAGTGCCCAGGGACCCAACAGAGTTTGACAAACGATTTAACTTTTTCCAGAGCATTCCTGCATCCCCGAACTATCATAGATTTGATTGTGAATGAATTTAGAGCCTTCAGGTCCGCTTGACTATCGACATATATAGTCACCGGTCCGTCCACTTCATTGATTCTATTTGCTACCAGCTCTATGGCCTTCCTGGCTGCAAAGATTTCTGCCTGAAAAACGCTACAGTTGCTGTTTAGTTTGAAGGATCATTGGATACTTAGACTTTCACAGTAGACCCCAGCTTCCGTTCCATTTTCCATCTTCAGTATAGACAGCTATACCGTTAAAATGTGAGATCCGCGAACGGTTGGATCTCACATTATAGAAGAGATAGCTCCGATTGCTCGCTTTTTCTTTACAAATGTTTCCAATTGCAAACTATCATAGTTTTTTTTATCATTCATCACTTTGAATACCTACACTTATATGGTTTCTCTCCCGTGTGGGTACGACGATGACGATTGAGATTCATTAAACGTGGGAATCTAAGAAAAAGAAACATAATAAATTTAAAATTACAAAAAAAAAGATCCAAAATTTCTCTTACGCCATTGGACACTGATCACACTTGTAGGGTTTCTCGCCCGAGTGCAGAACCTTGACATGCTGATGTAACGTATCCACTCGAGAAAATCTTGCCCCACATGTTGAGCATACATGATTTTTACCCTGCTGGTGGGACATCAAATGTATGTAACGATCTGAGGGGCATTTAAAACGTTTCGGGCAATGTGGACAGCTATAGGGTTTATCATCACCGTGGCGTTGCATGTGCTGTCTTAAGTTACTGGGCCTATAGAACTTCTTGCCACACAACGTACAAAGATAATTCAAGTCTCCGGTATGTATCCTCATATGTTGTTTCATGGCAAATTTAAAGGAAAATGCTGAAAGGGGAACACTGATTAGAATCGGTATATCGAACACTTTTCCTACACACATTTATCACAAAGTTCACATTGGAAATTTTTAATGCCCATATGGCGATTGGTGTGTATCTTCAAATGTTCCTCAACCACAAAGGTTTTGTTGCATTTGTCACATTTAAAGGGCACTATTTCGCTATGTTTTTTACTCATATGCTGTGCTAGACCTCCCACATTTGTATATGCCGCTGGACAATGATTGCAGGTATATGATTTATTTAGCGGCTCCTTTTTATCTTCCATTAGCCGAGTTTTATTCTTATTTTCATCGGGATGATGTTTTTCGTTGTGTTTTTGCAGCATAAAAGGATATTTGAAGCGATCATGGCACACCATACACACGAAACGATGAGCGTCGGTGTGTTTTTTCATGTGTCGTTCCATTTGTTTTTCAAAACGAAATGTGGCTTTGCACTGTGGACATGGATGGGGTGATCTTGTTTTGTTCTTTTCGACAATAGTATCAGTTTCTTCTTTCTCCGAGGACGTTGGATCCCTGGAAACAAAAGGAAATTAGTTTTATTTTACTTGACCTAACATTTAACAATAAACCTGCTGCTGGAGTCTAATTGGTCTAGATCCAAATCACAATTGTCTAGTGAATTTTCATCCTTAGAGAGCCTGTTGTCGCTTTTATCCATCTCCGACTCCTTGTGCCTATTGCGTTTGTGTTTTTGCAGCATGGTCGCATTGGGAAAATTCTTTAAACATGTATTACATTGATGTGTCATTGCACGCAGGGCTTTTTCAGAGTCACACGTTAAAGATGACACATCCAACTCCTTCTCAACTTGGTTCCTATTTGAATAGAATTTTGTTTTTATCAAATTTCTGAATTAAAGCTATCATCCCGAAATCCTTTACCTTCCAAACGTTTTTATAATGGCCCCCTCAATTTGATTATATTTTTCATTTATAGACTTTTGTAATTTCCTCAAAGAACTCAGTGGTATGTCCTCTTCATCATTGTCACTGTCATTTCCAGATACGTCTTTATCAGCAGCAATTGAAGCTTCCTCTTCACTATCGTTGATGCCCCTAGGAATCTGAAAAAAGCAAATGAGTTACATTTTCACAATTTTACCTCACAACTTACCTCTTTATGAGTATCAGTCTCAATTTTGTTCCCTATATCACTTGCATTTTCCCCAAAGGACACTTCAGATTGCGAAAAGTTCCCCCTCTCACGTAATACTGACGCTGACCACGTTTTATATAGCATATCGTGTGTGGTCAGACATAGCTTTTGGAATTTAAAAGCTTTCAATAACTGATCCATACATGCCTTGCATATTTCCTGAGGCACCGGAAATGACTGCTTTCGTTGTTGTTCTAACAGTTGTGGTGTGGTTTGTAAAAGCATTTCCTCAATGGTCAAATCAGATTCTTCATATCTCGTCGTTTGGGTATTAAACATGTTTTTCTTATTGGACATACACACCCTACAAATCTTGCCATATATTTTATGTGAATGCATAGCAATTTAGTTATTTATTTGCTTAATTTGTGTGGAATCTATTAAAACCACGGAGTTCCGGAAAAGCCGGAAAAGAAATTTACGAATGAGACGAGGAGCAAACCAAAATAAAAAACGTCCCCAACGAAAGAAATAACAAGACAAAACATAAAACCCAATAAAAAATTAAAGCAAAAGGGAGGCTCTGTTGTTTACGAATATGTGTAATGCATAACACCGAGAACATTTGTTGACGAATTAGATATGAGGACAGCGTAATCAGCTGGAAGATTAATAAGGCTCTATCAGACGAAATGTTTTTATGTATCATGGAATTGAAAATGTTGAATAAAAATTATTTAAATTTGTAAAAATTGTTGAAAAACGCGTATTATAATAACCTCCGAATGACGTCGTATGAGAAAACATTTAAAAATCTACTTATATTTGAAAATACATTTAAAATATTTTGACATATCAATGTTCCCCAGCGTTGATGCATCTACCTGTATTTTTCTACAATGTGTTTTAATAACTTTATGCTTAAGGCAGGATAAGTAAAACTCGCCTTCCTAAGATATTTAACATATAACTGTGCTCTTATAAACCCCGTAAATAATCAATTATTTATTATTCTGGTAAAATATGCCACTCGTCGCACGTAAATTTTTTAGATATGAAAATACATTTTATTTGAAATATTACATGGTCGAATTCTTTAGAAAAGTGTTGCCATATTCAATTTAGTTAATGAGTCTACCTTTATTAATTAGTATCTGGTAAAAACCATTCCGTCTGACCAAGACTTTAGATAAATAAGAATTAAATATGTAACGACCGCAACGTACGTCGTGACAGTAACTTTTAATGCAACCAATTAAATTGTACAGGGTGAGATGAAAAAACTGCAACCAACTTCTGACTGCTGCATTTCTGACAGCTGTTAAAATTATTTCAGTGAAAGCTCATTATATTGTTTATAAGCGTACAAAAGGCTTTCAAGCGTGATAGTGTGATTTTTTATATTTGGCTGGAAAACCACAAGTGGTTATCGTTAGAGCACTCCAGCATTTAAATGTGAATAAATCTTTTGTGTCTCGTACCAACGCTCGTTACCGTGATACTGTGTAGCGTAGCCCGGCGTCAAGGAAGTAGACGGAAAAAAACAGCAACATCAGCAGAAATGAGGTGTTTCTGGTTACTTTTCCAGCAAATCAGCTGATTTGTCAAAACAAACCAATTTGTCCCCCATAAGGAGAATTAAAACAAAGGAAGCAATACTAATTTTACAAGTTTTTTAAATAAAAATGTTGGAAATAGTCGTTTATTTTCTTATTGCATATTAACATTTACGTTTTTCACATTTTGTAAAGTTGTTCTCCAAAAACTATTAGTCTTGCTAATTCCAAAAAAATATTTTCAAATTGAAAGCACAAAAAGAAATGAACAAACAATAGAAAACATCTGATTGAATGTCGATGAATGAGAAGAAGAAGAGTTGCAAGTGATTGCAAGAAGAAATTTTTCCAGCAAGAATTTGCAAACTCTCACTGAAAGAACTGTCAAAATTTCTCTCTCCAACCGCTCTCTTTTGCAGAACTTTTGGGTTAACAGACGACTTCCAGTAACAATTTGTAACAATTGTTACAAACTTTAGGGTAACCAGACACACCTATGGTTCGAAAAGCAAAGAAGCGATTTGATCGAAACCCGCGACGCAGTGCCCAAGAAATGGCTCGTGAGCTGAACATATCGCAGTATTCCATTCGGCAAATATTGAAAAATGAACTCGGGAAAAGCCATTGAAATTCCAAAAAATAACTCAAGCGCCGGCCATGGCTATGGTGTGGACCGCCATAAAAGCCGATGGTCGCTTACCGCTCATATGAATCGACCGTGGCATCAGAGTAAATGCCAAATATTATAGCGAAAGTATTCTGGAGGGAGGAGTCGCAGACCTTGGTGGAGGGTATTTAAAGTTCAGCAGGGCCGAAATTACAGCTAACTAATTTTCAAGTCTTTCCTGGAAGTAACTTTACTGAACAATTCAGAGAGCTAATCAGGCTCCATCAAGTTTATTTCTCAAAGAAGAAGAGGTGCTCTTAATACAATTTCATTAATTTTTAGATTAGACTGTGTTATTCGCAGAAAAACTCATTTACAACGCACTTACTTTTATTACAGTTCTCAAATTTCAATGGGTAAATCTGTAAAAAAAAGCCCATTCAAAAAATTCCCCTTTCCTGCTTTTAACATTTGACCTATATTTACAAAATTGTCCATTTAAGCATGTTGTGATTAGTCAGAAGTGATAAGAAAAACATTTTTGCTATAAAAGCAAATCGAATTCAATTAATCCCAGTTATTGTCTAAACTAATCTAAGCTTGAAATAATGAAACTCATTGTGGTATTAGTTGTACTTTTGGTGGTAGCACAGGTAAAAAAAATTATATAATTCAAATTTTTCATTCTAAAACTGGTTACTTTACTGCAGTGCTATGCTCGCTCAATTTATGGAGACTCCTTTGCCATAGAAACTCCCGATTCTGAGGTAAGGTTATAGTTTTACGTATGGTAAAATTAAGAAGGTAAAGTCATTTCAAATACGACTATCCATTACTGCATTTTCTGTGATTTAGCTTGTCAAATTTCACTAAATAAAAAACAGATCCCATCTCCGATTTCTGTGTATACAATGGATTTGTGAATATAAATTTTGATAATGAGTTGCTGTCAAATGAATAAATTTGAAAAAAAAAAATTGTAAACATATGATTGCATGACTTTAGCTTCTTAATTCTACCATGGTTTTATGTTTATGTTTGAAATCTGAAAAATCTTTTCATTCCGCAGCCTTTATTTTCCGTCGAGCCACTACAACAGGACTCATCTTTGGTGGATTCGTTTACGCGTTCCAAACGCGGTGGAGGCACAGTAATAATTATAAAGACAGCTAATAATAAATTGTAGAAAATCAATTTGAATCATTTTATGATGCCAATGTGATATTATTTAATAATAAAAGGAAAATAAAGAAAATAAAAAAGGACAAATAAACTTTAAAATTTAAATAAATAAAGGTGGGAATACATAAAGCGATTAACTGACTGGCTTAAGTCATTGGCTGGCTTCTTCGGAATTAAACAAAGGAGCCTAGGGCCAAAATCGAACTAAGTCAACCTAAAACTCCTTTGTTCATCTACGAAGAAGCCAGCCAAATATGCGCATTTCCACCCTAAGGCTGGAAATACATAAATAGCATATTTGGATGGTTTAAGTCATCGGCTGGCTTCTTCGTAGATGAACAAAGGAGGTTTAGGTTGACTTAGTTCGATTTTGGCCCTAGGCTCCTTTGTTCATTTCCGAAGAAGCCAGCCGATGACTTAAGCCATCCAAATATGCTCTTTATGTATTTCCAGCCTAAGGCTGTATGTACATAAGACGCTTGAAGTCATGGCTAGGCATATTTTGCAACATTTCATAAAGGGATTACAGAGCCGCACTAAAATCATGCCGTCATTTTCCATTATAATTTGACATTAATATGCCCAGCCATGACTTCAAGTTTGTTATGTACTTCCACCTTAATTTACCTAGTCATGACTTCAAATAGTCCATGATACCGGCGATACTAGAGAAACTACAAAATAACGTTTGGCTCATGATTTTTTTTTTGTTTTTTATTTTAAAATCCCTAAGCGCGTTGGGAACTAAAAGGGTGGGAAAAAGGGGAGGGGATAATTGGCGAACTCTCTTTTGGAGAGGTAGGGGGTATATTGCCACACGAAAAAACAGACTTTGTCTGTGTGCCTTCATGTTATATTTGCGATGTTGTTTCTTTTATCAACTTGACCATATCATGCAGGTGTTCCCAGTGATGTTTGGCTATGAAATCTTCGACGGTGAAGATTCCAAATTGGCTCATGATTTGGTTTGGCTTTATTTTCTCTATTGCCTTTTTAGGGACATGGAAATCGACAAATGACCACTGTAGGGTTATACAAATCAATGTTGCATTGCTGCTTTCAACTATTGTGAATGGTTGAAGTTGGTGTTTTGTACAGTACACAACACTTGTAAGTGGCATTAGTAATAACGGTAATTGATTTTTTTTTAAACTTAAGTGACTTAAATTAATATCTAATGCTACGTTCACAAGGATACCACTATCAAAGTAACACCTAAACATTTGTAATAAAACACAAATTGGTTTACATATTTTTTTTTGTTTTTTATTATAAATTTACTATTAAATTGTCTTTATTTTCTTTTTGTTGCACAATAAATAAATTTGTATAATATATTATTTTTTTTTAATTTGTTATATAAAAAAACACTAAATTATTAATTTGTTTTTTTTTTGTCATTTCCTTTCTTAAAAATTTAAAATACAGCTAAAGCTTTTCGTTTATCATGTGTGATGATGATATTGTGTAAATAAAATATTATATATGTAGATATATATTTTATGTTTATATATATTTATGTAAGATTATATAGAGTTTGTATAAAATTAAATTGAGCAAGAAGTATTAAGGAAATTGTTTTGTAATTAAAAAGATAAAATTTATGTAGAAAAAAATAACAACTCTTTGTTAAGGAATGTTTTAAATATTACAAAATGTTTTTTTTTATCTACAAAGAGATTCGAGTTGCTTTGGGAGGATACTTGGAAGATACCGATGTCTCAGGCGTAAAAACAAATAAATGTTTTTTATCCACAAACATAAAACTTGTCCTTTCATGACATCATTTCCTTTTTTAAAATAATTTTTTTTAAAAGTTATTAAAGAATATTTTACAAAATCATTATTATTTTGGCTTAACTTTGAAATAATTTGTTTTATGTGTAAATATTGCAATTGTTTGTGGTTAATTTATGGAATATTATTTTCTTAAAAATAAATGATACAGAAATAAGTGTGTGTGTGTGTTTTTTTTTTTTTTTGTAATATTCGACTGGGCCGAATAACATTTTTTTTGAGGTATTCAACATTTGTTGTGTTTGAAAATAAGGGGAAACTTTGCCATTACCTCACTTTTGGCTAGGGGCGAAATTTTTTGGACGATGGAATATTTTGGAAAAAATTTTATGCCTGTTAACCATGATAAAATCACAATAAATTTTGTCTATGAAAAACATACATATAAGTTATTGTGAATGATAAATTCATGGTAGAATTAATGCAGAGATGGATATTATTGGTTGAAATGACTTTACCTTCTTAATTTTACCATGGGCTGGATTTTTTGTTCTAAAAAAACATAAAATGAAACAAGTAAAAAGGCAGCTAAGTTCGGCCGGGCCGAATAATACGCTCAACCATTTGGAAGAAACTTGAAAAATTGCAATAAATTCCGAAAAATGTCCTTTAAATGGAGACCTTTATACGGAGGGCTATAAGAAGGCGTGGACCTGCACACATTTTTAGGCATAGGCTGTAGTACCCATTACAATTTAGGCATAGGTTGTAGTACCCATTACAAACTTGGAATACGAAATTTGAAACAATTCCGGTGAATAATGCCACTAAAAACATCAAAATACCGAATATCGGGTGGTACCGTTATATGAGGGCTATACGAAAACGTGGACCTGCATACGAAATTTTTTGTCATAGGCTGTACTACCCATTACAAACTTCGGATACGAAATTTGAAACAATTCCGGCTAATAATGTCACTAAAATCATCAAAATACCGAATATCGGGAGGTAACGTTATATGTCGGATATACGAAAACGTGGAACTGCATACGAAAGTTTTAGACATAGCCTATACTACCCGTTACGAACTTACGAACACGAAATTTGAAACATTTCCGGTAAATAATGTCGCTAAAATCACCAAAATACCGAACATCAGGAGGCTATACGAAAACGTGGACATGCATACGAAAACTTTAGGCATAGCCTGTACTACCCCGTTACAAAGTTCGAAAACGAAACTTGAAACAATTCGAGTAAATAATGTCATTAAAATTATAAAAATGCCAAATAAAGGGAGATACCGTTATATGGTGGCTATACGAAAACGTGAACCTGCATACGAAAGTTTTAAGAATAGGCTGAAGAACACATTGCAAACTTCGAATGTGAAATTTGAAACAATTCCGGCGAATATTGTCGCTAAAAACATCAAAATACCGAATATTTGGAGGTAACGTTATATGGGGGGCTATATGAAGACGTGGGCTGACATGGCCCATTTATGAACTTAACCTGCCTACTGGCAAAATACACCTGTGTGCAAAATGTTAGACTCCTATCTCAATTTGTTCCAAAGATAGGGTGATTACAACAGACATACGGGCAGACAGACTCATAGACAGACAAACGACAGACGGACGGACAGATCGCTAAATCGTCTCAGAATTTTACGCTGACCCAGAATATATATACTTTCTAGGGTCTATCATGAATATATCGAGAAGTTACAAACGGAATGACAAAGCTAATATAACCTCCATAGAATGGTGGGGGCATGGTACAATAAAAAGGTAAGGTAGAGCTACCAGCTGATTACAATTTGTTTCTAAGTGTGCCCGACTTCTGCCAATTTTGTGTATGAATTTATTGTTGTGAAAAAAGAAAACATCTACTAAAAAGAATACATCTAATAAGTCATGCAATTGTGAATTAATAGCGTCAAAACATCAACAATAAGGTCCCTTTAATCACAAAATTGTCTTTCAATCACAATATTTCGCTTTGCTTCCAGACCTGTCATGATCGATATTATCGATAAAAATATAATTCACAATAACTTTACCAATGCCTAAGGCTAGGTTCACATGGTCCTTAATAGATTTTTTAAAGTAATCATCATGGTAGAAGAATACAGGTAGATGCATTAAAGCTTGGGAACATTGATATGTCAAAAATGTTTGTATCTGTCTCCTTATTCGACACCAATCCGAGGTTGTTATAATTTGCATTTTTTTCACAATTTTTGCAAATTTGGATAATTTTTCATTCAACAATTTCAATTCCAAAATTGATTTGAAAGTTCATTGCCCCAGCAGCTGATGCGACTACCTGTATTCTTCTACCATGTTTGTTTCCATACCTGAAATTATCGATATTATCGATAAAAATATAATTTACAATAACTTTACCAATGCCTAAGGCTTGGTTTACATGGGCCTTAGTAGATTTTTTTAGTAGTAATCATGGTAGAAGAATACAAATTGATGTATCAACGCTTGGGAAAATTGTCATTTTAATTTTTTTGTAAAAAATAAGTAGATTTTTATATTTTTTCTTATACGAAGCCAATCGGGGGTTATTATGATTTTACAAATTTCAATAATTTTTCCATGAAATTTTTCAATTCGAAAATTGCTTTGACATTTCATTGTCCCAGCAGACGTGTCGATGCAACTACCTATTCTTCTATCATGTGAATTAATAGCGTAATAGCATCAACAAAAATGTATGAGTTGGTTTCAATCACAATAGTTGGGTTTTCTTGCATGCCTGCCATAATCGATATTATCGATAAAAATATAATTGACAATAACCTTGATGATACCTAAGGCTAAGTTTACATGGGCCTAAATAGATTTTTTAAGTAGTAATCACGGTAGAAGAATACAGGTTGATGCATAAACGCTTGGGAACATTGATGTGCCAAAATTTTTAAAATGTTTCTTTTTCACAAAAATAAGTAGATTTTTATATTTTTTCTTATACGAAGCCAATCGGAGGTTATTATAATATGCATTTTTAAAAGATTTCACAAATTTCAATAATTTTTCATTGAAAATTTTCAATTCGAAAATTGGTTTGACAGTTCATTGTCCCTGTATTCGTCTACCATGCCAAAATGCATGCAATTGTGAATTAATAGCGTAATAACATCAACAAAACGCTATGAGGTTGTTTCAGTCACAATAGTTCACTTTGCTTGCATAAATACCATGATCGATATCATCGATAATAAATCGATAGAAAAAAAACAATAGTCTTGTCTATGCCTAATGCTAGGTTTACATGGGCCTCAACATATTTTTCACCTCCGATAATAACATTTCCTCATAGCCAGGCACCTTTTCAATTAAAAATCTATATTCCCCTGTTTTCCATTCTCCACTTCTTCCCTATTTCCCTAGCCAAAAAAATGTTGAATACCTTTTAGCATACCAAAATCACAGTTCGGTTATTAATTTTGTGGTGGCTAATGATGCCGGTGATTGAGAGCCTTGTCCAGCATAACAATTTCTTCGCCACTGTCATCAGGATCTATGCCAATACCCGAATGGATATCCTCTTCCTCCTCATCATCATCGGAATGGATGATACGTTTTGTGTCATCATCGTCATCATCAAAATAGGGTTTAATGGTCATACCCTCTGGAAAACGGATGGAAGAGACAATTAAAATTATACACCAAAGAAAAATATCCTCTCTTACTCTTAATGGGCGATCTAAACAGCTCCGTTTCCCCATCATCACCATCATCTTCGAAAAGTTCTTTACCCTTTTGTGGCAGCAGAGAGAAATTGTAATAAGGCTTATCGGTACGTCGGCGTCGGGCCAATAAACACTGGGTACAAAGAATGCACATAACCACAGCCGTAATGATGACCAAACTGGCCAGCAGGATAAACACAAATCTTGGCATACCCATGACATGTTCGTTACGGGTCAAACGGAAGACCACATTTTTCACCTCTTTATTCGCAGAGATGACATCAACCAGGCGCACCGTTTCCATATAACGTGGCGCCTCCACCTTCAGGGTTATCTCTCCCAAGGGGACATTTTTCAAAATATAACTACCCATGCTATCGGTGAAATTCTTTACGAAATATTTCACAATTGGCTTAATCACCGACACCTTGGCATGTTTTATGGGATGATTGGACATGTCCAGCACAAAACCTGATATCATTGTAGTGTCCAAATCATTTCCCAATCTACCCAAGGGCTGGATTTCACTGTGACCCACAATTAAGGTGTAGGGATTTAGTTTTATGATACCCAAATTGTTAATTTTTCCATGTTTCACCTCGGCCTTAACCACTTGCGATTCATAGTTGGGAGCACTCACTTCCAGGGCATAAAGACCCTCGGGCAATATCAATTGGAAGTGGGCTGCATTTCGACTAACATTATACACCGGTTGATGTTCAATTATGCGAATAAAAGCCTCCCTTAGAGGCTGATCCTCGCGATTATGTACAAAACCTGCCGCTCCCGTATCGACCAAATGCAAGAAATTCTTTAGTTTTTCAATATTTTTACGCCACACCGAAGTGATGTCCTTCTGCACGGGCATACTACAGCATGATAAGCCCAGTGTGAACATGGGTATATTATACATTTTATAGAATAAATTCGTCAGACGTTCGGTAATGTCATGGCGCAGGGTGTGGGTCGATGTGGCGGCACATTGCAGGGGAGAATAATTGAATTCGGTATTTTCAATATTGTGGGCAAATTTCTCATAGATTTGTTCGCCCTTGGGATAGCTGAAAAGAAAGGGAGAAAAGCAAATTTGAATTGAGGTTATCTTGAATTTGAGGTTATTAAAAAAAACTTACTATAATTCTGAGGAGCCTGTACTGAAGGTAAGCATTAAATCAAATCTTTGATTTTCCAAAAATGTCAGGAGAAGATCTCTTCTTTTTTCCGATTCAGGACTTAAAATGCGTTCTCCCAACTCATTGCCAATGACAGGATCACAAATGGTATTGCTGGAAAATAAATGAAAGAGAGTGAATAAAACATATTATGGCACATGTAAACATTAGCTGTTAAAGCTTTCTGTTTTAAGAAAAGAGGTTCTATCCAGTGTTTGGTTTTCCTATAGGAAATACTCTTTAACAGCTGATGGTTACTTTTTCCAAAAATTAACAGCTGATGGTTATTTTTTCCAAAAATTAACAGCTGATGGTTACTTTTCCCAAAAATTAACAGTTGATGGTTACTTTTTCCAAAAATTAACAGCTGTTAGTTACTTTTCCCAAAAATTAACAGCTGATGGTTATTTTTTCCAAAAATTAACAGCTGATGGATATTTATTCTTTAAAAAAGACATATCATTTTTTTTTGACTGGCTTAAGTCATCATCTGGGTTCTTCGGGAAAAAAGAAAGCAGCGTAGTATCAAAAAATCGAAGTAAAACAACTTAAACCCCCTTTGTTCCACTACGAATAAACCAGCTGGTGGTTTAAGCCAGTCAAAAAAGCTTTTTATGATTTTAGATTAAGATTTTTTAACGAAGCGTAGGAACAAAGCATCTTAAATAAGAAAAGTGTCTTCACCATCAACTGACGAATATCTTTCCCATGGGAACATGTTATCCTCAACAGCTGACGATATCTTTTCCCACAGAGAGTTGGCATCACCAACAACTGATAATACTTTTTCCATGGAAATATGGCATTACCATCAGCTCCTTGCCTTCTAGAATCTTCCAGTTTGATTTGCCGTTGATGTAATTGAAAATCTTCTTAGCAGCTGATTTCTTATCTTGGCAAGACAAACAGCTGACGATTCTTTTCCGTAGGAACATAGCATCATAAATAATTGACGATAAATTTTCCCAGAAAAATGTGACATAAAAACAGTTGACGATTTCTTTTCCCGTTGGAACATAGTATCACGAATAAGAAAAGTGTCTTCACCATCAACAGACGAATATTTTTTTTCTTAGGAACATGGTATCATCAACAGCTGACGATTTCTTTTACCACAAAGAATTGGCATCACCAACACCTGACAATACTTTTTCCATGGAAAAGTGGCATTGCCATCAGCTGACAAGGTGATCGTCTGAATCTTTTAGTTTGAACTGCAGTTGATTTAATTGAAAAGCTCCCTTTTAGCTGATTTCTTACCGAAAGAGAAATTTTCTCCTCATTATATGGGGCTCAGTTTGCTTTGAGACAGGTCGCATTCATTTTTTTAATTATATTTTTACAAAAAAGCCAGCACCACCAATGACTGACACTTACTTCTTTCAAGGAAAAGTGGCATGACAAAAGTCTGACGATTCTTTTCCCATAGAAAATTTTTGTCGTCAATAGCTGACTATAAATTTTCCCCGAGAAATGTGACATCATCAACAGCTGCCGATAACTTTTACCATGGGGACATGCTTTCATTTGTCTACAGCTATATCTTTCTACAAAAAAGGCCGCATTACCAATAGTTGACAATTTATTCTTCAATGGAAAAGTGTAACACCTGACGATTATTTTTCCATAAAAAATTGTCATCGCCAATAGCTGACTATATATTTTCCCAGAGAAATGTGGCATCATCATCAGCTGCCGATGACTTTTTCCATGGGAACATGGCATCACCAACAGCTGAAGATTACACCCGACAATTCTTTTCACATAAAAAATGTCACCATCAATAGCTGACGATTGCTTTTCACATGTGAACATGGTATCACCAACAGCTGAAGGTTACATTAATTTTCCCGTTCAAACATGACATCACACACAGCTGGCGATTACTTTTCTCGTGGGACCATGACAATAAATTATTCATGGTGATTATAAATTATTCATGGTAGAAGAATTCAGGTAGTCGCATCGACACAGCTGCCGGGACAATGAATTGTCAAACCAATTTTAGAATTGAAAATTTTAAATAAAAAAATATTCAAATTCGTTAAAATTTTTGAAAACACATTTTTGACATATCAATTTTGCGTTGATGCATCTACCTGTATTCTTCTACAATGAAATTATTTCTCTCGCTGAAAAGTGACATCGCCATTAGCTGACGATTACTTTACCCATTGGGAACATGGCATCCACATCAATTGATGATTTCTTTTCCCTTTGGATCATGGCTATGGGTTATATATTATTTCTCCCACTGAAAAGTGGTATCACTATCGGCTGGCGATTACTTTTCCCGTTGGGAATATGGCATCAATAGCAATTGATGATTTCTTTTCCCTTTGGAACATGGCAATAGGTTATAAATTATTTCTCCCACTGAAAAGTGGCATCACCATCAGCTGACGATTACTTTTTGCATAGAAAAATGACTTCATCACCAACTGACGATTACTTTTCCCTTTGGAACATGGTATCATACACAGCTGGCCATTACTTTTCTCGTGGGAACATGACATCAACATCAATTGACGATTACTTTTCACTTTGGAACATGGCATCATACACATTGGAACTTGGTAATAATTTATAAATTATTTCTCCCACTGAAAAGATGCATCACTATCAGCTGACGATTACTTTTCTCATAGACGATTACTTTTCGAATAGAGAAATACCTTCACCATCAACTGATGATTATTTTTTCCCATTGGGAACATGACATCAAAATCAATTGACGATTACTTTTCTCTTTGAAACATGGTATTATACACATCTGGCGATTACTTTTCCTGTGGAAACATGGCAATACGTTATAAATTATTTCTCCTACTAAAATATGGCATCATCATCAGCTGACGATTACTTTTACTCTCACCATGAACTGACGATTATTTTCCCTATGGGAACATGGCATCACCATCAGCTGACGATCATCTAGAATATTCCAGATTCCTTTCAAAACTTACTTATTATTGTATAGCTTAAAGACGGCATCGAAATTTTCCGTTATGGGCAGGAAATATAAAACACTGGTCTGCAACAGCTTCAAAATCAAGGGTTCGCGCAATTTATAACCCTCAATGACGTGACGAATTAAATTCATCGAAATTTCACGACCCAGTGGTGAGGCCGAATCGAAAAAGGAACTCATTATTAGAATTTTGTATTTACTTTCTTCGGGAGCACCGATCTGCAAAAAAGAGGTTCAATTAATATGCTTCGTGGCGGAATGATTTCGAAATGTGAAACCTTACATCAGCTGTTAGCTTTATGGAATTATAATAGAATCCAAATTCCGATTCAGCATAACCAAAGGTGGCAATTTGTCCGTTGCGGGCCTCAAATTCGGCCAGGGTGGCTCTCAGTTCGGCATTGGAATGATAACGGGTGTGGACAACATTCTCAATGATGCGATAATCATTGGCCGAGGCCCAATGTTGGGGATCGTCACGCATTAGGGTTATGTCCAAATGGATCTGGCCCTTGGCCGGCACCTCCACCAGCTCACGTTGGGGGGAGAAGCTACAAATAAGAGAAAAAGAAAAAGTTTTTTAAAAAAATGTATCGAATTAAAAAAATCCCACCCATACTTACCCATCCGCCAATATGGTAACATTGTGTACCCCTGGCAATGCCAATTTTACATAATCTCCATACACACCACTGTAGGTGGCATGCTTGGCATCATCCAACATTATGGCAGCCCCTGCAACAGGGTGACCAATTGAACTTCTTATGGAGCCCCGTATGCCATTGTGTATCTGCTCGATGAACAGCAGCAGGGGTTCTCGATTATCTTGCCAGAATTTTGGTAACTCCTCGCCCATGGGGAATTTGTCGCAACCCAATTCCAATGTCAATTCCATAACTCCAGCCTTAATGTAATTCCAATCCTGCATACCGCCGGTGACACTATACCATTGGGCGCCATTTGTGATGCCGCCAGGGAAATGTTCATTCTTGAAGAGAGGACAAGGGTTGCCCAAATGCATTGTGGGATGGGCATCGGCATACAATTTGGCCAAATGTTGGAACAAGGCATTATCTTCTGTGGGATTCAGTTTATGGGCCCCATTGGCCATGCGCAACCTTGTCATGGGATCATTGAAATCATTTTCATTGTCATCAAATGGATAATTTGCCACCAAGGAGCCACCATGCAAATTGGCCGACAACACAAAGGGTATAGACAAGGTCCAATTCATCACAGCGGCCACTTCGGGTTCCGTTATTTTGTTATACTTATCCGTTCCGTACTGATCGGGGAAATTACGATTTAAATCCACATTATGGGCATTGGCACGACCCAAAGCACTTGATTTATCACCTTCTTTGGACATCTCATAGCCATCCGGATTCATGGAGTACAGAAAATGCATGCGAGTGGTGTTGACCATTTTTGTTATGCGATTATCGAAATTATAACGTTCACAAATGTATTTCGTGAGCAGGAGCAGCATTTCCTTGCCCACCACTTCATTGCCATGCATATTGGCAACATACTTGAATTCTGGTACTCCGGGCACATGTTGTCCCGGAGTGGCAAAAATTTCCATAACCCATAGATCACGATTTTGGACGGATTTACCAATGGAATACAGTCTTGTTATGGACGGATATGAATCGGCTATGTCACGTAGGAATCTGCAGAAGGAAAGTGAGATATATTAATGGGACAAATAGAATGGGTAAAACGCTTGATTGGCAACACTGACCATTCACAATGACTACGAAATGAAATTACAAATTTAAGGTAACTATCAAATTTTTATCATTTCTCTGGTATTTTTGAGGCTATACCAACAAAATTTGATATGAAATGAAAGAGGAGATTCCACTCTATACAATTCTTTTTGTTTTATTAAGAAAGAAATAATATTTTTAAAGTTATGGGCTCAAGAAATGATAACAGAAAAAATCCTATAAAAATTACATTGGAATCCCTAGTATACTTTTCCAGATATCTCTGGTAGTTGGTCGGCTACAAGTACAAAATGGGAAATAGAACTTCAGAGGGGATGTCCCCTTTTTAATCTAGGTGGATATTACAAAGTTAAACATATTACATTAATTATTATTAACCCAAGAAAAAGATTACAAAAGAAATCGAAAAATTATTTATTTTTGGGCATTGGATAATTTTTTACTATAACTCTGGTATTTGGCCAGCTATGTTCTAAAAATTTTACATTGATCTAAAGAGGTCTTCCTTTCTTATAGTGAAAGATTATACTCAAATTGTCCCATTACGAAAGAAGTTATGGCCTCTAGAAAACAATTACCGAAAAAAAATTGCTAATTTTCAATTTTGTCATTGATGTATAATTGGCCAGATATCTCCGGTATTTGTGCAGCTATATCAACCAAATTTGACAATTTTTAAGAAAATAGGTCTCTCTCCATTATAATTCATTTATTTTATGAGAAAAAACAATTGTGGTAAAAGTTATGGGCTCTCGAATATAGCTTCTGAGAAAAACCGAAAAAATGTAAATTTTCAGTAATTGTTAACATTGTAGAATATCTCTCGTATTTTCTTAGCTATGACGACTTTTACAACACCAAATTAAAGAGGAGATGAGATTCTTTCCGAAAATGTCAAATGCAATTGAGATAAAACCATAATATCTAATGTTATGGCCTCAAGAAACCTATTACTGAGAAAAATCAAGAAATTATAATTTTACGGCACTGGTATTATTTTTACAATAACTTGAGTATTCTTACGGTTACCTTAATGATATTTGGTCTTATTCTAAGGAGAAGACTTCCCTTGTTCTACATCATTTCAATTTGTCCGGCTAGATCTATTATTTCCAGAGTTACGACCTCTAGATGATGATTGCACAAAAAAAAACCTAAACAAATAACATTTAAGACACCTGCTGAATTTTTGTCATATCTCAGGTATTTGGTAAGATAAATTAACAAAAATTGACATCAACTTAAAGTGGACCATGCTTTTTAAGATATTAATTAGTTTTTTTGGGTTAAGTCTATTATTTTAAAACTTAGAACCTGTAGATTGTGATTACTAAAAAATCTTAAAAATTTTCAAAGCCAAGGTATTTTTAAATTTGGACATAACTCGAATATTTGACCAGGTAGATCAACAAAGTTGCAGAGCTATTAAAAGTGGAGATTTTGCCTTTTTAAAATCGGGAAATATTTTAAAAATAAACTCTCCATTGCCAAAGTTATGACCCCTAAAAACTGTTGACTAAAAAAATGCAAAAAATTGTAAGTTTAAAGCACATCCTTATTTCATACAATATCTCTGGTATTTGATGATCTACATACTCTAAATTTATCATTAACTGAAGGAAAATATATCATTCTTTCAATATTACTTTATTTTGTAAGGATATCTTCATTACTTCATAAGTTATGCATTCAGTAGAACGATTACGGAAAAAATTCGAAAGACTTTTCATTTTTGTGCTCTTGTAAATTTTGCAGATATCTCGGGTATTTGGTAAGTTACATCAATTCAATTTCGGCTTCATTTAAACAGGAGATGTCCCTTATTTAGAATCAATTTAATTTGTTGCAATAACCCCATTACTTCTAAAGTTATGACCCTTCAAAAATTTGTTCTCGAAAAATCTTAAAACTTTTTAATTGTTGTTAATTTTTCATTTGTTACGATATCTCTGGTATTTATTTTGCTACATCAACATAAGTTGTCCTCAAATTAGAGACAACATGCTCTTCTCTTAAAATAATTTTTTTGACCAAGTTTAACATATTTCTTGCAAAAATATGGCCACTTGAATGTTGTTACTTAACTTAACCTCAAAACCTTTGAACTTGACATACCTATTCTTTTTTTTACAATATCTCTGAGATTTGTTTAGTTATATGTGACATATTTGACATTAATTGAGAGAAAACATTATCTTCTTCCAAAATCAGAAAATTTAATTCATGGAGATCGAATAAATTTAAAAGTTATGACCTCTATAAAAATACCTCCCAGTATTTTAAACAAATTGCAATAATTTCTAAAGGCAAACTTGTTGTGTGGCCAGTTACCTTGATAAAGAGAAAATTTCCCCACCGTGTGAGTACAGCTAATTATTACAAATTGCCTTAAGGTGGCCTAGCCACACATCAAATTGTGATTGCTTCATAATAACTTATTTTAAAGTAGTGTTCATACTAACTTTTCCATGGCAGTAAAATTGTGATGTTCAAATTTGGTTGGCGTTAAAAAGCCGCCATTTTTCTCAATATTTTCCGCATTATCGGCACGAATAACTTTCAGCTTGCGAAAATCACCTAAAATGATGACAGAAAAAGAAAATAAAAAAATCGATGATGATTGATGATAGAAAGGAAAATTAAAACGTAAAAGAAAATAGCTTTGATTCCTTGGTTTTTGCCCCTCAACTCCAACCACAGTTTTAGTCTTTCGAACCCATAACATAAAATAGATATAGAAACAGGTGAGAGCAGATAATAGTGAGTGCATATGCAGTGCATTGAACATAAAATAGATGAAATGAGTGATGGATGCAATAAAAAACTTATAAATAAGTATATGAACACCTTCCTCTATTCCGTCCATAAAACACAGTTTAGACTAGGCTTACTTTGCAGTTTTTTTTTGCTAAATAAATTTTATTTATTAGCTTTATTTAGATTTAGTATACATTTACATCAAATCGTTTTAGAGAATAAAATATTAAAATTATTTACGTTTACATTTAGGCATATACATATATATGTAGGTATGTGATATATCTTGTTAGTTTAGACTACAATTTCATAAAATAGTTTTGGGATAAAATTATGTAAATATATTTCTTTATATTTTCTCTGTTCTATAAATGATATTAAGTATTTAAAATTTCATAGGATTAAATAACAAGATTTTAAATCTATAGATTAAAAAAAATCATTAAATATTATTTATTGTGAATATGTAAATATGTTTTTTTTTTAAATGTGTTAAAAAAATTACGAAAAAAATAAATAAAAATATCTTGATACAATAATGAAAATTTGTATAAATTAAAGCTATAATCTTCTATTTTCAAAATTATTTTAAATCATAAAAATACTTTAATTATTTCAAAAGTTATGGCCTCTGTAACATGTTACGAAAAATATGGCAAAATTTGACAATTTTGGGTAATTGTGATTTTTTGGCGGTAATTCAGACATTTCACCAGCTACATCCACATAATTGCACCGGCTCAAAGCGAAGACTTTAGTCCTTCGATAAAAATTAAGTTCACTAAAATACAACGATTCCTTCAAAAGATATGGCCAGCAGAAATCGATGACGGAATATATAGCAAAAATTTGAAAGTTTTGAGTAACGTACATTTTTGGCGATATCTCGTTTAGTTAGTCAGCAACTTCAACAAGTTTTTGTGAGTCAATTGATCAAGTATTGCTCTTTGAAGAATGTACTTACTTATACAGTTGCGCCGCATACTTTTAAAGTTACAGGCTTTGGAATGTGATTACTAAAAATATTACCAAACATTTTAATTTTGGGTTATTTCATACTTTATGCAATATCTCTGGAATTTATTGAGATATGTCAGCTTAAATTTGCGTTTAAAAAAAGATCAGGATGTGTTCTTTCCTATTTATTTTATTTTACGGCGCTACGCCGTTAATCTAAAAAGTTATGGGCTCTGGAGCGTGATTACGTAAAATATCCCAAAATATGAACATTTTAGGTTATGTTGTATTTTGTGTAGTATCTTAGCAATTTCATTAAACACATAAATAAAACTTTATCCTCTTGAAGATTAGACCTCTCCCTTTTAAATGCATATTATTTTAAGGGGATATTCCCATTTTTCGTAAAGTTACGGCCCCTAGAACATAATTACAAAAAATATGATCAACTTGGTAAAACTCAGAGATTTATATAAATTTTCCCATATCTCTCATAATTCGAGAGCTACATCAACAAAACTTAGTGAATTGAATGATTGTACTTTGCTCAATTATAAAAACGTAATTTTTAGGTTATACGCCGATCACAAAAGAAGTTATGGCCTGTGGAATGTGATTGCGGAAAACAATGCAAAAAATTGGCAATTGTGTGTCATTTGGTATTTTTTCCATATCTCCATAAGTTATTGGACTATATCAATATAACTTTGTAAATTTAAGGACTAGGCGATGTCCTTCCATATGCAATTTGTTTAAAGACGATATCCCGAATACTTTATAAGTTATTGCCTTTGGAAGAATGGTACTGAAAAAAAATTTTTAAATTATTTTTTTAAGCATTTTGTAAGTTGCTCAAATAAATCGAATGTTTGTCGAACTATATAAACAAAAGATTGAGATTTGGGAGATCATCATTCTTTCTTAGATTCAATTTGTTTTATTTCAACATATTACGCCGACTAATTGCAAAGTTATGGCCTCTGGAATGTGATTACCAAAATAAACCCCTAAGAGCGGGAAATTTGGGTAATATTGTATACTGTTCGATATCTACAAAATTTTATTATTTACTTTAACTAAACTTTATCAATATTAAGACAATATATTGTTCCTGACAAAATATGCAATTTTATATCTATACGCCGTCTATTTAAAAAGATATGGCCTCTGGAATTTAACAGCAGAACAAATTACTAAACACCGAAAAACTCTGACACTTGCGTTTATTTCCCAATATCTCTCGTAGTAGATTGGCTACACCAACGAACCTTCACAGGATCGTATATTAGTCAGTGCTCTTTCTAAAATAAGTGAATTTATTTTAAAACGGCTATTATTTAAAAAGTTATGCCCTCTGGAGTATCGATGCGGAAAGAAGAGCTATGTGCTGTAAAATGCTAACGCTTGTTTAGGTTGTCCCATATCTCTGGTAGTTAATTAGCTACAGTAACAAATCTTTGCTAGTTTGAAGCTAAGTCTTTGCTCTTTCAAAAGCATGTCGTTTCATTTTAATACGCCGATTTTTGAAAAAGTCATGGGCTCTGGAATGTTTGTGCAGATAAAATACTGTAGAATGAAAATTTCTGACGCTTGTTTTTATTTTCCAATATCTCCGGTAGTTAATTAGCTATACCAATGAATCTTTGCAAGTTTGAAGCTCAGTCTTTGCTCTTTCAGAAGCATGCCTTTTCATTTTGAGACCCCGATTTCTGAAATAGTTATGGCCTCTGGAATGTGTATGCAGATAAAATGCTCTACAGTGAAAAATTCTGACACTTCTTTTCATGTTCCAATATTTCTGGCATTTAATTAGCTACACTAATGAAACTTTGCAGGTTTGAAGATCAGTTGCCGCTCTTTCAATAGATTGTATTTTTATTTTAAGACGCCGTTACATAAAATAGTTATGGCCTCTGGAATATGAATGCAGATAAAATGCTCAATAGTGAAAAATTCTGAAGCTTGATTTCATTTTCCAATATCTCAGATAGTTAATTAGCTACACTAATGAAACTTTGCAGGTTTGAAGATCAGTCAATGTTCTTTAAAAAAATAAGATATTTTGTTTAAAATTGGCGATTATTTAAAAAGTTATGGCATCTGGAGTGTGAATGCAGAAAAAATATCTCACATAGCAAAATTCGAATACCTGTTGAGATTTTCCTCTATATCTCTAGAAGTTGATTAGTGACATCTACCAAAATTTGTGAATTTGCTAAAGAGTCGTTGTTTTTTCCGAAAAGTGTATTTTAAATTTTCAACGCCGTTAACTATAAATGTTGTGGCCTCTGGAATGTGTTAACGCAAAAACTACTCAATCTTGCATAATTTTGGCACATGTGTAGATATGGCGATATCTCTGGTATTTGGTTAGCTACAAAGATGAAACTTGGTGAGATGTTGGAACACTTTTTTCTCTTTCCTAAGCAATTTTTTCTTGTCAATACAATAATTATTTCAAAAGTTATGGCCACGAGTATAGCTTTACAAAAAAGAAATCTAAAATTATTGAAAATTTGATGGTTGCATTATTTTTTAGATGTCTCTGAAATTTTTCTAGATATATTTACTAAACTTTGGAAAATGGAAGATGAAATGTTGGCCTTTAAAAATTAATTTATTTTATATTGATATTATATTTTTTTTTCCAAAAATTGTTGTCTTCGAAAAACAAATCCCAAAAATTTCTAAAAAATAAAATTGAAAAAATTGTGCAATTTTTTTTTAAATTCTGATTTAACACATTCCATATTCAACAATACTTGGCACCACTTTAACCTCATAAATTAAATTACATATTTTCGATGCAATATTTTAATCAATGTGCAACAGCTGTTATAATTGACAACAAGTGCAAAAACAGGCGCATACACACATGAAACTGCTGGAATAAATGCTTTTCCATTATCATCATCATTAACAAAACAAACATCAACCCCAACACTGGCATGCATCGTCGTCGTCGTCCTCTGCGAGTGATTGACATTTGCAGTGTATGCCAGCCAGCCAGCTAGCACCAGCAGACAGACAGACAGACCCACAACCAGCCACCACCAGTATGTACTTATTCCACAACAGAATTGCCTAATTCACTGCTTCACATTGGAATTAAACCTGATTCGGAATTAAATGGCTATGTGAAGGCATCTGGTTTTTGGTTTAATTTCGATTTTTGGACAAATCAAAGTAGGTCAACTTTCATGGGATGTTTGGTGCATTTGTAGAAGGGGATTGACTTATGAATGTCGTTTTAATGCTTCATTTAAGGCGGTTGTCCAAAAATAGAGTGGTTTGCAGCTCACGGGTTTGATCTCTCTCTCTCTCTCTGTTTTTGGAGTATGACAAGGTAATCAGTTCCTTGATGCAGTAAAAATATGTAGGAGAGATTGATTGCAAGAGAGAGAGAGAGAGAGAGACGAAATGCAACATAACCGTTATGGGCTTTCATAAACAAAGTCATACTCCGTTTACATTCCCTTTGACAAGTAAAGCTATTGGGCCACATGTTGATTTGCTTCCTTTGTTAGATAATTACGTGATTTTTTTTTTATTAAATTCAGTTTCTTATTGGGAAACTTGAGGAAGGAATATTTTCATGTTTACTATTGCCATGTTTAGACAGCAAATTATTAAGTATTTAATTTCTCATGAACTTTTCCTATATTTTCGGTATTTGTCCATATGATTTGCCACATTTTTTTGAGAATCAGAAGTAGGGATTGTGAAACTAATCATTTCAATATGAAAATCTCATTTATTTAATTAGAAAAAATTTTAAGCGAAAAATGAGCTGCATAAAAACACATTTGAGCATTTATATACAAATACCGATATCTCAAAGATTTCATGAGTTATATCAAGAAAATCTTTGCAATTCAAAAAAAAAAAAAAATTCTTGGCTTTCCCAATCAAAAAATTTAATTAAAATATTTTACTGTTACCCAAAGTTATGGACCATGGAAAGTTATTACAAAACAGTTTGGAAATTGGTGTATTTTGAGTGATATCTCTATAACTATTGAACGTACATCAAATAAACTTTGTTTTAATTAAGATAAAACATTCTCATTCAAAATCATGCTATTTCATAAAAATCCACCGATTATTTCACAAAGTATGATCACACGAAAATGCTTACGCAAAAGTTGTTAAAAATTTCGAAATAAAGGTGCATGAAAATATTTCGCCTTTTCTCTGACATTAAAACGGCGATAACAATAAAGCTTTCCATCCATAGAGTATCTTCTTCCAATATCAAGTTATTTTATGAAAATACACCGAGTACTTCCAAAGTTATGGCTTCTAGAACTCAGTGACGCAAAAATACTATAAATTTGGAAAATTTAAGTATGTGAATATTTTTTCCTATAACTCTGGCATTTTGTCAGCTACAGCATACATTCTGTCTACCAATATAAACAGTAGATGTTGCTCCTTCAACAACAATTTATTTCATAGAAATACACCGAGTACTTCCAAAGTTATGGCTTCTAGAACTCTGTGACTCAAAAAATACTATAAATTTGGAAATTTTAAGTATGTGGACATTTTGTCCTATAACTCTGGTATTTTATCAGCTGCAGCGCAAAATTTGTTTACCAATATAAACAGTAGATGTTTCTCCTTCAATAACAATTTATTTCTTAGAAATACACTTAATACTTCCAAAGTTATAGCTTCTAGAACACCGTGACGCAAAAATACTATAAATTTGGGAAATTTAAGTATGTGAACATTTTTTCCTATAACTCTTGTATTTTGTCAGCTACAGCACAAAATTTTGTTTTCCAATATAAAGAGTAGATGCTGCTCCTTCAATAACAAATTATTTCATAGAAATATACCGAGTACTTCCAAAGTTGTGGCTCCTCGAATTTGGCGACACAAAAATACTATGGATGTTGGAAATCTAAATACGTGAATATTTTTTCCTATATCTCTGGTATGTTATCAGCTACAGCTTACGATTTGTTTACCAATTTAAAAAGTAGTTGTTGTTCCTTTAGAATCAAGTTATTTCATGAAAATATACCAAATACTTCTAAAATTATGGCCCCTAGAAATTGATGACTCAAAAAATACTATGAATTGGAAAATTAAGGTAAATGAACAATTTTCCCTATAACTCTGGAATTTTGTCAGTAATAGCATACAATTTGTTTCCCATTTAAAAGTAGACGTGGTTCATTTAATATAAAATTATTTCATGGAAATATACCAAGTACTTTTGAAGTTATAGGCCGTAGAAACTAGTAGCGGAAAAAATGTCACAAATAGGAAAATTGCGGTACATGTATACATTTCCCGATAACTCAGGTATTTTGTCAACTACAACCACAAAACTTGTTGGCAACTTAAAAGATTAAATTGTCTTCTATCAAAATCTAATTACTTTATTAAAAAATGCCGGTTACTTCGGTAGTTATGACCTTTAGAATGTGGTTACCCAAAAAATGCAGAAATTTGGCTAATTAGGCTACCTGAGTATTTTTTGCAATATTTCTGGTATTTGGTAAGCAATAATAGCAAAATTTTATATCATTTGAAAAAAAAAAGGTGATTTTCCTTCAATAACCGAATACTTTATTTAATTACACCGGCTATCTTTGAAGTTATCAACACTAGAAAACAAATACCCAAGTAATATTGAAAAGTCGTCAATTGAGGTATGTTTCTTATTTCCTCCAAATTTTTGTTATATTTCTCAGCAGCACCAACAAAATCTGTTACTATGTCAAGGACTGAAATATTTCCTTTCCAAATCGGGTTATTTTATGTAGATACGACAATTAAATTGTATGTTATGGCCCTTGGGACTTGGTTACCGAAAAATTTTTAAATATGAAAATTATGACACATTCGAATAACTTTAGTTATATATCCGATATTTTGTGAGATAGAGTAACAAATATGGATACGGATTTACAGAAAACATATTCTTCATTCATTAGATTGCTATTTTATCGCCATATCCCCTGTACTTCCCTAGTTATGGCCTCCTTTAATTGATGACGCAAAAAGTTGGAAGAACTCTTAAAATTGAGGGTCTTGATTGTTTCTTCGATATCTTTGGCATCGTACTAGCTTTGACAGGAAACTTTGGCATTATTTGAATGTTTAGAGTTTCCTTTTTAATAATTTGATCAATTTTATTAAGATTGTGTGCATTTTTACAAATTTATGGACTGTTACACACGGTTACGAGAAAAAAATTTCAATGCCAATAATTTTGGGTCATATGAATATTTCTGCTATATCTCTGTTATGAGGGTTTTGAATATTACCTCTAATACTCTCATAATAAATACTTTATTTTATAACTTCACTCTATGTTTCGAAAAGTTATGGCCTCCCGAACTTAATTGCCCAAAATTTTTTTTCAAATGGCCGTAGTTAAGTATTTATTTAATTTGTAGATATCTCTGGTATTTTGTGTCGTACATTAATAAAACGGGATAAAAATGAAATTTGAATGCTTTACTCTGAAAACTATGAAAAATTTTGTAATTACAACGGTTACTTTAAAAGTTATGGTCCGGCGAATAAGGTTACCGAAAAAATGAAGTTGACATTTTCTGCTTTAATGGTATGTTTACATTAGAGATTTTTGCGGGTTAACTCACTTTATGGTGGTTTATTTGTCGTATATCCAATAAAATTGATAATTAAAAGCTGATGGTTTTACTTAATCCTGTAAACTGTAAACGTGCTATAAAAATCGATTTATTTTTATATTAATAAAAAGAGGCTTTTTAGAGGTTATGTTACCCAAAATGTTGCCAAACATTGCCAGATTGTTGGATGACTAGATCAGATGGTTTAATGAATGGTGGATTTATGACCCATTTAATTTAAAATAATTCGAGTTCATAAAATAATAAATTTTCATAACGCAAAGTGCTTGGCCACACATCAATTTTCTTTAAGAGCCAATTTACCATCATGCCATGTCGCACACAAAAATTTAGGGTGCATTTTCCTCAAAACCCCTTAGAAAACGGTGATATTTAGGGAGTCCCATGCATGTGATGTGTGGTCAGTTAGCTTTATGGAATTTTAATCAACTATAAAAATATAATTTTTTGCATTAAAAAAAACAAAACAACTTAAAATAAAACACAAATATACCAATGTGAATAAAAATTACATGTAATTTTTAGGTTTGTTTTTTTTACAAATACAAATGAACAATAATTATAATTTTAAATTTTATTATAATATTATTTAATATGGTATGCATATGATAGGAATTTACGTTTGTTTTATAATTATGTGCGTAGGATCTTTTAGTTATTATTACAGACAATTTATTTGATTATTTTTTTTGTGCTTTTGTTTGCTATACAATTATTTAAGCCGTAGATTTGAAATTAATCCATAATTATAAATAAAAAACAAAAAAAAAAATACAATATTTTACAAAACAGCAGGAAAATAAAACAACATACGATAATAACAAATGCAAACAATATAGCCAATCTTGTAAAGGGAAATAAAATAACACGGAGGGAATGTGTTGAATATAATGCTTATATTGCCACAAATGTTCAGTTTCTTAAAATGCCTTGGCCACGTTATTGATTAGTTTCTTTAAATTCATATTTTTTTTACATTATCCACGAAAAAATGCTAAAAAATATAAAATATAGAAACCAACTAGATGTGTTGCCAGCCACCCTTAAGAAAATGATGGCAATCATATGAACATAGCATAAGACAAAGACAACTAGTCTCCCGACTAGTTTCCACTTTCATCAAACAGTTGTTTTTAAAGGTATGAGTTAGTGTGAGAGAGAGAGGGAGAGGGATAGTAGGTATGTTTCTCTCTTCTTCTTTCCGTTATAGAATACTCTATGATAGTAAATGCAATAGTAGTGTTGTAGAGAGTAACAAGTGTTGCAGTGAGTGAGTGATAAATAGGTGAGAATACAATGCATGTGCCATGTGGGTTCACAGGGTGTGATAGAGCATACAGTGTTGGAAATGAGGTAAATTAGTAAAATGTAAAAAATGCTTTAGGGGGGTTCAGTAGTGTTAATTTGTATACTAATCTTGGTTATGAATTGATTTATTGAAGGATTTTTGACTATTAAAAAGGTTTTGTTTCCTTTTTTGATTAAAAGATAATATGTGAAGCCTTAAAGATCTCGCTTAAAGCTCGTAGCATAATAGCATGAAGGGCTCACTCCAGAAAACTTTTGAAAATGCTACGACGTTTCAATAGTTTTTAATTTTTTGACTCCTTTTAAACTTTAAAAAAAAGTTTAAATAGTCAAATTCTTAAAAACACCAAAAAATATTATTCAGCCGATGAATATCATCATGTGATATCATAGAGCACTTCTTCTAAATACTACATTAAATAATTAAAAAATGATAAAAATTCTTTTCAGATCCAGATATTTTATAAAAATCCAGTTCTATCTTATAGTACGTTTACGTTGTAGAGGATTTAGAAAACCCAGTCGGTTTAAATTGTCAATTCCATTGAATATACCTCAAATAAATCTTGATAAACAAGGTTAACCCTGAAAAAACTTCTAACGTAAACATGCTTTTACAATATCAAAACGATACACCGACTAAGGTATAAAACCCGAAAATCATTACAAAAAAAATACAGAAACTCTATATTTGAGAATTATTTTAATTCTGCCGAGATTTTCCAAGCAATTAAGATAAAATTTGGCAGCATCTTAAAGATTAGCTTTCGATCTTCATTACGCAAAAATTATTGAAACTTTTAATTTTAGGTTATTTTACTTGCTTCCGAATATCTCGGGCACTATTCAAGCGACATCAAACAAAACTTGGCAGCATCTTAAGGTGTAAACTTTTTTCTTTAAAAACACTTTATTTTATAAAGATACCTCAGCTACTTTCCATGTTATGACCTCTAAAAGGAGGTTATGGAAAAATTATTGAATCTTCCCAATTGAGATAATCCTTTCATTTTTCAAATATCTCAGTTATTTCGTTGGTGACCTTTACAAACCGATATAATAGTTTATACATCTCATTTCCTACTTTCAAAATCAAGTTATTTCATAAAAATATACCGATTATTAAAAAAGTTATACCCAATTGAAAGAAACGCGCAAAACATACCAAAAATGTAAAGAAATAAAGATGTTGCCTAATTTTTCTGATATCTCCGGCCTTTTGTTAAACAACACCTAAGAAACTTATAGGAAATTTAAAGATGACATTTTCTTCCTTCCAAATTCTTTTATTTCATGAAAATACACCGCTTGCAACCAAAGTTATGGCCTCCAGAAAATGATTACGGAAAATTTCTTAAGTCTTAAAAATATTAAGTATCCGCTTTCCTCTTTGGATGTTTCCGAAATTTTGTGAGGGACTTTAGTAAAATTTGTTATAAATTCAAAGATAACATGATTTTCTTCCTAAATCAAGTTATTTCATTAAAATATACCAGTTATTGAGAAAGTTATGGCCTCTAGAAGGAGACAACACAAAACGATTTGAATACCACATAATTTGAGTAGCTGCCTAATTTCCCCGATATATCCGATATTTTCCCAGTAACGTCTGCAATGTATGATGGGAATTTAAAGCTTATAATATCTTCTTTCCAAATCAGGTTATTTCATGGAAATATGCCAGCTAATAAAAAAGTTATAGCCAACAGAAAAGGACGCGAAAAACATACCAAATTGAGGAAAATTAAGTAATCTGCTTAATTTTTCCAAAACCTTCATCATTTTCTTAGCAAAACCTAGGAAACTTTTTAGTAATTGAAAGTCGACATATTTTTCTTTCCAAATCAAGTTGCTCCATGAAAATATTCCGCTTACAATGAAAGTTTTGGCCTCTAGAAAGTGATTACGAACAATTTCTTAAGTCTTTAAAATATTAAGTAGTCGCTTTCTTCTTCGAATATTTTCGAATTTTTGTGAGTGACTTCAGTAAAATTTGTTATGAATTCAAAGATAGCATGTTTTTCTTTCCACGCAAGTTATTTCATTAGAATATATCAGTTATGAAGAAAGTTATGACCTTCAGAAGAAGATAGCACAAAAACTACTTAAATACTACGACTTTGAGTAGCTGCCTCATTTTCTCGATATATCCGATATTTTGACAGCGACATCTGTAATATTTCACATCAGTTTAAAGCTCTCATTATCTTCTTTCCAATTCTGGCTATTTCATTAAAATACATCAGTTATTGAGAAAGTTATGACCTTCAGAAGAAGGCAACACAAAAACTATTTGAATACCACGAATTTGAGTAGCTGTTAATTTTTCCGACATATCCGATATTTTCCCAGCGACATCTGCAATAGTTCATATTAATTTAAAGCTCACAATATCTTCTTTCCAATTCAAGTTATTTCTTATATATACACTGGCTAATAAAAAAAGTTATGCTCAATAGAAATAGACCCTCAAAAAATACCAAAAAGTTAAAAAACTGATGAAGTTGGCTTTTTTCCCGATATGTCCGGATTTTAGTTAGTAAACCCTAGGAAACCTTTACAAGGTTTCAAGTTAACATATTCTTCTTTCTAAATCCTTTTATTTCATGAAAATAACCCGGCTAATAAAAAAGTTACGCCCAATAGAAGTAGACGCGCAAAAAATACCAAATAGTTAAAAAAACTGAAGAAGTTGCCTATTTTTCCGATATCTCCAGACTTTTGTTAGCAAACCCTAGGAAACCTTTACAAGGTGTAAAGTTAACATATTCTTCTTTCCAAATCAAGTTATTTTATAAATATATATCGGCTAATAAAAAAGTTCTGTCGAATTATATAATATACATTTAAGAATCGTATTTTCTATTATCTAACTCAAGTTAGATCATGTCAAATGTCAAATAAAAAATTTTATAAAGGAAATATTTTTCTTTTCATATTTTCATAGAACACGAATCCAGCCCCTGGATCATTTCATATTTTCCAGGGGCTGCATTCCTGTTCTATGAAAATGTGAAATGAAAAATATTACCTTTACAAAATTTTTAATTTGCCATTTCTTTGATTTTACTAAAAGTTTTCATTTTTTAGACTTTTTTGTAACTGTCTCTAAAAAATTCGAATGTCATAATAAAAAAATAAGAGATTGTATACATTTGGTTAATTTGAGGTGTGCCCAGACCCCTTGTTATCACATGATTTTCCAATCACACCGTGTGAGCATGCCTTATGACAGATGCCGTTAATTTGTTCAAGTTGGCAATTCCCTTAAGTGGCCTGGCCACAGGTCAACGTAAGGGAAGTTATTCATTAAAATCGTGATTTTTTTAGACTTTTTTGTAATTGTCTCTCAAAAATTCGAATGTCATAATAAAACATAAGATATTGTATACATTTGGTTAATTTGAGGTGTGCCCAGACCCCTTTTATTACATGGTCTTCCAATCACACCATGTGAGCATGCCTTATGACAGATGCCGTTAATTTGTTCAAGTTGGCAATTCCCTTAAGTGGCCTGGCCATAGATCAACTTAAGGGAAGTTATTCATTAAAACCGAGATTTTTTAGACTTTTTCTCAAAAATTCGAATGTCATAATAAAACATAATCAAGTTTATAATAGAAAAAATGAAGAATTACATAGGTATGAGTGAGAGTGATAGATTCCGTGTAGTTTATGGTTTTGTGCAAATGCCTTTTGCGGGTGTATGTGTGAGGGAATGTGTACATATATAGGTGTGTGTGTGTGTGTGTTTTATCTTAAACAACAACAATTAAAACGTAAACGTTTGATTTTTTTCTTTTTTGTGTAAATACAGAAAAAAAAAACCAAAACAAATAGATAAGTAAAGACTAAAACCATGTTTGGAGTCCAAATTAGAAAAAAAAAATAAAACGAACAGACTCAAAATTTAATGTCTAAAAAAGTATGGACTATAAAAACTGCTTATACCATCATAGTTGGTCTCAATCGGCGACAAGGTAAAGTCCAAACGTTGAGCCACATTTTTGTCGTTCGTTACATGAATCTGTTGCGGTGCACTGGCCTGGTAGCTGCAATGAGATCAAAACAAAAAGAAACGCAGACAAGTTTCCCCGCACACAAAACGAAAGGAGAAACAAGTTTAATTCATTCGATTAGTATTCATGGTTTTTGTTTCGCAAAATAATCGATACATATAAGGAAATTATCACAACAACCACTACCACCACCACCATCACAAATCTTGGATATCTTACCCGAAAGCCAATGCTTGGATGTTATAGATTCCTGGTGTCAACAGACGCCAGTATTCGCCGCGCCGTGTCGTACGTATGGGCTTCTCCTCCAAACCGGAAACCACAATTGTTGCATCATGTATGGGATAACCGTTGACATCTTTAACCACACCTTTCACTCCGATATGGGCCAATTTGAGGAGTTGCAACAGACTTTGTTTGTTGCGTTGCCATTCGCCGGGCAACGTCTTGGCGGGTGGATATTTGCAGCAGGACAGCTCAATGGTTAGTTCGAAACAATTGCTAAAGGCATAATTGAAATCTTGCATGCCACCGTTCAACTCATACCAATGGGCACCATTGGTAACGCCATCCGTAAAAGTGTCATTGCAATTGTTACCCTTGCGCATAATCGGATGATTGTTGGCATAGGTGTGGGCCATTAGCTTAAAGACCCGGTCGTCGGGGGTCAAACTATCTTCGCAGCATTCGTGATGGGCCCTGCAAGGAAGAGTGAAGGAAAGAAAAATGAAATTATTTTGCCTTTAACAATGAGTAATCGGTTCTAATTCAAAACTGTAACCGGTTCCAAAAGGGACGATAATGAGCTAACAAAAACCTTATTCTAATTCGAATTTTATTCTTTAGTTTAATATATATTAAAATTGACATATTTGCCAAAAACCGGTTCCATTGAACCGGTAATCGTTTGTAATTTACCGGTTTTAGAAGCAAAATAGTGGGGTAGAAAGTAACCTAGAATCATAAACTAAGTTAAAAATCCATTAAACCTCTTATAATAACCTTTAATCGGTTCAATGGAACCGATTACTTAATTTTTAACTCGAGTAACCGGTAACAAAATTACTAAAAACTTCATAAAAATGTCCAAGAACTTTTTTCAGCTGTTGATATACACCGCACTGCCATTTTATGACGATAATCAGTAGCATGAAACCGATTACTAAGTTTTTAACTCAAGTAACCGGTACCAAAATTGCCAATATACGATTCTAAAAGAACCGTAGTTGTTGGGTATTTGCTTTCGGGTACCCATGACTTTTAAAGTAGTCGATGTTATATCCTGAAATTACTCGAGGATGAAAGAAAAACAGTTGGTCTTTAAATTTATATACCCTATAACCATGTATCTAAAGAAAAATCGGAGATATTGCAATGAATTTAAGAATCCCAAAATATTTCTATTTTTAGAAAACTACGAGTAACCATATTGTAGACAGCATAACTTCCTGAGTAATCGGCATATACACATGAAATAAATTGATATTGAACGAGTAATATCTGGGCTTTAAACGTGGTTACATATTTCCAATATATCTGGGTAAATTCCTGAGTTATGGCAAAAGGTTTAAAAATCAAAAAATTTTCTATGTTTACAAAATTTTGAGTAACCATGTTCTCGATAGCGTAACTTCCTGAGTAATCGGTATACAAACATGAAATAAATTGATATTAAACGAGTAATATCTGGGCTTTAAATGCGGTTACATATTTCCAATATATCTGGGTAAATTCCTCAGTTATGGTAAAAAGCGTAAAAATTCAAAATTTGTCAATCTTTAAAAATTTTTGAGTAACCATGTTCTCTATAGCATAACTTCCTGAGTAATCGGTATATACTCAAGAAATACATTGATTTTGAAGAGCAGTATCTGGCCTTTAAATTGATATGCATAACTCCAGTATATCTGAACAAATTCCTGAGTTATAGTAAAAAGTTCACATTCTCTCACAATTTCCCAATGTTGAAATTTCTTGCGCAACACCCTTTCTGAGGTCATAACTTCTATAGTAATCGGTATTTTTCAGAAAGTAACCCGATTTTGAAGGATTAAAATGTAATCTTAAAAGTTTCTCATGTTTTGTATTTATATCTTATTCAATACTAAAAACTTGTCCAAAAGAAAAACAATACCCAATATTTTCCAGTTTTAAATATTTTGTAAGTGATTGTTTTCTGAGGTCCCTAACTTCGGAAATAATCATTGTATATTCATAAAGTTTCTCGATTCTGAATAAGGACATCTTAACTTAAAATAAATGTTAACTTTTGGCGACAATTCCTGTCATATGCTGAAAATCGTCTAAGAAAGATAAAATTGTGTATTTTGGCACTTGAAGAAATTCTTCTGCACTCATTTTCTGTCGTCCATATCTTTTTAGGTATTCGGTCTATCGACATGAAATAAATGCTTGGTCCCAAGTTATATCTTGCCCTTATCGATTTTGATATTAACTATATTAATACCTCTCACATTATGTGTATTTTTCCTAAAAAAGAAATTGACAACCCATTTTCCTAACTTTTCATAATTTTGAAATGTAGGATGTTGAATTGCCAATTTATCTTCCATGTTATCGTTTTTATTAATCGATCTTTTTAAATTTAGATAATAATAATCATGTTCATGCCTACTTACAATGAATTGTCGTATGGATAGCTGGCTACCACAGCACCGCCATGGAAATTGGCCGACAAAACAAATGGTTTATTCAATACCCATTCAATGATGGCTGCAGTTTCCGGTTGGCGATTCAGCGATTTTTGTTGTATTTGTTGTTGGGAATCCAAGCGATCAGGAAAATCACGATTTAAATCAACACCAGCGGCATTGGTGCGACCAATATAATGGGGCAAAGATTCACAATTACCTTCCTGGAAAGACAAAACAGACAAAGGATATTAATAATCATGAAAGAGAATTTAGGAGGAAATTGAAATTGTTAACTAAATTTTATTAATTGTTCCGGGGAATTTTTAAAATCCCCCAAAATAGTTGAAGCGTATAAAAATTTTTGCATTGTCATTTAAACAAATTAGCACTTTAAAGTTCAGAGTACGTACTCCAATATTGCTTGTCAATTTTTTTTTCTTCAAAATTAAGAGCAAGGCTTCAGCTACAAACAATTAGCAACGATATTAAATTTTTATAAAAAACAAAAACATCAACAACAACAATACAATCTAAACAATCAGAATTGTGATGAAGAACAAACTCAATTATTGTTTTGGCGTTTTTTTTTTTTGTTAAAAGATTATTTGTTAAACAGAAAACTTGTCTCGGCATTACATGCCAGTGAAATCTTAAAAGCCGCCAATGCTAAAAACCAGCAGAGGCTCCCTCTTGAAACGACCTTCATTTGAAATTATGGTCACGATTTGTGTTATTGTCACATTTTCTTTGTTGTTTATTAATTTATGATGGGAATTTTGTAGGTAAATTGGAAATTTGACACAGTTTTTGTATTCGAAACCGTTAAGGTTAAACTATTTAGCACGTTTGATTGAGATTCGACCATAGAAATGGGGATTCAATGATCAGGGTTTAAATGAACCAAAGTGCTTATGAACATGGTTATACCTATGTTATTTGGTAAGTTATATCAACAAATTTACACAAATTAAAAGAGTTCTTGTATGGCTTATTAAAGGCCAAAATAAGTTAGAAGATTGAGTAAGCTCGAGGCTTATAGAAAAAGATATAGGAACAACTACTCATCAAAAATACTCGCGACATATTTTGCACTATTTGTAAATTTAGGACTATATCGCGGACATTGAGTAGGTTATATCAACAAATTTGCACTCATTAAAAGAGTTCTGGTTAATTTTTTTTCAAAATTAAGAGGTTTCAAAGCGATGTACAGACTACATCCAACGCTACGATTCATTGAGCATCATTACTCAAAATTTAATAAATTGCAATACCAGCAATCTTTTGACGATATATCTGGTGCACGGACATTAGTATTAACAAATTTGAAATATGTTTAACATAAGTCATTCCTTTTTCAAAATCACACCTTTTTAGAGAAATCTACCGAACACCAAAAAAGTTATGGCTCCAACAAATTGCTTGCATAAAAATTCTACAAAAATTACAAATTTGGGTACTTAGAAACTGTTGGTTATGACTTCAGTATTTTATCAGTGATATCGGTATATCGAGGTATCAATTTGAAGCTAGGACTGTCTTCTATCAAAATTATGTTATGTTGTGGTAGTTTATAAGTTTTACCGATATCTCCGGAATATTGTCAGCTACATAATAATTTTTACCATTAATTTAAAAGGTCAAACATTACTCTTTCACAAATATCTCATTTCATCCAAATACGCCAACTAGTTTAGAAATTATGCCCTAATGGATTTGATAACGAAATAAATGTTAAACATTTAAAAACTTGAGCACCTGTCTACTTTTTGTGATATCTCTGGTATTTTAAGAGCTACATTTTTAGAATCTTCTACACTTTGTAGGGTAGGGATTGTACTTTTAATATCCTGTAATTTCATAAAGTACCTAAAACAAATTTGAAGGTTATGATCCCAAGAAAATGTTTACGAAAAAATCAATAAAGTTGTAAAATTTGGGTACTTTCGAATTTTCGTGATATCTCTGGTATGTTAACAGTTATATAAAGAAAAATAGGCGGCGTTGGTACAATAAAATGCTCCGCTTTAAAAATCAAGAAACTTTATTTCAATATATCGACTGCTTGAAAAGTTATGGCCTTATGAATGTGTATACGGAAAAATGTTACACTAACCAAAAAGTCGGACGCTTGCACACTTTTGAAAATATCTCTGGTATTTTATAAGCCACATCAATATTAATTACAATAATTTGAAGGTAGGAAGATTTTTCGTCTGTAATTAATTTATTTGGGTAGGTTATCATGTCAATTTCCAAAGTTATGGGCATAGGAATAGATTACGAAAGAGAATAAGAATTATTTAAAAATTTCGGACCCTGTGTTGTCTTGGCGATATCTCTGCCATTTGGGCAGCTACATCGACAATTTTTACTTTCATTTAAACTGCGAAGGTTCTTCTTTTGAATTCGAACTAGTTTTTCTGTAGTCCATATGGCATTTAGAAAGTTATAGCCCAAAAAAGAAACTGCGCAAAAAATTAAAGAATTTTCCAAAGTTCTGAAACTTGCATATTTTCTGCGATATTCCTCGTATTTGCGTAGCTACATCGACCTAACTTTCTTTAGGTTAAAGATGAGACAATCTACTTTGAAGGAGAATGGTATTTAATAATATTCCATAAAGTATTTGCGAAGTTATTGTCCCCAGAACGTCATTTTAAAATATTGAGAAAATTTGGACACTTTAGTATTTCCTATCTCATTTTTGGTATTTGATGAAATATGTGGGTGTAATTCATTTTTATTTAAAGATTAAGAAACCTTTTTACAAGCTCCGAAAAATTTGTTTAGACATGCAGTTTACTTTAGAAGTTACGCTCCGAAGAACTTGCCTACTGGGGAATATTGTTAAATGCCCAAGTTGGGAGATTTTTGTGCTCTCGTCGATATCTTTGGAATTTTTTCGGCTAGGCCTACAAAATTCAGTTTTAAATACAATACGGGTTATTTTCTTTCAATGAAATCCAAATTTTTTGGAAATTAAATAGGAACTTTACAAGTCATGCCTCCTTGAAAGAGGTTACTTAAAACTCCTTACAAAACGCACAAATTTAGGACTCCAAGTTTTGGGCGATATTTTGGTCATCCAATCGGGGATTTTTCCATCAATTGTCTTAGGTTAAATAGTAATAGGATATACTTTTTAGTTTCCATAATTATCTGATTGTCGGAAAGCTAAAATTAGTTCCTAGTTACATTCGCCAATAAATCCTCTTACTCAAAATGAGAAAAACAAATAGTCATAACCCTGACAAGCAAATAACTTGTAATACGCCTAATAGCCATCAATGTTATTCGAATTTACAATGGATATTAAAATGAATAGCTTAAAATCCCATTCATTGTTAATTTAATTCCCATAACGAAATAAAAAAGTAGGCAATAACAAAAAAAAATAAAATCTCAAATCAAAACTTAAGACCTGTAATAATCCACAAGACATTGGATTAACATAACGCACAGTAGCCAAATAAAATTTGAATATATAATTTTCAGATTTGAATTTTAAGCCTTATTTATGTTTATTTTTGTTTTTGGAAAGAAAATTGACACACACCCAATATGCATAAATGTGTCAACATAGTCTGTTTTGGTTTGTTGACATTTTTTGATTATTCTTGTTAATTTTTTTGGGGAGATAATTAAAACATGTTACCCAACTGACACTTCAAAAACTCCCACTCACTGCTTGTCGCATGACTTGTTATTAAATTATGCATAATTAGGGATTATTTGTTTGACAGCCAATGCGTTTCAGAAGTAAATAAGGGGGTTCACACGTCACAGCATACCAAAACGAAGTCGGTTCACAAAAGTGAATATGCATTGATCAAGCAGACTGGCCACAAGGCGGTAACTTCCTTTTAGCAGGCATGCGTTTCACAAGTAAGCAAGGGGGTTCACACACCCCACCATACCAAAACTAAGCCAGTTCACACAAGTGAATATGCATTGATCAAGCCGACTGGCCAAATCTTCATTCATTTCAAAGTTATTCCCTTTAGAATGTTCTTAGAAAACAAGTCTCCCAAAGTTGAATATTACGGAGTATGTGTTGTTCGTATTTTGGAGATAACTTTGTTATTTGTTTGGCTATATCTTTATATTTTGTATTTATTTGTTGCTTAGACATCCTTCTTTCGAAATCAGTTGACTTAGTTAAAATACAAAGCTATTTTAAAAATATATGGCCTCTGAAAATCAGAAACGCAAAAAATTTAAAAAGAGAAAACATTTTTTCTCTTGCAGATTTTTGGCGATATCTCTGTTATTTGTTCGGATACTTATACATATTTTATATCTAGCTAATGCTTATACCTTCTGCTTTCAAAAGCAAAGTTATTTTATTACAACATCTCAATTGCTATTAAAGTTATGGCCCCTAGGACATGCTTACGGAAAAAATCTGCCAAATTTAGAAATTTCGACAAGTGCGTCGTTTCGGCTATATCTTGGGTTGTTCTTTGGTTATCTAAATATATCTTACATCAGTGTAAAGGTATGACACCTGTCTTTCAGAATCCGTTAATATGACATCGGTACATAGTCTTCTTGAAAAGTTATGGTCTCGATAAAACGATAACGCAAAAAAAAATTCCAACTTCAAAATTTTTTCATTTGTCGATTTTTGCCGATAGCCGTGGTATTTCTTCCGGTACATCAATAAAATATACATTCAATTAAAGCTTAAATCCTCTGCTTCTAAAATTGAAACAAATTTTATGGCACAAACTTTATTGATTTTAAAGTTATGGCCTCTAGAATACGCTTACGAAAAAAATCTGCCAAATTTACAAATTTCGACAGACTTGATGTTTTGGCTATAACTTAAGTATTTGTTAGATTATATTAACATATCTTACATCAGTGTAAAGCTATGACACTCTTCTTTCGAAATCTGTAAACATGGAACCGTTACATAGTCTTCTTAAAAAGTTATGGTCTCAATAAAACGATAACGCAAAAAAATTGCAAATTTCAAAATTTTGTCATTTGTCCATTTTTGCCGCTGGCTGTGGTATTTATTCCGGTACATTAATATAATAAACATTATATTAAAGCTTAAATCCTCTGCTTTCAAAATTGAAACAAATTTTATGGCGAAAAATCTATAGATTTCAAAGTTATGGCCTCTAGAATGCGCTTACGGAAAGAATCTACCAAATTTAGAAATTTCGACAGATTTGATGTTTCGGATATGCCTTAGATATTTGTTAGATTATATTAACATATCTTACATCAGTGTAAAGCTATGACACTCTTCGTTCGAAATCTGTAAACATGGAATCGTTACATAGTCTTCTTAAAAACTTATGGTCTCGATATAACAAAAACGCAAAAAAATTGTAAATTTCAGAATTTTGTCATTTGTCAATATTTGCCGCTAGCTGTGGTATTTCTTCTGGTACATCAATAAAATATACATTCAATTAAAGCTTAAATCCTCTGCTTCCAAAATTTAAATAAATTTTATGCCGAAAATTCTATAGGTTTTAAAGTTATGACCTCTGGAAAGCTCTTACAGAAAAAGTATGCTAAATTTAAAGATTTCTGCATATGTATTGTTTTAAAGATAACTTTGGTATTTGTCTGGTTATATGCAAATATTTTATATCGCTTTGTAGCTTAGACTTTGTGCTTTCAAAATCTGCCAATGCAATCAATATATAAGTTCCTTTCAAAAGATTATGGCCTCTGACACACAATAACGCAAAATATGTAACAGGTTTGCTCATTTTTTGCGCTTGTCGATTTTTGGCGATATCTCTGTTAATTGCTTGGCTATTTCTACATATCTTGCATCAAATTAAAGCTTATGACATCTGCTTTCGAAAAAAAAAATCACGGAACTTTTTTAAAAGTTATAGCCTTTAAAAAAAGCTTAAGAAGAAAATGTCTCAAATTTGAAAATGAATTTTATTGATATAAGGGTGAGATAAAAAAAACTGCAAACCAACTTCAGACTGTTGTCATTTCTAAGCCACTTGTCCAACAGCTGTTAAAATCATTCCAGTGACAGCTCACTATATTGTTTACAAGCCTACCAAAGGATTTTGGTGAGAATTTTCCAGAAAAAAAGTTATTCGTGATGGATTTTAAGCTTGATAGTGGATTTCTTTATATTTGGCTGGAAAACCACAAGTGAAATTCCAAAAAGTGCAAGAACTTACACCGCAACAGAAAGAAAATAGACTCAAAAGAGCTGAAGAGTTGCTTCGCTTGGCCGAAAGTGGTGAACTGCCGAATTTGGTTTTCTCCGATGAGAAAACATTCGTTGTCCAGCAGTTGGCAAACAAACAAAAATGATCGTGTTTACTTGCCAAAGAGGTCAGCCGAAAATGTGCACCTTCCGATGGCCACCAGAACTCAAGCGCCGGCCATGGTGATGGTGGTGTGGGCCGCCATAACGCCGATGGTCGCTCTCCGCTCGTTTTAATCGACCGTGGCATCAGAATAAATGCCGAATATTATGGCGAAAATATTCTGGAGGGTGTATTAAAGTTTTGGGCACACACATTTTGGCCGCTGACCTTGGACATTCCAACAGGACTCAGCACGCGCCACCCAAGAATGGTTACAAAATGAGGTTCCTCGCTTCATTCCCAGCACACAATGGCCACCAAAATCTCCAGATACCAATCTGTTGGACTATTGTGTCTGGAGTATTTTGGAAAGCAAGGATGGCGCACTAAGAAACACCAAAGTGTCCATCACCTCAAGCAAGCGCTTCGCCGGGAATGGGTCAAAATACCGCAGAGCAACATTCGGGCAGTGTGTGACGGTTTCGTTGGCAATTTTAAGGCCATAATTCTTGCCAAAGGCGACCAATCCTTACAAATCTAAACTTATTCTAAAATTTGATGCTATTTCCGACATTCTCTGCTTTCATTCAATAAAATTTAAAAAAAAATGTAAAAATTATGGCGTTTGACTTTGTTGCAGTTTTTTTATCTCACCCTGTACAACGTGAGTTATATCCATCCAATTTATGTTTCATACTATTCTTTTCTAATCCCTGAAAATCTACCCTCTCAGCTTTCCCATTCCACCATTCTACATCTGCATCCCTACAAAAAATTATCGAAAAAACCCCCAAATGTCAATGTGTCACCATTTGAGTGACTGAGAGAGAGAGGGAGATGTACCCAAGCATTTTCCATTGTTTTGAGCCAAACTAATTATATGACAACAAAAACAACAACAATAACACATGTTCAATTATTATATTACAACACAACAACAACAAGACAATAATTTACTTTAATTTATTTTAATGCCAATTTCAAATGCATGGCTTGGTCTGGTTAACTGACAAGTTAGAAATGCCATCTCCGCTCCCCCTGCTCTCCCCGAGTCCAACATATGATCGAAGTCGGGCTATAAAATAAACAAGGTAAGTAGGGATAGGTTTTTGTTTTCAAAACAAAATGTTTTTTTTTTTTTTTTTTTTTTTAATTTAAATGCAAATTCTAGATCAGGGATGCCAACTGCTCCGATGTAAAAATTCGCTACAGATAATTTTTTCATCTACGAGTGGATGAAGCGCATATTTAATTGGCTTAAGTCATCGGCTGGCTTCTTGGTAGATGAACAAAGGAGTTTTAGGTTGACTTAATTCGATTTTGACTCTAGGCTCCTTTTTTTGATTTCCGAAGAAGCCAGCCAGATAAGCGCTTTATGTATTCCCATCTTCCATATAAAGTTTCTTTACAAGGCCTATATAAGGTTGGTCAAAGTACATTATTGAGAATGGATATTTAAATTTATCTTAAACAGCCAAAGTCGCTACTGTAGCGATTATTTATTTTTATGCGTCAAAAATCACCGAAAGTAGCGGTAAAACCACCAAGTTGGCATCCCTGATTGACACGTTGTTTTGTTTTTAAAAGATCTCTCTCCAACTGTCCCCATCTCTCTCAGACGCAGAGAAACGAATTCTCATTGTTTGGTAATGAATTTGTTGAAATATAAACGGTAAAATTTCCAAAGAGAGAGAAAGAGAAAACGGAGATTAGATCATGAAGATAGAATGAAATGGGGAAAAACAATGGGATTTTTTTCAATGGGAAAGTATTGTCACCTGTCAGGTAGTTAAAAAATATAGAATAAAAAAAAACAATTGTTCAAATACATTTGAAATGGAGTATGTCTTTGATGTCTATGACTGGAAATTGTTTGGTAATGAAACAGCAACATTTCATGGATTTAAAATAGATTTTTTACAATTTTCCCCCAAGAAAATTGACGACTTTTGAAAACATTTTCTAGAAACTCGTACATTTATGTTTTTTTTCTTTCGGAAAAAATATGAAGATTTTCAAGGATTTTATGAGAAATCGTGGGTATGGGTTTTCAAGGAGTGCTTTGAGAAAGTTATGGATTTTCAGAGATTTTTCCCAAAAAAACCTAAAATAGTTCGAAAACCTGGTACATTTTCAAGAATTTTCGGGAAAAATATGAAGATTTTCAAGGATTTTATTAGAAATCGTGTAGATTTTTAATCATTTTTTCGAATAGTCTTGGGGTTTCAAGTAGTTCTTTGAGAAAGTTATGGATTTTCATAGATTTTTCCAAAAAAAAAAAAAAAAAAACTGAATTTGTTCAAGAAACTCGAACATTTTCAAGGATATTATATTTTATTAATATTTTCAAGAATTTTTTTGAGAAAACCAGCATGAAGATTTTCAAGGATTCTATAGTGGATTTTCAAGAGTTATACCTAAAAACTCGTTGGTTTCAAGGATTTTTTTCAGTAGTATTTTGGGAAACTCAAAACACTCGAACAAATGTTTCGAAAAACTCCCAGATTTTTAATGTTTTTTCCTCCAAATTCTTGAGTTTTCAACTATTTTTCGGGTAAACTCATGGTTTCCAGGGATTTTCCGAGGAACTATTGGATTTTCAACAATTTAATGGATTTTCAATAATTTTTCCCAAGAACTGGTAATTTTTTCAAAAACTTTTTAAAGGAACTTTCAAGTTATCAAGTATTTTTCCGATAAACTCAACGATTTTTAATAATTTTTCGAAAAAATTGAAGATTTTTAATATTTTTCCCTCGAAATGAATTGAATTTTCACTGAAATTTCCGAGAAGATCTTACATTTTCAAGGAGTTTTTAGAGAAAAATGATCGATTTTCATGAAAATTCAGAAAAAACAGTCAATATTTATGGACTTTCCCGAGAAGGAGATTTTTAACAACATTTCGAGAAAACTTTAAATTTACAAGGATTTTTCCCGGGAGGTCACGGAATATTCAATAACTTTTCAAAAAAAATATTAGACTTTCAAGATTTTTTCATCTTTATAATTTAAAAAAAATTTAATCGGTAATGAATTAAAAAGAAACAAATCAGTGAAAGGAACCATAGGAACTAGTTGCTCACTACATTTGGGAATTTAAATAAAGGAAATAAAATGTCAAGGTAAATTTTGTAATGCAATACACCTAACTTTAACGAGGTATAAAAATAAAAATTTGGAAATAAATTTAATTCGAAATCAAAATTTTTGAAAAAAAAATCTTTTAAATGTAAAAAATTAAAATCTCCTCCTTCGAAATATACGTACAATTTGTGTTCTTCCCTTAAGAAGTTTCATGGTCTATAGCACACCTAATTTTTTCTCTTTGTCATTGTTTTTTTATTTGATTTTTGCTTGCTCAAAAGAGAACGACACAAAATTGCTTCAAGCAAACTCGCCCAATGTTAATCTGGACTTATTCACTAATTAAATGTTCAAATGTTCTGAGACTAGGTGTAAACTCACCTGGTTCAAAAGAGACTAACGGGATTTGTTTTCAGCCATTTTCGTTTTTCACCATTTCCTTATTCAGTTCTTACATTTTTATATATTTATTGTTATTTATCTCTCTCTCTCTCTCTTCTACAAACCGAGACTTGCCGCAAGCAAACTTGCCTAATGTAACTGTGAACCATGTTCAAGTTGCGAATATTCACAAGTAACGACCTTTACAATTCAATTCAATGTTATTGAAAAAAAGAAACAAAAGAGAAATAAACAAACAAAATCTCCACTGAAACCAAAAAACTTTTAAGAATATTTTACACACACACAAACTATAATTTAATATTTACATTTAATTTTTATTTATTTTTTGTGACATTTTGATTTTATTTTCGGTTTTTCTTTAATTTTTTTGTCATTTGATACGGTCACCTAATAACCTGTAAAGGTGATATTAACAGTTCATTGATCCATATTTTGTGCGTACACAAAAGTTGAACGCTTATTTTTCGCTTGAAATCGAAAATTTTGTAAATATTGTTTTTGTTGTTGTTGGGCAAAAATCAATGTCAAACATAAAACAACGTCACAAACGTGTATGCCATATTTAAAAAGCAAATAAGCGTTGGCCTAACTAACCATTTGGATCCAATAATTTTTGAAGGAATTCCATTTGGTTTCATTTGTTTTTGCTTTAGTTTTTTCAACAATTTCCAGTTAAAACACGTTCCATGCTAAATCTTTTCCTCTATTCAAAACCGAAAAGCTATCAAAAAAATTAAAAAAAAAAAATGTCCAATGAGTTAAATAATTTCACCATAAAACGCTTTTGGCCTTATAATTGATTTTTTTCGGCTTTGTTTCGTTGTTGTTTTTTTTTTCAGTTATCCCGCATTGTAGAGCGTTTTATGTTTTCGTGTGTGCTCTGAAATTATTTAACATTTAATTGTGTCTTTGACTTGCATGCCAAAATTCAGCCGAAAACCGAAATGAAAGTCACGTTATCCGGCTACCAAATTTTGATGGTGACAACAACCAATTTAAATGAAATGTCCATAAAATAAAGAAAAAGAAGAAGAGAAGAGATAAGTTTTGCTGGATTTATGGCGCACCGTTAAAGATTTATGTAGTCCTTGGCAAGTGTTAAATATCAAAGTAGCAAGTTTTGAAATATATTTATATAAATATGTTTATAAATGTGGACCGAGAATCCGGAGCATGCAACATTTCTGGAAATTATGAAAAACAGCAACTCGCATTTACACAAGAATGGTGTTAAAATAAGACAAAAAAAATGAACAAATGCCAAGCAGCTGAGTTGTGTTGTTCCCAAATGAACTAGTTCAAAGAAACAAATACCTGAATGGAACCTTTGGAACTAGTTCTAATAATGCGCATGGAAATTGAGGAAACAGAAAATGACAAATGCAATGAAAAACAAAAATGGACCAAAAAACACGAGGATGCAACATTTCTGAAAAAAAAGATGGAAAAAGCGACTCACATTCACACAGTAGTGAAGTTAAACGAAAAAATTAACAAGTGTCAAGCAGCTGAGTTGTGTTGTCCCCAAATGAACTAGTTCAAAGAAACAAATACGTGAATGGAACTATTTGGAGCTAGTTCTAACAATGCGCATGGAAATTGAAGAAAATGAAAATGGCAAATGCAAGAAAAACAAAACTTGCCTAAAAACAAATCGCCTGGTGTAAGTCAGAATTTTTACTAGACAAGTTTTCTGGCCCCAATTCTTTGTTTGTAGGAGGATGGGTATATGGAAAATATGGGAAATAAAATTCTGGTACTGCAATTCCTTCTGCGTTTTTATAATACAAAAATATAAATAAAAATGCCAGAAAAGGTTATAATAAAAAAGAGAATTTCTAAAAATAATTGCCTTGTATAAATGCAAGAGGCAAGTTCAAAAGAGAACAATAAAAATTTGCCGCGTGTAAATTCGCCTAGTATAAATCAGGAAAAGAAAGGTAAAATAGCAGCTAAGTCGAACTGTTTATACCCTCCACCATTCGAAAGGAACTTGAAAAATGTCAAAAAAAATACGTCTAAAAATACCGCTCAAATGAAAACCTTCATATGGGAGCTATACGAAGACGTGGTGCTGGATAAGTAATTTTTCTTGTCATAGGCTGTAGTAACGGTTCCGAACTTGAAATGCGAAATTTGACACGGATCCGGTGAATAATGATGCTAATATCATCAAAATACCGAATAAAGGGAGGTACGGGTGTATGGGGGCTATACTAAGATGTGGACCTGCATAGACAATTTTCCGTCGCAGGTTGTAGTATCCATTGCGAACTTCAAATACGAAATTTGACTCAGTTCTGATGAACAAGGTCTCGAATATCCTGGAAATACCGAATACCTCGGAGTGACGTTATATGGATGCTATACTAAAACGTAGAGTTCAGGGGGTAAAGTACTCAGAGAGGAACTCCTTGTGTAGAATTTCAGACTATTCCATTGAAAACTATGACTAAAATTATCAAAATACCGAATGTCGGGAGGTATAGTTATATGTGGGGATGTACGATATCGCGGACCTATATAGAAATTTCTTTTTCGGGGGTAAATTACTCACGGAAAATTCCTTGTGTAGAATTTCAGACAATTCCATTGAAAAATGTGGTTTAAATTATCAAAATACCGAATATCGAGGGTACCATTATATGGCATATTTTTTTAAATCTTATTGGTTTTTCAGTGAGTAAATACTAAGAAACAATAATTTAATTCATTTGTTTAGGTTTTATATTTGCAAAGGAAACACAAATAAATGTGAGAATACATAAAACGCTTTTTGACTGGCTTAAGTCATCGGCTGGCTTCGCCTTCAAAAAAAAAAAAAAAAAAACAAAGGAGCGCAGGGCCAAAATCGAACTAACACTGCCTTTACACGGTGGCATTTTTATCAATTCTCTTTTAAAATTTCTGCGTAAATCTTCGCGCCTTTACACGGTGGCATTTTATTATATTAGTGCTTGGCATTCTTTCTGACATTTTATTTTATTCTGTATTTCGTATAGATCTGTATTGTTGTGCTAATTGTTTGTAATAGATATTTATAAAGAAGTGATTTAAAATTAAATGTGTGAATCTAAAGAAGAAATTATGGAAAAAGTTATTGTCGATCTTGTCCACATATTTATTAAAATTATTAACTTTTATTTTAACTTTCTTTTTTTTTACTTTTTAAAACTTCCAATTAATTTTCAAATGTCAAAATCATAAAAATTTCGAAAGAAGCAAAAAGAGAAATGCAAAGAAAATGGCATGTACCCCTGTGCGGTGGTTTATCGTGCCATTTTTTCTTCTATCCTTGTTTCTCTACACCTTTTACCAACAAAAAAATGGCATGGTTGAAAAATGCCACCGTGTAAAGGCAGTGTAAGTCAACCTAAAACTACTTTGTTCCCATGGTAGAAGAATATAGGTAGACGCATCGACACAGCTGCTGGGACAATGAAATGTCAAACCAATTTTAGAATGGGAAAATGTTGAATGAAAATTTGATTAAATTTGTAAAAAATGTTGGAAAAGGCAAATTATAATAACCTCCGAATGACGTCGTATAAGAAAACATACAAAAATTTACTTATATTTGAAAAAAAAAAACATTAAATTTTTTTGACATATCAATGTTCCCAAACGTTGATGCATCTACCTGTATTCTTCTACCATGTTTGTTCGCCTAAGAAGCCTTAACAGCAATTATCAAACCTAAAAGCAACAGTCAGTATTGTCAAAGCAATCTCTACAAATTACATGGTCTGTAGCACACTTCATTTTTTCACTCCTTATCGTTTTCCATTTACTCACTGAGAACCAACATTTTCAATGGTTATTATTTTTTGCTGCTTAGCTTTATTTAAGCCAAAATTATCTCATATTTCCCAGGGGGAACACAATTAACAACAACAAACAAGTTGGAAAATAACAACCCAATTAAAATATTACACAAATTTCTTGCAAAAATATAAAAAAACACAAATTCCTCACGTAACTCAATGTGTGAGAGAGCGGTTGAGCTGAGAGACGTTAGAATGACAGCAAAGCCGCCAGTGGTCATCTGTTGCAGAAATTAACACGGAACACAATTATAAAAGAAATAACTTGTGAAAAAGTATTGATGTGTGGACCCAATAAAATATTTAACAAAAAAACAATCCGGCAGCCGTTAAGAAAATACATATGTACATAATTTAATGAAATCAAATTAACACCTCACCTCATTTTTCTGTGTGTGTGAGGGAGAGAGAGAGAGACAGGGAATGCCCATAATGCACTGACCTTTCGTTATCAATTGTGGAATTTACAAGCAAAGGGATAATGTGTAAAATAAAAAAAAAATAATTCTATGGAAAATTCTGTGAAAAACTATCAACAACAAGCAACAGTTGAGGAAATTTAATAAATAAATACATACATAATTTCCACCCATTTGCCCATCAATGAAAAAGCAAAAAATAACAAAAAAAAACCGCCAACACATCACCTAATATACGTGTGAGAGGAAGAGCGAGAGAGAGGAGAGAGTGGGACACGAAAGAAGTTAGAAGGCAGTAACTTTGAAAGCAGCTGTTATCATTTGCAAAACAAACGAAAACAGACAAATTTTCAATGGGAATTTGTGAGGAAGAGGGCAAGTAAAAATCCCAATCCCAGGGAATCTGTAGCAGCAGCAGTTAAGAAAATTAAATACAAAATATTTACATAAATATGATCAATAATTAATAAAATAAAATCAATGTGTCAAAAGAACCGCCAAAAACTAATTTCTTCTAAATTCTTCTTCCAACAATGAAAGGAATGAAATATTTTAATGGAATTTGTGAAAAAAAAAAAACAGTTTTGTGAAAGATATTAAGCCCATAAATTTAATAAAAGAAAATTAAGTTGTCAATAAACCCGCCAAAACATTAACTCATCTAATGAGAGAGAAGGGGAAATCAAATCAAACCTCCACCACTCACCACATCTGAGTAGTACGTGTGAAGGGGCAAAGAACAACAAAAATGAAGTGAACAGCTGCTGCCATTTCAACAAATGGAAAAATTCAGGCCTAATTTCAATGTAAAGCCGATTAAAATTTTTTCATATTTGAAAATGCGTGTGTTATGTGAAAATTACCTGTGACCTTTCAAAACCATCCGGATTCATGGTTGGCATCAAATAAATATCCGTTGTGTTCACCAATTCGGCAACATCGAAATTCGTTTGATAGTTATACAGCAGATACTGGGCCAAATAGACCAACATCTGGCGGCCAATTGTTTCGTCACCATGCATATTGCCAATGTATTTGACCATGGGTGTCAGCAGATTACGTTGACGCATATTCCTGCCAATGCGTAGCAATACCAAAGATCTTCCCTCCAAACTGCGACCAATTGTTTCGACCTGGGCATTTTCTGGAAATTGTTTGGCCAAACGAGCAAATAGATCCTCAATATCACCCTGTGAGGCATAGTAGGGTTGCTGGAGAAAACTTTCATCTTCTTTAATAATATAACCTTGACATAAACTTGGTATGCCAATAATCACAACAACAAGAAAACAGCATAATGCAAATGAATAACGAAGAAGATGATGATGACGACGACGAGACGTCGTCGTCGTGGATGACGCCGAATGTAGGTGTCTCGTTGAATTGAATGTCAACATTGTGTGGCTTTGTGGAGTGCTGCTTCTTCTTGTTTTTTTTTCGTGTTCCTTTTTGCCAAGTATTGCAAAAACCCTCTAGTATGGGGGAGCGAGAGAGAGCACGAGTGAGAGAAAGTGCGTATTTGGGGGAGAGTAACAGCTGTTACACTTGTGTGATATTTGTGTGGGTGGTTTGACGTGTTTCAACTGGGGTTTACGTCGTCTACTAATCTTGTTGTTGTTGCTGTGTTTGTTGTGAGTTATTAATATTCCTTATCGCCGTTAGAAGGCAATTCACAATAGAGGGTTTTATTGGGTGGCATGAACCCCCTCTCTATTTAATTTTGTGATGGGAGTGTGGCGAGTTTTGTTCGAAAATTGTTGCTTTATTTTTCTATGTCGTCGCTGACGTTTATCTTCTCGTTTCCTTAATCCTTATCGAATGTGTGCGTGGGTGGCAAATTGTATAGATACTTGCTGTTGTTATTGTTGTAAATTTCTGATTAATTTCTTATAGAATTTCCAGGAATTTAATGGATACACTTTCTCTGCAGGTTTTGTATTTTTTATTTTTTTAAAGACGAAGTTATTTTTTTTAAACGGAACAACGTTTACATTTAAAATAAATAAATCTTTGGTATACTTAAAACGCAAGTCTTTAATTATTTTCTTATTTTGTTGTTTTTTTTGTCTGTTAACCTTACGGAAGTCTTTTTGTTGGATAGATAGGTAGATATACGGATGTGTTTGGAATTCTGGAATTCTTAGCTGTTGATTATGCTACAAATGTTTCACTTTGGCATGAGTTAACAAACAACCAAATTAACAATTTTATGTTAATTTAATAGACACGAGTGGGATTTTAGATGAACTTTTATTTCGAAGGAGTTTTATTTTTTTTCTACTTTTTCCTTAATGTTCTGCTTCTTCTTCGTTGCGTTTCACTTGCTCGATTGTTATTCACGCTCTACACGTCTAGAATAGCAAAGTTTTTTTTTGTTCGCTTCACACATTGACCTGTGTTTTATTTAGAGCTTGTGGTGAGCTGCTACTGCTGCCTGCTCTATTGATTTTAGCCGCTGCTAAATTTAAGTTTTTTGTTTCAAACTAGCTGCCTATCCGTATCCGCGTTAACTTGCTGCTACTACTCTCAGGCCTAAGTACAAATAACTGACTGATGAATGGGAATACAACATCAGAGCCATTTAACGGTGGGATTTTTGTTCATAACATTGGCTGGTTGGTTGGTCGATTCGTTAGGTTGACAGCCAGACCGACATGCTTAGTAAGTCTGTATTCCATAACTTTTAATAACAGCTCCAAAAACAAACAACAACAACAACAACGGCAGCAGCAAAAGAATGCAGGCGCATTGTAAGGTTTTGTTTGTCATTTGTTTGCAAGAGAATCCCAGAGAATTTGAGATAGGGAGAGCGAGTGTTTGCAAAATATTGTGAGAGCGCATTTGTTTTGACAGGGGTAGCTAATGGCAATGTTGCCACATCAAATGGGACTATTAGACAAATTTGGGGATAATTTCATTACAATTGGAAATTGGATTTTTAATTAAAGAATAAATGAATAATAGAATAATAAATATAGAATAAGTAATAATAAATTATAGAATGGAATTTTATGGCAAATGTAAAAGAGAGTAAACTTCTTCACAAGAGCACGAAAATAGAGTAACTTTTTAAATATTTGGCAGAAATTGATATTAAATAGATAAATAAAAGAATAATAAATAAAAAGAATTTTTTAAAAATGCCTCACACTTGTTAATTCAACATCGTCTAGATCAAAAAGACCATCAGAAAGACCTCAGGAGCAGATGCGTTATATAAAACAAGAAAAAACCCCGAGTTCGACTTTTCGATACCGCAAGTCTATTAATAGATTTATTGAATTTTGACTTCCGTTGACCTTATACTAGAGTATTTTGCCGAAATAAGAAGGTCTTAGGTCTATTGTAAAAGTTATGGCATCAAAAAACAACGAAATATTTTTTACTTGTGATAATTTAAAGGTGAGAATGCAAAGAAAGCATTTTTACAGGTTTAAATCATGGGCTGGCTCCTCCGTAAAAGAAACAAGTAAAAAAATATTAAGTTCTTCCGGGCCAAATTTTAATACCCTTCACCTTAGGCTAAAGGAAACATTAGAACCCATTATGACCCACAAATACCAATTTTTAGACATATTCATGGGAAAATGTGCCAAAAATAATCAAAATACCGATGTTTCCCCAAAGGAGCTAGAACCCATTAATACCCACAAATACTAATTTTTAGACAAATCAGTGAAAAAATGTAGCAAAAAACCATTAAAAATACCTAATATCGGGAGGTACGAGCAACAAATATCAATTTTTAGACAAATCCGTGAAAAAATGTGGCAAAAACCATTAAAAAATACCTAATATCGGGAGGTATCGTTATATGGGGTACCTTCAATATCTCGCCACACGAACTAGGACCCGTTATGACCTACAAATACCAATTTTCCGACAAATCCGTGAAAAAACGTGGCAAATATGATCAAAATACCGAAAATCGGAAGGTACCCTTATATGCGGACTATACCAAAACGATTACCGATATATCTTATTTTCAATACCAACCATCCTAGACACGATACAAATTGCTCTGCTAAATTTTGGCGCTCTACATCAAATAATGTGGGCTGTATCGTGATTTCATAAATAAGACATAAATTGACTTAGATTTTTATGCTGATTATGAATATATATACTTTATTGGGTCTACGACGAATATTTAAGGATGTTACAAAGGGAATGACAAATTTAATATACCCTTCTTTCCAAGGTGGAGGCATGGTACAATAAGGAGGTAGAACAGCTTCGTAAAACTACAAAAATACAGCCCTGAGGCTATTCCCGCTTTCTGCCAGACTCATTCAAATTTATTTTTTTCATTTTTTCATATTTTTCCTCATTTTTTAATTGAGCTAAGAAGCGGGAAAAATTAATAAAATGTCTGGATTTTTCTCTCAAAAATATGATTCTAACTGTTCAACCTTTCAATTTCATGGCTATACTGGTTAATAGCTTTAATGCGCGAGCCGCAATTCATGTGTCTTCCAATCATTGGTTTTGAAAATATTTTTTTTTTTTTTCATTTTTCAAAACAATTAATACATACACAAAATTGGCAGAAGTCGGCACACTTAGAAAAAAATTGTAATCAGCTGTTAGCTCTACCTTACCTTTTTATTGTACCATGGGTGGAGGGTATAAAAACGGGGTTAGGGTGAACAAGCATGAATTATGGGCCGACCCTAAACTCCTTCGTTCTTTTACGGAAAAAAAGCCAGTCGAGGACTTAAGTCACTCCTTTTTTCCATGAACATTTTGGATATATATTTTGGGAATGATTGATTTTTACTAAAAATGATAATTTTTCTAAATTGTCAACTCATTTTTTTGGAGATTATCAATTTTGTTTTGGGGAATTATTAAAATTTAAGTGTGGCAGCACTGTTTTCAAAAGCAGACACAATGCAAACTACAAAACCTACTCTCTGCGCATTATCACCATTGCCAATTTGCTCTCACACGCTCTCCTTCTCTTTTTCAGCTGAAATTATGTTTCTCAACAAAAATGATGTTATGTTGAGAAAAAACCCCTCTCTGTTTACATATCTCAGTTGATGTCTGCTGCCCACACACACCTACACAGGTACATACACATGTTGGCATGTGAACCAACAAACAAAGCCCGTTGTTGCTGTAGGTTTTGTTTTTTTTTGCAAGCCTCCTCTCCTCTACAAATGAGTTTCAAATAAAAACGTAATAAAAAAGTAATACGGAACGGGTTCTGAGCCCAGAGCGTTATCAGCGTTAGATGAACTGCTGTTACATTAGGCGATTATTTCGCAGCAATAAAAATAAAAAGAAACCTAATTTCAAGCTAGGGGCAAAGTTGTAATGTTCGCAAATAGAGTGAAACGGAAACTAATGGATGGATTCAATCATTTCCTTATCAGTTCGGCGGGACTTATTGGTGGTATTTTATAAATAGACATACCTATTTACATATGACTCGTTATCAGTAGTGGAAATGGAAACTGGATTAAATTTGCCATATTGGCTAGCCATAAAATTTGCTAATTGGTATGGCCCAATTTTTGAGTTAACGATCTTTTTTCTTTTGGCACGCACGCATCGAGATCAAACACAGGGTAGTCTTCGAATTGCGCTTAGTTTTAAATGTTTACCAAAAAATGTAAACAATAAATTTTCAAGGGGAAAAGAGAGGAAGGGAGGGAGAGGGGCAAATGTTGTCTTAAATTGAAGAGAGTTGGGAAAGCTTTTCATGTGACAACGAAAGAGAGTCTTTTTCTCTTTTAAAATTAGTTAGACAAGCTTTCGTGCAAGCCTAGCAAAAGTTTGAAGCTTGACTTAGGAAAAGCTAATCGAGTGAGATGTGCAACATATGGTACCTGAGAACATGATATTTAAAAGGGATTTTAGTCATTGAACTTTTTAGGGCGATATCTCTAGAATTTAAATAGTTATGATAATACAATAATTTACAGGGTGAGATTAAAAAATTGCCAAACGCCATACTTTTTACATTTTTTTAAAATTTTTATTAATTTAATTTTTTTTCTAAATTTTATTGAATGAAAGCAAAAAATATCGGAAATAGCATCAAATTTTAGAATAAAAATTTTTCACACCTTTGGCAAGAACTATAGCCTTCAAACGGCCAATGAAACCGTCACACACTACCCTATGCGGTATTTTGGCCCATTCGCGGCGAAGCGCTTCTTTGAGGTGATCAACACTTTGGTAGTTTTTAGAGCGCCAACCTTGCTCTCCAAAATACTCCAGACACAATAGTCCAATGGATTGGTATCCGGAGATTTTGGTGGTCATTATGCGCTGGAAATGAAGCGAGAAACCCTCATTTTGTAACCATTCTTGGGTGGCGCGTACTGAATGCGATGGTGCCTAGCTGCGATGGTGCTTCCAGTTGGAATGTCCAAGGTCTGCGGCCAAAATGTTAGCATGCCCAAGGAATATTTTCGCGATAATATTCGGCATTTATTCTGATGCCACGGTCGATTAATACAAGCGGAGAGCGACCATCGGTATTTATGGCAGTCCATACCGTCACCATGGCGTGCGCTTGAGTTCTGGTCGCCAACCGAAGTGCTAAGTGCGATGTTGCTTCCTGTTGGAATGTCCAAGGTCTATGGCCAAAACTTTTGCGTGGCCAAGACTTTAATACACCCTCCAGAATATTTTCGCCATAATATTCGTCATTTATTCTGATGCCACGGTCGATTAATACAAGCGGAGAGCGACCATCGGCTGTTATGGCGGCCCACACCATCACCATGGCCGGCGCTTGAGTTCTGATGGCCAACCGAAGGTGCACATTTTTAGCTGACCTCTTTGGCAAGTAAACACGATCATTTTGTTTCTTTACAAACTGCTGGATAAAGAATGTTTTCTCATCGGAGAAAACCAAATTCGGCAGTTCACCCCTTTTCGGCCAAGCGAAGCAACACTTTAGCTCTTTTGAGTCTATTTTCTTTCCGATGCGGTGTATGTTCTTGCACTTTTTGAAATTTCAATGGCTTTACCCCGACCTCATTTTTCAATATTTGCCGAATGGAATATTGCGTCATATCTCTACAATTTCAATAGTTATGGCCACATAATTCATAACAATCTTAGTCCAGGTATTTATCTTTCGAAATCAAGTAATTTTATTATAATCGGCTGGCTATTTTAAAATGTATAGCTCCCAGAGGACAATGACGAAACATTTGTTTGAAGTGATCATTTTTTAGTAATTGCAATTTCTTGGCAATATCTCTAGAATTTGAATAGTTATGACAGTATAATTTATAAAAATCATAGCCCTGGTATTTATCTTTCGAAATCAAGAAACATACTTAAAATCGGCTGACAATTTTTAAACTGATAGCTTCTAGAGGACAATTTCGAAAAATTTGTCAGAAATTAACAATTTTGAGTAACAGACCCTTATTGGTGATATCTCTAGAATTTGAATAGTTATGGCCACATAATTTATAAAAATCTTAACCCGGATATTTATTTTTCAGAACCAAGCTATTTTATCCAAATCGGCTGACAATTTCAAGACTTATAGCTGCTAGAGGACAATGACGGGAAATTTGTCAAAAGTTTACAATTTTGGGTAACAGAACTTTATGGGTCATATCTCTAGAATTTCAATAGTTACGATAATATAATTTAAATCAATCTTAACCGCAGTGTAATCTTTCAAAATTAATCAACTTTATCCAAATCGGCTGGCTATTTTTAAAGTTATAGCTCTAAGAGGACAATGTCTAAACATTGGTTTGAAGTTATCATTTTTTAGTAATTGTACTTTTTTTGGCAATATCTCTAGAATTTGAATAGTTATGACAATGTAATTTATAAAAATCATAGTCCAGGGATTTATCTTTCAAAATCAACCAAATTTATCCAAATCGGTTGACAATTTTAAAACTTATAGCTCCCAGAGTACAATGACGAAACTTTTATTTGAAGTTATCATTTTTTAGTAATTACACTTTTTTTGGCGATATCTCTACAATTTGAATAGTTATGGCCAAATAATTCATAAAAAATGTTGCCCAGACATTTATCTTTCAAAGCCATGCAGTTTTGTTAGAATCCGTTGACTATTTAAAAAATTATAGCTCAAACAGGACAATGACGGAATATATGTTGAAAATAAAAATTCTTAAGTAATGAGAATTCTTTGGCGATATCTCTAGAAGTTGAATAATTATGACAATGTAATTTATAAAGATCTTAGCCCAGGGATTTATGTTTCAAAATCAAGCAACTTTATCTAAATCGGCTGGGTATTTTAAAATTTATAGCTCCTAGAGGACATTGATGGAAAATTGTCAGTTATTAACAAATTTTGAGTAACAGAACTTTATGGGCGATATCTCTAGAATTTGAATAGTTATGACAATGTAATTTATAAAAATCTCAGCCCGGGTATTTATCTCTCAAATTCAAACAAATTTATCCAAATCGGCTGGGTATTTTAAAATGTATAGCTCCTAGAGGACAATGTCGGAACATTGGTTTGAAGTTATCATTTTTTAGCAATTGCAATTTTTGGCGATATCTCTAGAACTTGAATAGTTATGATAATAAAATTCATAAAAATCTTATCCCAGGGATTTATGTTTCAAAATCAAGCAATTTTATCCAAATCGGTTGATAATTTCAAGACTTATAGCTGCAAGGGGACAATGACGGGAAATTTGTCAGAAATTAACAATTTTGAGTAACAGAACTTTATGGGCCATATCTCTAGAATTTCAATAGTTATGGCCATATAATTTAGAAAAATCTCAGCCTCAGGGTATTTATCTCTCAAATTCAAACAAATTTATCCAAATCGGCTTGGTATTTTAAAACTTATAGCTCCCAGAGGACAATGACGAAACATTTATTTGAAGTTATCATTTTTTAGTAATTCCACTTTTTTGGCGATATCTCTAGAATTTGGATAGTTATGATAATGAAATTTATTAAAATCATAGACTTGGTATTTATCTCTCAAAATCAAGCAACTTTATCCAAATCGGCCGGGTATTTTAAAATTTACAGCTGCCAAGGAACAACGACGAAACATTTGTTTGAAGTTATCATTGTTTAGAAATTTCACTTTTTTGGCGATATCTCTAGAATTTGAATAGTTATGATAACAAATTTTATAAAAATTATAGTCTTGGCATTTATCTCTCGAAATCAAACAACTTTATCCAAATCGGCTGGCTATTTTTAATGTTATAGCTCTAAGAAGACAATGTCTGAACATTGGTTTGAAGTTATCAGTTTTTAGTAATAGCACTTTTTTTGCTATATCTCTAGAATTTGAGTAGTTATGACAATATACTTTATAAAAATCTTAGCCCGGGTATTTATCTATCAAAATCAAGCAATTTTATCCAAATCGGCTGACAATTTCAAGACTTATAGCTGCTAGAGGACAATGAAGGGAAATTTGTCAGATATTAACAATCTATAGTAACTGAACTCTTTTGGCGATATCTCTAGAATTTGAATAGTTATGGCAATATAATTTATAAAAATGGTAGCCCTGGTATTTATCTTCCAAAATCAAGCATTTTCATTCAAATCGGTTGACAGTTTTAAAACTTATAGCTCCTAGAGGACAATGTCTGAACATTGGTTTGAATTTATCATTTTTAGTAACTGCACTATTTTGGCGCTATCTCTAGAATTTGAATAGTTATGACAATATAATTTATAAAAATCATAGCCCAGGTATTTATCTTTCGAAATCAAGTAATTTTATTCAAATCGGTTGACAATTTTAAAACGTATAGCTCCTAGAAGACGATGACGAGAAATTTGTCAGAAATTAAAAAAATTTAGAAACTAAACTTTTTTGCCGATATCTCTAGAATTTGAATAGTTATGGCCAAATGATTTATAAAAAATGTTGCCCAGACGTTTATCTTTCAAAATCACGATGATTTGTCCAAATCTACTGGCTATTTAAAAAGTTATAGCTCGAAGGAAACAATGACGGAATATATGTTGAAAATAAAAGTTTTAAAGTAACGAAAATTATTTGGCGATATCTCTAGAATTTGCATAGTTATGACAATGTGATTTATAAAAAATCACAGCCTTGGTATTTGTCTTTCCAAATCTAACAAATTTATCCAAATCGGCTGACAATTTTAAAACTTACAGCTCCTAGAGGACAATGACGGGAAATGTGTCAGAATTAAACAATTCTTAGTAACTGAACTTTTTGGCGACATCTCCAGAATTTGAATAGTTATGACAATATAATTTTTAACAGTCTTAGCCCAGGTGTTAGCTTTTCAAAAATAGGCAGATTTATACAAATCCACCAATTTGTTCAAAAATTACAGCTCAAAGGGGTCAATGACGGAACATATGCCTTTAATAAAATTTTTTAAGTAATGGGATTATTTTGGAGATATCTCTCGCATTTGACTAGATACGATATTATAGGTTAGCATAGACTAAGCCCTGGTTCTTATCTTTTAAAATCAATTTTATTCTAATCCGTTGGCTATTTCAAAAGTTATAGCTCCTAGGAATCAGTGGTAATTAGACATTTTTGGCGATATCTCTGGTATTTGATAAGACACAATGGAATCTCGAACACCAATGTAAAGATCAGAAAATCTTCTTTCAGTTTATTTTTTATTTTTAGCAAAATCCTAGCTCTAATATTAAAGTTATGGCCCAACGTTTCTACTCACGAAAAATAATGTTAAATTTGACATTTCGATCACATGTTTATTTTGGGGGTATAACTGCGGAATTTGCTTAGCTAAGTCGCCACAACATTTACAACATTGAAAGACAAGATTATCTCGTGTATGAAAAGAAGTACCATTTTGAAATTCAGATCTTGTTTTTGTACGAAACGAAAATCAGAATATATTCATGTATATTTTCGTTGGCATTCTAACTTTTGCCTATTTTAAATTACCCTCTTTCAATCTTTGTGAAACGCTTAGTTCACAGCAAATATTTTCTAATAATGAATAATAATTTCTAAAATTTCCAAACTCTAATTATTTTTAAAACTAATTAAAAAGTCCTTTGTAATTTTTAATTATTATGTCCTTTTTACCCTAGGATTCGATGAGTTTACGTCAATACTGGGCGTTCATAAAATGACAGACAATTGCCTGGCTTTCATGCGTCATTACATCGGCTTCTATTTTTAGCAGTTTTATGACAATACAAAACAACAATAATCATTTCGAGGAAAATTTATAGCCAGCGAATATAATTCTAGTGGAAGATAATAAAGGAAGGGGTCGCATCGAATTGCGTAGGTATAACGTCGTAGGCGGTGTTGGAGGTTAGTGTCACAGTACAGATGAAATCGAATATATGGAAGACCAGCTAGAGAGTGAAAGTCACTGAGCTTGCCAAACAAAAAAAGCTTTAATAATATTGGCAGAAAAGGGCTGGAAATGATAAAGAAATGGGTAGAGATTACGGTAATGAAATTTTCATTTCTGGGTTTGACTCATTTTTGGAAAAGTCCAAAGCATAAAAAACTCCAAGCAACTTAGAAATCTCCAATTTTAAATTACGAGGATTTAATTTTATAATTCTAAAAATATTTTGAATGTAGCTTAAGAAATTACAGAGATATGGGCAAAAATACGAGAGCAATTGAACACCAAAAAATTCGAACTATTTTAAGTAAACATCTTCGATGGCACATAACTTTGGAACAAATCGCTGTATGTTTGCAAAATAAACGGATTTCGAAAGAAGAAAACTCCATTCAAATATTTTGTAAATTATATTGATATATCTTAGCAATTAAAGGAGTTATGGTGAAAATTAAGTAGCTGCAAAAAATTCAAGATTTATATTACACATTTCTCAGCATTTTCTATTGGCCATAACTCATAAACTACTCCATATATTTTTATAAAATAAATGATTTTTGAAAGCGTAGCATCATATCTTTCAACTTATAACATATCATTTAAAATAACTGAACACATGCCTGAGATAATGGGAAAAAATTACAAGTACTAAGATTTCCAAAATTCTTGAATCAGATTTGTGATCACATTCTTGAGACCATAACTTTTGAATTTAATGAAATCTGGCGATACTTTTCTTTGATATTAAAAATATGATATCTAAGCTCTAAACCAAAATTGGTTACATGGTGATATCTGCAAAAATAACCAAGATATGGTAAAAATACACAAGTACTCAAAAATTTTAGTTTTTTTATGTTTTTCAGCAATCATTTTCTCGAGGTCGTATTTTTTGAAATAAAAGGTCTAGTTAACTAAAGTAAATTAATTATTGGAAGGAGAACTCGTTGGCCTCACCTAGATCATATTATTTCCCTTTAACTTGACAACTACCAGAGATATTGGGAATTAATCGCAAATACCCAAATATTTTATTTTTTTGGCATTTTTCAGAAATTATTTTCATGAGGACATAACTTTTAAAACAAAGGGTCTAGTTAAGAAAAATTAATTGATTAGTGGTAGGGGCACTCGTAAGCGTCACTTGGAATAAATTACTTTGCTTTAACTTAGTAAGTATCAGAGATATCGTGAATTAATCGCAAGTACCCAACTATTTTATATTTTTGGTCATAGCTTGGAGGTCATAACTTTTGAAACAAAGGCTCTAGTTAGTCAGAGTAAATTGATTAGTAAATGGAAACTTGTAGGTCTCACTTGGGTCCAATTATGACATTGTAACTTGCCAAATACCTGAGATATGGTAAATAAATCATAAATACTGAAATCTATTTATATTTATATTTTTTCAGCATTTACTTTCAGGAGCACATAACTTTTCAAACAAAGGGTTAAGTTACTATAATAAATAGATTAGTAAATGGGAACTTGAAAGCCCCACTTGTGCCAAATTATGACGTTGTGACTTGGCTAATACCTGAGATATGGTAAATAAATCACAAATACTGAAATCTATCACTTTCTTGGTATTTTCAGCATTCACTTTCATGAGCACATAGCTTTTGAAACAAAGGGTTTGGTTAACAAAAATAATTAGATTAGTAAAGGGGGACTTGTAAGCCTGACCTGGGCCAAATTATGGCGTTGTAACTTGCCAAATACCAGAGATATAGCGAATTAACCGCAAGTACCCAACTATTTTATATTTTAGGTATTTTTCAGCATTCACTTTAGCACTTTAGCACATAACATTTGTAACAAAGGGTTTGATTAACTTACACAAATAGAATAATAGATGGAAACTTGTAAGCCTCACTTGGGTCAAGTTAGGACGTTGTAACTTGCCAAATACCAGAGATATAGTAAATAAATCAGAAATACCAAAATCTATTACTTTTTGGATATTTTCAGCATTTACTTTCAGGAGCACATAACTGTTGAACAAAAAGGGTTCGGTTAACTAAAATATATAGATTAGTAAATGGGAACTTGAAGGCCTCACTTGGACCAAATTAGGACGTTGTAACTTGCCAAATACCTGAGATATGGTAAATAAATCACAAATACTGAAATCTAGCACTTTCTTGATATTTTGCAGCATTCACTTTTAGGAGTACATAACTTTTGGAACAAAGAGTTCAATCAGCTAAAATACATTTTTTATTGGAAGGAAACCCCGTTGGCCTCATTTGAAATAAATTATTTTGTTGTAGCTTAGCAAATACCAGAGATATCGTGAAAAAATTTAGGATACTTAAAATTTCTATGTTTTGGATTTTTTTCAGCAATCATTTTCTTGAGGTCATAATTTATGATAGAATGGGTATAGGACGATAAAATTTTTTGCTTATGAAAGGTGATAATCTCAGCCATGTATGGTAAAAATTATTGGGACTTTACTTGACAAATATCGGAGATGTCGCAAAACCAAAAATGTTGGCTTTAATTTTCCATCTTTAATTATATTTCCGCAATCGTTTCCTTAAGGACATAACTTTTCTTGTCAAAGCTCTAGGAGGATAAAAGTACATACTTATGGAAGAGGAACATCTCAGCCGTATGTGGTAAAAATTATGTTGACTTAAATAAAGAAATACCCAAGATGTGGCAACATAAATATGGGTGCTTGAAACTTTCAAATTTTGTAATTTTTCCGTAGCCATTTTATTTTGGGTATAACTTTGGATATAATGGGTCTAGAAAATTGAAATTACATGATTATGGAAGAGAACAACCTCAATATTATTTTTACTTTGAACGTAGCTCCCTAAATTCAGGAGATATCCACAGAATTTTAACAGAAATGGAAGTATTGAAAACTTTGATACTGACTTTCCCCAGTTGCTTTTGAAATGACATATCTTTTGAAATAGTCGCCAAATATTCATGAAAATATCGGGATTTGGGTAATTTACTCGAAGACCTAGATTTGTCTATATAGGTCTACAATATCGTATATCCGACCATATATCGGCACCTTACGATATTAGGTATTTTTAAGATTTTAACAGAATTTTTGGGTTTTATTTATTTATTTATTTTTGAAAATTTCCTAATTCATTCCAAATGGTGGAGGGTATTCGAAGTTCGGCCCGGCCGAACTTACTGCTTTTTTACTTGTTTTTTTTTTCCAAAAATAATCCCAGTATTGGGTATTCTGCATCAAAAATTTTCCGCGACGACATCCCTACAAACAGCTCTGGCTGATTCTGTTAAACAAAGCTCTCAAATGTTAATGAAAGCTTTTCATTAACAGCAAATGAAAGTCTCACTCTCCGCCTCTCTTTAAAAATAAACTCTATTCTCTTACCGAACAGGGATGCCAATGCGTTGGAGCATGTATGACCAGTTTTTGCCAAACTTCTCTACACATAACTGACCTTTACCAAAGCTTTTCAAAAGACTGGATTTCATGGGAAACTCTTTATTCTTCTTATTCTCCATTGCGGTTCCATGCACCCTTGTCACAGTTGTCACACCATGCCACCAAAAATCCTTGAAAACGACCAATCAATAACTTAAATTTTAAAGCGTTTATGGGTTTCAATTACAAAACCTCTTAAGTCACGAATTGACGTTGTTCTTTGTTCCTCGCTTCTAGGCATGTCACACAGAGTACACTTAAAAAGTAAGTTAAACAATAGACCACTTCATTAGAAGACAAGAGCTAGAAGCGCACTGCTTGTTTGCCGCAATACCCAAGATATTGAGTCAATCGGAGAAGTGTGGGTATTATTGATTCTTTAAAAATACGAAAGACATATCAATTTATCGTTGTGGAGATACATACGTAACCGCAAAGACATGTACATATGTTACTCACATGTAGTTCGGCGAGTTTCAAAGTCAAGAGCAAAAGTTTACACACAGTAAAGAATAATAGCACCATCTCCTAAAAATGGCTTTATTTTAGGTCATCACTTTCCATGGACAATAACATTCCAAGTAGTTGATGTAGAAACTTGAAATGACTTGACATAGAAAGCATGGCATCCGATTTTATACCTCTGAGAGTTATATTGGTGTAGCTCATCATAAACACGAGATATAGCCAAAAATAATCGAGTGCCAGAAATTTTCAATTTTTGGATTATTTAGGTTATGGCTTTCCGAGGATCGTAACTTCCAAAATAACTGAAGTATCAAGTCCAAGTGACATTATTTAGAAAGCAGCAGGTCCCGAATGTCGTTAATGGAAGTTCTAAGGATGTACCTAGACAAAATATGGAGATATAGCCAAATGTAATCGACTGCGCAAAATTTCATTTTTTTCGGATATTTTGGGTAATTGCTTTTCGAGAGTGATAAATTCCAAAATATCTGGAAAAACTGCTCTCAAGGGCATAATTTAGTAAGTAGAATATTCCAGGAATCATTAATGGAAGTTCCATTGATATAGCAAAACAAATTATAAAGATATCGCTAAATAAGATCGAATGCCTAAATTTTAAAATTTTCGGTATATTTTGGCTGAACGCTTTTCAAGTACTATAACATTTCAAATAGTTGATGTAGAATCGTGAAATAACTTAATTTAAGAAGCATGGTATTCGATCTTATATCTCTGAGAGTTATATTAGTGTAGCTCATCATATACATGATATATAGCCAAAAATAATCGAGTGCCCGAAATGTTAAATTTTTGGTATTATTTGGGTATTGGCTTTCCGAAGGTCCTAAGTTACAAAATAACTAAATTAGCAAGTCCAAATGACATAATTTAGAAAGCAGAAGGTCCCAAATGTCCTTAATGGAAGTTCTAAGGATTTACCTAGACAAATTACGGAGATATAGCCAAAAGCAATGCACTGCGCAAATTTTCTTTTTTTTCGGATATTTTGGGTAATTGCTTCTCAAGAGTGATAAATTCCCAAATATCTGGAATAGCTGCTCTCAAGGGCATAATTTGGAAAGCAGGACATCCGAGCAATCATCAATAGAAGTTCCACTGATATAGCTAAACAAATTACAAAGATATCGCTAAATATGATCGAATGCCTAAATTTTCCAATTTTCAGTACATTTTAGGTAAACACTTTTCAAGGATCATAACTTCTTAAGTAGGCGAGGTAGTATTTTAAATTGAATTGATTAAGGAAATATAACATAAAAGATCTCATTCTTGCAAATTCTATCAATGTAGTTAAACAAATTCCAGAGATATGGCCAAAAATAATCGAGTACCCGAAATTTGCAATTTTTGGTATTATTGTGGGTAATGGTTTTCCGAAGGTCCTAACTTCCAAAATAGCTGGAATAGCACGTCCAAGTGGAATAAATTAGGAACCAGAAGGTCCAAACTTTCATTATGGGGAGCTCCATTGATGTACCCTGGCAAATTATGAAAATATCGCCCAAAGTAATCGACTGCGCAAATGTTCCTTTTTTCGGATATTTTGGGTAATTGCTTTTCGAGAGTGATAAATTCCAAAATATCTGGAATGGCTGCTATCAAGGGCATAATTTAGAAAGCACATCATCCAAGCAATCATCCATGGAAGTTCCGCCGATGTAGTTAAACAAATTATAAAGTTATCGCAAACTATGATCAATGCCTACATTTTCAAGTTTATGACAATTTTTGGGTAACCAGTTTCGAGAGGCCATAACTTTGGAACTAGATAAAATATAAGGATAAAATTGCTTAATTTTAAAAGAAGAACTATTTAGGTTTTATCTGACAACAAATAATTGATGTAGCGGATCAAATATGGGAGGATTTGCTGTAAATAATCAAGAGGCCAAAATTTCCAAAGTTTTGGCGATTTTAGGGTAAGCACTTTTTAGGCTTTTCAACTTTTAACGTAATTAATAAAGACTATAACAATCTGCATATTCTGAAAGAAAAGCTCATGAGCTCGATTCAGTAAAAATTTCATCGACATACCTGCTCAAATATCTGAGTTATCTCCAACGAAATTTAAGGTATTCGATTTTAATTTTTAGAGTATTTTTGAGTGATTATATTCCAGAGACCATAACTCTGGCCATATTCATGGTATATAGCAAATGTTACATGTTTCTAGAAGCGATACATCTTAGGAACACACATGTAGAGTTATATTACTATATCTTACCACTTTCATGAGATATCACCAAAATGACAATCATACGCAAGAAATTCCATTTTTGCTATTTTTTAATTAATGTCTTTCTGAATCCCACCATTTCTAAAATACTTGAGGTAGGACAACGAAATAACTGGTTTCTGAAAGGGGAACATATCAGCTTTCATTGCTAGGAATAATGTGTTTATAACTTACAAAATCATCGGGATATGGCAAAAATATCACAAATTTTAAATGATTTTCAGTTTTAGTCAATTTCCTGCAATCACTTCCTGGCGCCCGTAATTCAGCGAGTAGTCGAGGTAAATAAATAATTTAAATACCATTGTGAAGGACTTCAGAGCTCCATAATCAGGAGACACCGCTCATAAATCGAACTAAACGACCAAGATATCGGGGAAATAATATAATTACTCTTTGAAAGTTTCAGCCAAACTTTTGGAATATTTTTGAGTGATTATTTTCTAGAGACTATAACCCTGGCCATATTGTCGGTGGATAGCAAAAATTACATATTCTTAGAAGCGATGTATCATAGGAACACACGTAGAGATTTATATAACTATATCTAACCACTTACATGAGATATCACCAAAATGACAAACATACGCAAAAAATCACATTTTTGGTATTTTTTAAGTCATGTGTTTCTAAATCCCACCATTTCTAAAATAATTGAGGTAGGACAACAAAATAACGTGTTTCTGAAAGGAGAACGTATCAGCTTTCATTGACAGAAACTATGTTGTTATAGCTTACCAAATCATCGAGATATGGTAAAAATGTCACAACTCTTAAATGATTTTAGATTTTGGTCAATTTTCCGCAATCACTTTCTAGGGCCCGTGACTCAGCAAGTAGTTGAGATAAATAAATAATTTAAATACCATTGTGGAGAAGGTTTTCTGAACTTAATAATGTGAAGACAATGCCTATATAACGGACCAAACGACCAAGATATCGGGGAAACAACACAATGACTCTTTGAAAGTTTCAGCCAAAATTTAGGAATATTTTTGAGTGATTATTTTTTAGAGACCATAACTTTGGCCGTATTGTCGGTGGATAGCAAAAATTACATATTCTTAGAAGAGATGTATCATAGGAACAAACGTAGAGAGTTACATTACCATATTTAACCACTTACATGAGATATCACCAAAATGACAAACATACGCAAGAAAATCCAATTTTTGCTATTTTTTAAGTAATGTCTTTCTGAATCCCACCATTTCTAAAATAATTGAGGTAGGACAATAGAGTTACTTGTTTCTGAAAGGGGAACATGTCAGCTTTCATTACTACAGATTACTTTAGTGTAGCTTACCAAATCATTGAGATATGGTAAAAATATCACAACTCTTGAATGATTTTCAATTTTGGTCAATTTTCCGCAAGTACTTCCTAAGGCCCCTAACTCAGCAAGTAGTTGAGGTAAATAAATAATTTAAATGCCATTGTAAAGGTGGACCTCTGAACTTCATAATGTGAAGACATCGCTTATATGTCGAACCAAACGACCAAGCTATCGGGGAAAGAAAACATATACTCTTTGAAGGTGTCGTCTAAATTTTGGGATTACCTTTTAAGAGGTCATAACTTTTAAAGTAATTTTTAAAATTAAAAAAAAATATTTGTAACTATAATATTATTATCCTTTAAATAACTTAATCCGGCAAAAATATTCAATTATCTTCACTCATTTATTAACTACTACAGCCTTCTCTGCCGTTTTACATTGGGCGCCAGTTTCCACACTTTTCGTATACAGTGTAAATCATATCTGCATATATACATGAGTGTGTACAGATGTGTAAGAACTGTCGAGCTCACCACAACTGCGCTTGGACTTGACCAACATAAAAAGTTAAAGAAATGTCATGAGAATTATAAAAACAAATAAAATCAGCTGATGACTGATGATGACACTTAACAACCGGTTAACCAAGTTCTGTTTTTTTTTGTTGTATATTAAAGCGTTTTCGAAAAGTTTAATGACGACATAACAAAAAGATAAACAGTTTGGAGAAAAAGAAAACGATAAGAAAATGAGCGATTAATGAAACTGAACATAAACCGGTGACAAAGTTGATTCACGATGTTTTCTGAAAACATTTGGAAGTCATTGAACTTTTGGCTGTTTGCCGGTCTAGTTTTGGCCAAAAGAAAAGGTGTTAAGTGCAGATGTTAGTATAGCGGTTCGAAAGAGTTTTCGTGCAAGGGAAGTTATGGAAAAAGGGGGGACAGGCAGTAGGGAAATGTGGAAGAGAAATTTGAAGTCCGGAATTTTTCAGAGGCAATCCAAGTGCTAAAGACGTGGAATTTCCCAGAGGGAATTCATAGCCTAAAGACGTGGATTTTTTAGGAGGGAATCCAAGGCGAAAAGATGTGGATCTTTCCGAGAGGGGTTCCAAGGTCAAAAGACGTGAGTTTTTAAGAAAATTTTTGGAAGATTCCCAGAAGAAATTCAAAACATAAAGGCATTGATTTTTTAGGAATATTCCCAGAAGCAATCCAAGGCATTAAGACGTGGATTTTTTAAGAATATTCCCAGAAAAAGTCCAAGGCCTAAAGAGGCGGATTTTTTGAAGAATATTCCCAGAGAAAATCCAAGGCATAAAGAGGTAGATTTTTTCAGAATAGTCCAAGGCCTAAAGATGTGAATTTTCTGAAAAATATTCCCAGTAAAAATCCAAGGCAAAAAGAGGTGGATTTTTTAAGAATATTCCAAGGCCTAAAGACGTGTATTTTCTGAAGAATATTCCCAGTAGAAATCCAAGGCATCAAGACGTGGACTTTTGAAGACAATTCCCAGAAGGGATCCAAGGCATCAAGACATGTGTTTTTTAAGAATATTCCCAGAGGGAATCCAAGGCATGAAGACGTGAATTTTTTAAAAATGCTCCCAAAAGAAATCCAAGGCCTAAAGACGTGGATTTTTTACAGAATATTCTTTAGAGGAAATCCAAGGTATAGGAATATATTTTTAAGAATATTCCCAGGGGGAAGCCAAGGCCTAACGAAGTGGATTTTATGAAGAATATTCCCATGTGGCATCCAAGGCATAAAGACATGTATTTTTCAGGAACATCTCCAGAAGAAATCCAAGGCCTAAAGACGAGGATTTTTGAATAATATTCCCAGAGGGAAGACATAAGGAAGTCGATTTTTCAAGAATATTGCCTTGGGCAATACAAGGCATAAAGAGGTGGGTTTTTTGAGAACATTTTTAGAGGGAATTCATGGTCTAAAGACGTGAATTTTTCAGGAATATTCCCGGAAGAAATCCAAGGCCTAAAGACATGGATGTTTTGAAGAATATTCCCAGAAAAAATCCAAGGCCTAAAGATGTGGATTTTTTGAAGAATATTCCCAGGGGGGAGCCAAGGCCTAAAGACGTGGATTTTTTAAGAATAATTCCAAGGCCTAAAGACGTGGATTTCTTAATAGTATTCCTTGGAGAATCCGAGGCATCAAGAAATTTCAAGGCATAAAGAGGTGGATTTTTAAAGAATATTCCCAGAAGAAAGTCAACCATAAAGAGGTGAATTTTTGGAAGAATATTCCCAGAGGGAGTCCAAGGCCAAAAGATGTGGATTTTCCAAGAATATTACCAAAAGAAATCCAAGACATATAGAGGTGGATTTTTCGAGGAATATTTCCAGTAGAAATCCAAGGCACAAAGACGTTGATTTTAAAAAATATGACCAGAGGGAATCTAAGGCATCATAACGTGGAAATTTTAAGAATATTCACAGAGGGAATCCAAGGCATCAAGACGTTTTAAGAATATTTCCAGACGAAATCCAGGTCATAAAGAGGTGAATTTTTGGAAGAATATTCCCAGAGGGAATCCAAGGCCAAAAGATGCGGATTTTTCAAAAATATTCCCAGAAGAAATCCAAGGCATAAAGAGGTGATTTTATGAAGAATATTCCCAGAAGAAATCCAAGGCATCAAGACGTGGATTTTTAACAAACATTCCCAAAAGAAATTTCAAGGCATAAAGAGGTGGCTTTTTTAAGAACATTTTAGAGGGAATTCAAGGTCTAAAGAAGTGAATTTTTTACGAATATTCCCAGAAGAAATCCAAGGCCAAATAATGCGGATTTTCTAAGAATATTCCCAGAACAAATCCAAGGCATAAAAAGGTGAATTTTTTCAGAATATTCCCAGACGAAATCCAAGACATCAAGACGTGGATTTTTTGAAGAATATTCCCAGAAGAAATTTAAAGGCATAAAGAGGTGGATTTCTTAAGACTACAGGGTGAGATAAAAGAAAACTGCAACAAAGTCAAACCCCATAGTTTTCCAAAATACTCCAGACACAATAGTCCAACGGATTGGTATTTGGAGATTTTGGTGGCCGTTGTGCGCTGGAAATGAAGCGGGGAATCTCATTTTGTAAACATTCTTGGTGGCGCGTTCTGAGTGCGATGGTGCTGAGTCCTGAGTTGGAATGTCCAAGGTCTGCAGGCAAAATGTTTGTGTGCCCAAGGCTTTAATAACCCTCCAGAATATTTTCGCGATAATATTCGGTATTTATTCTAATACCACGGTCGATTAATACGAACGGAAAGCGACCATCGGCTGTTATGGCGGCCCACACCACCATCATCATGGCCGGCGCTTGAGTTCTGGTGGCCAACCGAAGATGTACATTTTCAGCTGACCTCTGAAACGAAAAAAAACGAATGTTTTCTCATCGGAGAAAACCAAATTCGGCAGTTCGGCACTTTCGGCCATGCGAAGCAACTCTTTAGCTCTTTTGAGTCTATTTTTCTTTCTGTTGTTGTTGCGGTGTAAGTTATTGCACTTTTTGGCTTTACCCCGAGCTCATTTTTTCAATATTTGCCGAATGGAATATTGAGATATGTTCAGCTCACGAGCCATTTTTGCGGCCACTGCGACGAGGGTTTCGATCAAGTCGCTTCTTTACTTTTCTTTTCGAACCATTTCTGCTGATGTTGTTGTTTTCTTCCGTCCACTTCTTGACTTGAGTCGGGCTCTGCTACCAGTATCACGGTAACGAGCGATGTTACGAGACACAAAAGATTTATTCACATTTAAATGCTGGAGTGCTCTAACGATAGCCTCTTGTGGTCTTCCAGCTAAATATAGAAAGAAATCACACTATCACGCCTGAATTCCATCACGAATAACTTATGTTCTGGAAAATTCTCACCAAACTGCTATTGTAGGCTTATAAACAATATAATGAGGTGTCACTGGAAACATTTCAGCAGCTGTCGGATGAGTGGCTTAGAAATGAAAGCAGTCTGAAGTTGGTTGCAATTTCTTCATCTAACCCTGTATTTCCAGAAGAAATTCAATCCATAAAGACGTTGGATTTTTTTTTTCAGAATATTCCCAGAGGGAATCCAAGGCATCAGAACGTGGATTATTTGAAGAAAATTACCAAAAGAAATCCAAGGAATTCCCCGGAAATCCACAAATCATTAATCTGAATAATTTCAAATGAAAATGGTGTTGTTTTGTTTTGTTGTCGACAAGAAAGTCGTCTGATTTATGCGTCACTGTTGTTTTTTTGAGCTTTCTTTGTTGTGATTATCTTCTCGGCTACGGTGAGAAAACAATGAATTAAAAAAAAACAGAATTGAAGAAAACACACAAAAACACAGTTGATTGCTTCTACGATTCCGGTCACAAAACCTGACAAAACAAAATGAATCAGATCATTTAAAAACGTGTATGTCATTGTCTTGGAGGAACGAAACGACGACATAGATTGGCACTTGGAACGCTCAAAAGATTAAGTGTTCGAAAAGACCAGGGGTGAGAAAAAATATTCATAATTATCAGTATAATATGTATTACATTCTTAGTTGGCTATGCTGCAAAAAAAAGCAAAAAAAAGTGGCTTGTGGGGGGAATTTTTTTGTCTTCAGATTATTTTCCACAGAAAAATGTATTTTGCCTTGCTTTATTTGTCTTCAATATTTTTTCTTGGGGCAGACATGTTGTTGGTTAGGTTTTGTTTTCCTTTTTATTTCATTTTACTTGATTTGTAAATGTTTCGCAGTTGTGTTACGCTCTTATTTCCCCTGAGTCATTCAAATTCGTTGTCGAAAAGAAATAGTAAAAGACAAGCGTCAATTATTTTATGTTTTTTTTTTGGTTCAAAAACATAAAAGCTTTTGTTTGAATTGTTCCAATTTTAAGATACCTTTCGCTTTTTTGGTTTTTTTTTTTTTTTTTTGATAATATGCTGGTATATCGGCAGAGAGATCAAAGGTAGGGAGAAACACGCACCCACCCACATTAGAGTGAAACGATCAGCTCGAAATACATTTTGTTTCAAGTTGGGCGCCAACTTATGAAGGCTTCAGTTTCACTTGACCCGATTTTGACTTGATTACAATTTCGGAGGCGCAAGAATATTTTTAAAATCAGAGAAGGGTTATGACTTACTGTAAGGGCTTATATATGGCAGAATATAAAACAAGACCAGGTCTACTCGTAACACATTTTGTTTCAAGTTGGGCGCCAACTTATAAATGCTTCAGTTACACTTGATCCGATTTTGAACTCATGAACATTTATGAGTTCCAAGAATATTTTCCAAGTCAAGAAAACATTATGACTTACTTGCAGAATATAAAACAGGACCATATCTACCCGTAACACATTTTGTTTCAAGTTGGGCGCCAAGTTATGAAGGCTTCAGTTTCACGTGACCCGATTTTGACCTCATGAACATTTCTGAGATGCAAAATTATTTTCAAAATCAAGAAAGCATTATGACATACTGGAAGGACTAATATATGGCAGAATATAAAACAGGACCAGATCTACTCGTAACACAATTTTTTTTCAAGTTAGGTGCCTACTTTTAAAGGCTTCAGTTTCACTTGACCAGATTTCGACCTCATGAACATTTCTGAGATGCAAGAATATTTTCAAAATCAATAAAACATTATGACTTACTTGCAGAATATAAAACAGGACCAGATCTACTCGTAACACATTTTGTTTCAAATTGGGCGCCAACTTATAAAGGTTTCACTTTCACGTGACCCAATCTTCACTTGATTACATTTTCTGAGAAGCAAGAATATTTTCCAAATCAAGAAAACATTATGACTTACTGGAAGGGCTAATTTATTTCAGAATTTAAACCAGGACCAGGTAAATACAGCACCGCTTGATTTCAGTGAACGTAATTCTCTCGATACTCACAATCTGAGCCGTTGAAGAAGTAACAAAAAACCAGTAAGTTCGGCCGGACCGAACTTTGAATACCCTCCACCATTTAGAACGAATTTGGAAATTTTCGAAAAAGATAAGATTCGCCAAAAATTCTGCTAACATCTTAAAAATGCCGAATATAGCCGTTATATTAGGGTCTGTATGACGTGCACCTACATAGGCATTGTATATCACAAGCCATTACCATATTCAAATTCGGAACTTAAAATAAACGGTGAATAATGTAGCTAAAATCATCAAAATACCCTACATAGGGAGGTATCGTTATATCGGAGCTATACGAAGACCTGGACCTACATAGACAATTTTCTGTCACAGGCTGTAGCTTCCATTACCAACTTCAAATGCGACATCTCAAACAATTTTGGTGAGTATTGTAACCAAAATTGCCAAAATACCGAATATAGGGAGGTACTGATTATACATGGGGCCTATACGAAGACCTGGACCTGCATAGACAATTTTCTGTCACAGACTGTAGTCTCCATTTCGAACTTCCAATGCCAAATTTGAAACAATTCCGGTGAATAATGTCGCAAAAATCATCAAAATTCCGAATATAGGGAGATACCGTTATATGGGGGCTATAGGAAGATGTGGACCTGCACAGACAATTTTCTGTCACAGACTGTAGTTTCCATTACGAACTTTAACTACGTAATTTGAAACTATTACGGTCAATAATGTCGCTAAAATCATTAAAATACCGAATATAGGGAGGTACCGTTTAATGGGGCTATGCGAAGACGTGGACCTGCACAGACAATTTTCAGTCTCAGGCTGTAGTATTCATTACGAACTTCAAATGCCCAATTTAAAACAATTCCGGTGAATAATGTCGCAAAAATGATTAAAATACCAAATATAGGGAGGTACTGATATATGGGGCCAATAGGAAGACGTGGACCTGCATACACGATTTTCTGCCTTAGGCTGTAGTATTCATTACGAACTTCTAGCGCCAAATTTGAAACAATTCCGGTGAATAGTGATGCTAAAATCATTAAAATACCGAATATTGGGAGGTACAGTTATATGGGGGCTATACGAAGACGTGGACCTGCATAGACGATTTTCTGTCTCAGGCTGTAGTATCCATTTCGAGCTTCAAAGGCCAATTCAAATTCCGGTGAATAATGTCGCAAAAATCATCAAAATACCGAATATCGGTAGGTGCCGTTATATGGGGGCTATATGAAAACGTGGACCTACATGCATCACATTGACGAACTTAACCTGCCTACTGGCAAAATAAACATGTGTGCAAAATTTTAGCCTTCTATCTCAATTCGTTCGAAAGATAGCGTGATTATAACAGACAGACGGATGGACAGACACCATGGCAGACAGACGGAAAGGCAGACAGACAATCGTCTTAGAATTTTACGCTGATCAAGAATATATATACTTTGTTGGGTCTGACATGAGTATTTCGAGGAGTTACAAACGGAATGACAAAATTAATATACCCTCCACAGTATGGTGGAGGGTATAAGAACAATGTATTCAGAGAGTAACAAAATTGGGAGAAAAACAATATAAACAGAGAGTAACAAAATTGGGAGAAAAAAAATCTACACAGAGCGTTACGAAATTGGGAGAACATAAAAGAGCGACTCTCTGCCTAGGTCCTGATTTAAACAACCTGACCAATGTATAAATTAATTTCAAACGATTTTCGTTTTTCAAATCTCTTTCCGGCTCACCCCAATACACATCCATAGCATGCGATTGTATACCTTGTCTTATGTAGCGTAATTAGTTTCTTTTCATGCTCTTGGATTCCGTTTCACTTCCGAGCTAATGGAATTTGATTAAGTGATTGATGGATTTTTTTTTCAAATCATTTTTTTTGATATGAAATGAAAGTTCGAAAGATCAGTTATTAATAGGTTGAAAAAAGAAATAAAATTGTATCGAACTTATTTTAGATATGATAAATTCCAAAATCGACCAAAAAAGAAAAAAATGATTTTTGCTATGCCCGAAGGACCAAATGTCTTGCCATGAAGGAAAATGGATTATCCAGGCAAAGGAATTAGCTCTGGCTCAAAAATAGAGCCCCAACGATGAGCAGCCAATGGTCGCTCACCTCTCGTATTAATTGACCGTGGCATCAGAATAAATGTCGAATATTATCGCCAAAATATTCGGGAGGGTGTATTAAAGCCTTGGGCACGCAAACATTCAGCATAATCGTACTCAGCACGCGTGCACCTTCGGTTGGCTACCAGAACTCAAGCGTACGCCATGGTGATGGTGTGGGCCGCCATAACAACCGATGGTCGCTCTCCGCTCGTATTAATCGACCGTGGAAAGCAAAAAATGTCGGAAATAGCATCGAATTTTAGAATAAGTTTAGATTTGTCCGAATTGGTCACCTTTGGCACGAATTATGGCCTTCAAACGGCAAATGAAACCGTCACACGCTGCCCGAATGTTGCTCTGCCGTATTTTGGCCCATTCCCGGCGTAGCGCTTGCCTGATGTGATCGACACTTTGGTATTTTTTAGTGCCAACCTTGCTTTACAAAATACTCCAGACACAATAGTCCAACGGACTGGTATCCGGAGATTTTGGTGGCCATTGAGCGCTGGAAATGAAGCGAGGAATCTCATTTTGTAACCATTCTTGGGCGGCGCGTGCTGAGTCTGGTTGGAATGTCCAAGATCTGCGGCCAAAATGTTTGCGTGCCCAAGGCTTTAATACACCTCCAGAATATTTTCGCTATAATATTCCGCATTTATTCTGATGCTACGGTCGATTAAAACTAGCGGAGAGCGAGCATCGGCTGTTATGGCGGCCCACACCACCATTACCATGGCCGGCGCTTAAGTTCTGGTGGCCAATCGAACGTGCACATTTTCAGCTGACCTCTTTGGCAGGTAAACACGACCATTTTATTTGTTTAAAAACTGCTCATCAGAGAAAACCAAATTCGGCAATTCACCATTTTCGGCCTAGCGAAGCAACTCTTTGCCTCTTTTGAGATTATTTTCTTTCTATTGCGGTGTAAGTTCTTGCACTTTTTGGAATTTCAATGGCTTTTCGCCGAGCTCATTTTTCAATATTTGGCGAATGGAATATTGCGATATGTTCAGCTCACGAGCCATTTTTCGGCCACTGCAACTTCGCTTCTTTACTTTTCGAACCATTTCTGCTGATGTTGCTGTTTTCTACCGTCCACTTCCTTGACGTGGGCCCAACGAGCGATGGTACGAGACACAAAAGATTTATTCACATTTAAATGCGGGAATGCTCTAACAATAGCCACTTGTGATTCCAGTCAAATATAAACAAATCACACTATCACGACGCTTGAATTCCATCACGAATAACTTTTTTTCTGGAAAATTCTAACCCAAATGCTTTGGTACGCTTGTAAACAATATAATGAGCTGTCACTGGAATAATTTTAGCAGCTGTCGGACGAGTGGCTTGGAAATGACAGCAGTTTGAAGTTGGTTGCAGTTTTTTCATCTCACCCTGTATGGGGCCTATACGAAGACCTGGACCTGCATAGACAATTTTCTGTCACCAGCTGTGGTACCTATAAGGAGCTTCAAATACGAAATTTCAAACAATTTCGGTAAATAGTGTACCTAAAATCGTCAAAATACCGAATATAGGGAGGTACTGATATATTTGGACCTATACGAAGACGTGAGTCTGCCTACACAATTTTTCGTCATAGGCTGTAGTACCCATTACAAAACGTAAATACGAAATTTAAAACAACTCCTGTGAATAATGTAGCTACAATCGTCAAAATATCGAATTCAGTGGGGTACCGTTGTCTGTGGGTTATACGATATCATGGTCCTACATATAGACATTTCTCTTCCAGGGGGTAAAGAGCTTAGAAAGAACTTCCAGTATGGATTTTTACACAATTCCAAATGAAAAATGTAGCTATAGAATATAGGTAGAATATAGGGTAGAAGGTATCGTTATATGGGAGATATACGATATCGTGGTGATAAAGTACTCAGGTGATAAAGTACTCAGAAGGAACTTCTTTTGTGGATTTTCAGATAAATTCATTGAAAAATTTAGCTACAATCATCAAAGCACCAAATATCGCGGGGTACCATTATATGGGGGCTATACGATATCGTGGACCGATATAAGCCACCTTTTTTCTCCAATATCTTCGGCAAATAATATTACCTGCAAGCAGTTCAATCTCTAATGCAACACATACGACACTTTCTTTTTGTTTTCCTCTAAAAGAAAAAAAAAACTGTCTTGACTGCGAGACTCTTTAAGCCCACTTGTGTCAATATTTCATCCGTCGTCGTCTGCTACAACGACAGACTGTAATCATTCCAGTTTCAGGGGAAAATTTGTAAAATGATAATTATTTTTTTTCGCGCCAATGTAAATAAGAAAGCTTGTTGATGATTAGTCTTCAGGTTTTTTCTTACTTGTTATCTCACCTCAATGCAGTCGGGGAAGGTAGAAAGGTAAGGTGACAGAAGAAAATATAAATTGTCAAGGGGAATTACAAGTTGTCTGTTTGGTGAGCGCAGAGCTTAGGCGTAGGCATGCTTAGGTTACAATGGGAGTATTCACGAAGCAAACTAGAGATATGTAGATGAAACCAAAAGTCGACTCTTCAATTTTTTCCGAAAGTCAAAACCTGTAAGTCTTTCAATCAGACTTTTGAAACCAAAATTGATTTATGATGGTTGCAGCTGTAGTTCCGCCAAACATGTAAGTCATTAGTTCTTACAGGGCCATATAGTAAACCTGGAACCAGTGAGTCAGTAGTCTATTCTTCCAATCCATCCAAAAATATTTGGATGTGTGAAATATGAAAGGAATTGGGTGCTTATTCAGCTTTCTTTGGACATTTTTTTTCAAAATTTTGAACCCTTCGCGGGGGAAGTACCAGATGAAGTACACCGATACATCCTATTTTCACATTAGGTCTTGTGTTAGTAAAAATAATGGCATGTGTGAAATTTTGTAAAGAACCGAATGCTTATTTCGAATTGTATGATAGTTTTGATTATTCAAAATTATTGCCCTTGCGGGGGAGGTACCAGAAGAAATGGTCGGATCCTTACCATCTTTATAAAAGATTTTGTGTTGATGGAAATATTGAGATTTGCAAGTCTGAATGGAATCAGGTGTTAATTTCGCGTTTTAGGAGCTTCATGGGTATTCAAAATTTTAACCCTTTGTTCTGGAGGTACCATAACGAGTAGATCGCTATATTCCATCTTCACAGCAGATTTTGTTTTAGTAGAAATAATGGAATATCCGAAATATTAAGATAACTGGATGCTTTTTTCGGATTTAATAATCCTTTCGGTTATTCAAAACTTTGACCCTTTGTGGGGGAGGTACCAGAAAAAATGGTCCGATCTCTATCATCTTTATAACATATATTGTGTTGATGGAGATATTGAGATGTGCCAAGTCTGTATAGAATCGGATGTTAATTTCGAATCTTATGAGCTTAATGAATTTTCAAAATGTTGACCCTTTTGTAGGGGAGGTACCAGAAGGAGTGGACTTGTATATTCCATCTTCACACCAGACGTTGGATCAATAAAAGTATTGTGATGTGTGAAATTTGAAGACAATCAGACACTTGCATCACATTTTATAGGAGTTATAATTATTCCAAATGTTGACTCTTTGTTGGGGAGGTACTTGATGGAGTGGACTAATATTTTCCATTTTCGCACCTGACCTAGCACTGATGCAAATATAAGGATTTGCAAAGTTGGAGCAAAATCGGATTATCCTTTCTCTTTCTGTGCAATAAAATATTTTCTTTGAAAATTTCGGGGGAAGGACCAGAAGGAGTGGTCCGATTTTTCTCATCTCCGAACTCGATCGAAGTTTAATTATTATTAAACTGTACCAATTAAGACGATGTACCAAGTTTGGAATAAATCGTGTACTCCTTTCGAGAGGGTCTAACACCGTTATTTCGATGAGGCACGTTTTGGCCGTATCAAATGATATATATTCTCTAGGAAAATGTGATTGGCAGTGTGAAAAATATTGAACATATTCCCCCTCTTCTTGGATACTTGGATGCTCTCTACCAGTTTAGATGGCTCGAATAAAAATAATATTCCCTTTTTTAAATCCCCTAGTCTAAGTAACCCCTAAACTTCTGTTAATCTCATTGAAACATTGTAGTTGTTCTTGTTGTTTTTTATATTCTACCATTAAAATTACTTAATACATTTCAATTTATTATCGCCCAACCAGACCTTGTCTAGCAGCAGCAGCATCGGCGATTAAGCAAAATATCCAGTTTTTGAAATGTTTTTGCATTTAATCTAATATTTCAATAATTATCAAAAACAAAACGGCACAACCATAATCTGGATTTTCGGGTTTAAAATAAACTGGGCGTAATTTTTCTAATAACTTTGCCAAGCGAAATTGTTGTTTTTTTCAATTGTTTGATAAGATATGAGCGGGCTAATCTCTGCCTCACCCCGCGCCTTAAAAATTTCGCAAGTATTTTGAGGAGCTCCAAATCATTTACAAATGCTGATTTGAAGACAACAGCAAAACATGGAATAATTAGTTTCATTTTTTTCTTTTCTTTTGTTGTTGTTGTTTTTTTAGTAAGAAAAACATGTGAAAAGAAATGATGAATTATTATTTCACAGATGTACAAACAACAACGCGGTGAAAAGATAAAGAAAAGTCATGCATGCACTTGGTTTTGCCACAGTAACTGAAAAAAATGTTGACTTTTAGAGGAATTTTGAAATTAGAAAATGTCTGGAAAGTTTCATTGAAACCAGATCAAGGCAAGAGTTCCTCAAAGAGCCTCAATTTAAAAATTGGCTTGACTGTGACTACCATGGTTATTGATACGTTCAAAACGTGCCTGGTCGAAATAACGGTTTTAGACCATATGTCTCTTTGGACTAAATCCGTTTCAGGACATTTGGAGTCGATCTAGCGATGTCCGTCTGTCTGGCTGGCTGGTGCGCACGACAACTCTCGAAGGGAGTATCCGATGTGATCCAAACTTGGTATATCGTAATATTATTATTAAACTTCGATCGAGTTCGGAGATGGACAGTATCGGTCCACTTATTCTGGTACCTCCCACACAAAAGACCGACATTTTCAAAAAATAAATTTTCTGCATAGAGAGAGAATCGATAATCTGATTTTGCTCCAACTTAGCGCATCCTGATATTTGCATCAGTGCTAGGTCAGGTGCGAAAATGGACAATAACGGTTTACTCCATCAAGTACCTCCCCCCACAAAGGTTCAAAATGTTGAATAATTATAACTTTTATAAAATGTGATGTAAGAGTCCGATTGTCTTCAAATTATACACACCACAATATTTTTATTAACCCAAGGCCTGGGGTGAAGATGGAAAGTATCGGTCCACTCTTTTTGATACCTCCCTCACAAAGGGTCAAAATTTTAAAAATACCCATTAAGCTCATAAAACGCTAAATTAACATCCGATTCCATTCTGCCTTGGCAAATCTCTATATATTCATCAACACAAGCTCTGTTATAAAGATGAGAGGGATCGGATCATTTCTTCTGGTACCTCCCTCACAAAGGGTCAACATTTTTAATAACCAAAACGATCATAAAATCCGCAATAAGCATCCGGTTCTCTTCATAATTCACACATCCCATTATTTCTACTAACGCAAGATCTAATGTGAAGATGGTATATATCGGTCCATTCCCTCTGGTACCTACCCCACAAAGGGTCAAAATTTTGAATATCAATGGCGCTCATAAAACACGAACTTAATATCCGATTCCATTTAGACTTTGTACATCTCAATAATTCCATCAACACAAGCTCTCTTATAAAAATGGAACTAATCGGACCATATCTTCTGGTACCTTCCACACAATGGGTCAAAGTTTTGAATAAACGATCATAAAATCCGAAATAAGCATCCAGTTCTCTTCATAATGCAATGCATACAAACATTTTTGCTAACAAAAGATCTGTTGAGAAGATGATATATATTTGCGAACCCCTTCTGGTACCTCACCTACAAAGGGTCGCAATTCTCCGAAAACTGAGGCCGATTTTTTTCTTTGAAAAAAAAAATCCTAAGAAACTTGAGGCTGTTTTCTATAGGGAAAACTACTCAGGAAACTGAGGTATATTTTTTTTGTCTATAAAGAACAAATCCTCAGAAAACTGAGGCCGTTTTTTCTGTAGAGAAAAAAAATCCTCAGAAAACTGAGGCCGTTTTTTTCTGTAGAGAAAAAAAATCCTCAGAGAAAACTGAGGCTGATTTTTTTTTCCTCAGAAAACTGAAGTCGATTTTTTTTCTATGGAGAAAAAATCCTCAGGAAACTGAGGTCGATTTTTTTCTATAGGGAAAAAATCCTCAGAAAACTGAGGTCGATTTTTTTCTATAGAGAAAAAATCCTCAGAAAACTGAGGTCGATTTTTTTCTATAGAGAAAAAATCCTCAGAAGACTGAGGTCGATTTTTTTCTATAGAGAAAAAATCCTCAGAGAAAACTGAGGTCGATTTTTTTCTATAGAGAAAAAATCCTCAGAGAAAACTGAGGTCGATTTTTTTCTATAGAGAAAAAATCCTCAGAGAAAACTGAGGTCGATTTTTTTCTATAGAGAAAAAATCCTCAGAAAACTGAGGTCGATTTTTTTCTATAGAGAAAAAATCCTCAGAAAACTGAGGGCGATTTTTTTCTATAGAGAAAAAATCCTCAGAAAACTGAGGGCGATTTTTTTCTATAGAGAAAAAATCCTCAGAGAAAACTGAGGCTGATTTTTTTCTATAGAGAAAAAATCCTCAGTGAAAACTGAGGCTGATTTTTTTCTATAGAGAAAAAATCCTCAGAGAAAACTGAAGCTGATTTTTTTTCTATAGAAAAAAAATACTTGGACAGCCGAGGCTAATTTTTTTTCTATAGAGAAAAAATCCTCAGAAAACTGAGGTCGATTTTTTTCTATAGAGAAAAAATCCTCAGAAAACTGAGGTCGATTTTTTTCTATAGAGAAAAAATCCTCAGAAAACTGAGGGCGATTTTTTTCTATAGAGAAAAAATACTCAGAAAACTGAGGGCGATTTTTTTCTATAGAGAAAAAATCCTCAGAGAAAACTGAGGCTGATTTTTTTCTATAGAGAAAAAATCCTCAGAGAAAACTGAGGCTGATTTTTTTCTATAGAGAAAAAATCCTCAGAGAAAACTGAGGCTGATTTTTTTCTATAGAAAAAAAAATACTTGGACAGCCGAGGCTAATTTTTTTTTCTATAGAGAAAACCACTTAGGAAACTGAGGTAGAATTTTTTCTATAGAAAAAAATCCTTAGACAACAGAGGCTGATTTTTTTCTATAGAGAAAGAATACTTGGGGAACTGAGGCTATTTTATTCTATAGAGAAAAATCCTCAGGAAACACAGGCTGATTTTTTAGAGAAAAATTATTTTTATTTAGTTCCGATACGAAATGGTCATATTGGTCCATTCTTTCGGAACCTATGCCATATAGGGTTAGCAATTTGAATAATCATAACAGAAGTCAAAATATATTTAAATAATCGAACATTGGCAGAGGGTATACATCTGTCGTAAAAACCGCCTGATTCTTTTTGACTTATTTATATAAAATTATATCATATTTAGCTCACAAAAACTCATCCTACTCACCTTGGCCGCGGCGAAACCATCTGGATTGCAACTGGGCAATAAATGTATTTCCGTTGTATTCAATAGCTGTTGAATTTCCCCGACATTTTCATAATTTTTCACAAGATATTGAGCCAAATATACGATCATTTGACGACCCAACGTCTCGTCGCCATGGATGTTGGCGGTTACTTTTACTACGGGACGCAACAAATCACCCGCACTGGCATCTTCACCCGGTGCCGACAGAGCCAAAACATTTAGATCGCGTTTTTGCAAGGATTTACCGATTGAATACGCACGCGCCAAATGGGGATATTCTTCCTGTAGGCGAGCGAACAACGAACGAATTTCTCCGTTATTTAGATATTTGGGCGCCACCAGGAAATCTTCATTTTCTTGCGACGACGCAGACGCATCACCATAGACACCACGACTTAGAACACAACATAACAGTAGCGAAACGAAGAACATGAATTTACGACACGACCACTGTGAGTCACGACGACTACTTGTTGGATAACGTCGAACGCCATTGCTTCTAGAACGCAGCAGTGTCGCACCTGCGCACATTTTTTCTCTTTTTTTCATTCACAAATCACTTGGGTGGCTTAAAATTTTTCCACCGGGCCACACAAAAAATTGGATTTAAATTTCTTTTCTTTGGCGACACTTTGTATTTTTTTTTTTTTTTGCTACTTTGTGCAAAACATGTAGCCCCTGTAATCTTTTTTCCAATACTTTTTTTTACTTGGATTTTTAACACCTCTTATTATATTTCTTTTTATTATTTGCTGACGTTGAGAGGTCGATTTCTCCCTCTCTCTTTGTATGACTGATGCACTTGGAATTCTTTGTTGTTGCTGCTGCTGTTGCCTTTGTCACGACACTGCTTCTTTTTGTAACACACAATATAATTTTCTTTATTTTTTATATTTATTATTTAATTTTCTTATTAATTAAAACATAATATAAACAAAAAGAAACGAAAACAAGACACCGAGACGAGACGAGTAAAGTAAGCGAACGAAACAAAAACCGGACGTGAATTTGTTGTGTTTATGGTCTTGTCAAACACAACTAGGGATGGCACATCGAACTATGCAGTCAACATCGATGGTGGCGATAGTTTGTTATTTGGCAGCAATATCGATTGATGAGTCAATGCAGTGTTGCCAGATGAAATTTTAGACTCATATATGATTAGTTGAGAGATGCCTGTAATTAATGGGGATTTTTTACAACAAACCGAAAAAAGAATGGGTATTTTGAAGGGAAGTCTTAAAATATGATTTAAATACGACATTTCAAAGGAACGGAAGGCAATTTAATACAAACTACAGACAATCATGGTACAATCAATGAAGTGAAGTAATATAAACATATGTTTACAATTTTTTTTAAAATTATTAATTTGACAACATATCTTTGTCAAAATTTGTATTTATAAATCCATTGTACATATACAAATCAGAGATGGGAACTTCTTTTTATGTAGTGAAATGTGACAATGTAAATTACAGAAAATGCAGAGATGGGAATGCTTTTTTGAAATGGCTTTAACTTCTTAATTTTACCATACAGAGAATAGGGTGTGGATATTTTAGGGAAAGGTTCTAGAGAAAAATAAACTGGATATTCTAGATAAATTTTTGGGAAACGATCGTGGAAATTTTAATGAACGATTTAAAAGAAATTTCTGATCGAAGAATGTATACATTTTGAGAACTTCGAGAAACATTTAATCATGGTACAATAAAAAGGTAAAGTAGAGCTCCCAGCTGATTAAATTTTTTTCTAAGTGTGCCCGACTTCTGCCTATTTTTTGGTATGTATTTGTTGTTGTAAAAAATAAAAACAAAATGTTTTGAAAATCAATGATTCAATATTGCATTCGGCAAATATTGAAAAATGAGCTCGGGGAAAAGGCATTGAAATTCCAAAAAGTGCAAGAACTTACACCGCAGCAGAATGAAAATAGACTCAAAAGAGTTGCTTCGCTTGGGCGAAAGTGGTGAACTGCCGAATTTGGTTTTCTCTGATATGAAAACATTCGTTGTCCAGCAGTTTGTAAACAAACAAAATGATCGTGTTTACTTGCCAAAGAGGTTAGCTGAAAATGTGCACTTTCGGTTGGCCACCAGAACTCAGGCGCCGCCCATCGTCATTGTGGGGGTCGCCATAACAGCGGATGGTCGCTCTCTGCTCGTATTAATCGTCCGTGGCATCAGAATAAATGTCGAATATTATCGCGAAAATATTCTGGAGGGTGTATTAAAGCCTTGGGCCGCAAATTTTTTGACCGTAGACTTTGGACATTCCAACAGGACTCAGCACCATCGCACTCAGCTAGCGCCACCCAAGAATGGTTACAAACTAAGATTCCTCGCTTCATTTCCAGCGCACCTTCCAGGCCACCAAATCTCCGGATACCAATCCGTTGGGCTATTGTGTCTGGAGCATGGCAGAAGAATACAAGTAGATGCATCAACGCTTGGGAGCATTGATATGTCAAAAAAATTGTGCCGATGTGCCGATGCGTCTACCTATATGCTTCTACCATGGTCTGGAGTATTTTGGAAAGCAAGGTTGGCACTAAAAAAATACCAAAGTTTCGATCACCTCAACCAAGCGCTTCGCCGGGAATAGACCAAAATACCGCAGAGCAACATTCGGGCAGCGTGTGACGATTTCATTGGCCGTTGGAAGGCCATAATCTGGCAGTCCTAGCAGCTGTCTCGATGCGTCTACCTATATTCTTCTACCATGAACTCTATTTTCTCTGTTGCCTTTTTAGGGACATGGAAATCGATAAGTGACCACAGTAGGGTTATACAAATCAATGTTTCATTGCTGCTTTTAACTATTGTGAATTAAATATTGAAATCTGCCCTGACACTCTCTCACGTAAGGCGAAAAAATCAACACGAAGAAAGAAAAATTTGGAAAATTTTCAATTCAACAGCTTCAAAAGTCTTCAGAGTTGTGGAAAAACGTATCCTCTTAAATGTGTGTGGATAAAAATTATCAAAATATAAAAGCTCCCTTCAAGGGCCCAGGAAAATAAGCAAATAATCAACATCCTCCATCCAATCGACCAAAGGCACACCAACAACAACAACATCGGCAGACAAGAAAAAGATTGAGTAATTTTTTTAGCAAAGAAAACAACAGACGGACAAGCAGGTAGTTCACACACACACACACACGTATACCACTACTACTACTACGTTGTTGTCGTCTCGTTAAAGTCTAGACGATCACCACTTACCTAGAACAAGGAAGCTAGGAAAGAAGAACTCACAAAGGCGTACATTAACCTTGAAACAATGCCCAACTCAAGAGCCTCGGCCGCGGCCGAAGTGGTCCACACTGGATCCGGACCCCAGCCATTGGTGAAAATTGGCCACTATCTGCTGGGTGCTACTTTGGGCACGGGCACCTTTGGTAAGGTCAAAATTGGCGAACATCAAATGACCAAACATAAGGTGGCGGTGAAGATTCTGAACAGGCAAAAAATCAAATCCCTCGATGTGGTGGGCAAGATTAGACGTGAAATTCAAAATCTAAAACTCTTCCGACATCCCCACATTATCAAGTTGTATCAGGTGATATCCACACCCACGGATATTTTCATGATCATGGAATATGTCAGTGGTGGCGAGCTCTTCGATTACATTGTCAAGCATGGCAAGCTGCAGGAACACGAGGCCAGGCGTTTCTTCCAGCAAATTATTTCCGGTGTGGACTATTGCCATCGCCATATGATTGTCCATCGTGACTTGAAACCGGAAAATCTGCTGTTGGACCACAATCGCCATGTGAAAATTGCCGATTTCGGTTTGTCCAACATGATGTTGGATGGTGAGTTCCTGAGGACATCATGTGGCTCCCCGAATTATGCTGCTCCTGAAGTTATCTCGGGCAAGTTGTATGCCGGTCCTGAGGTAGACATCTGGTCATGTGGTGTAATTTTATATGCCCTGCTGTGTGGCACCTTGCCTTTTGACGATGAACATGTTCCAACCTTGTTCCGGAAAATCAAATCTGGCATTTTCCCCATACCGGAATATTTGAATAAGCAGGTGGTGAATTTGGTGTGTCAAATGTTACAGGTGGATCCGCTGAAGCGAGCCAACATCGAGGAGATTAAAAAACATGAATGGTTCCAAAAGGATTTGCCATCCTATCTCTTTCCCTCTTCGATTGAACAGGATTCCAATGTCATTGATACCTATGCAGTGTCGGAGGTATGTTCGAAATTCGGTGTCAAGGAACAGGAGGTGCACAATGCTCTGCTGAGTGGTGATCCCCATGACCAATTGGCCATTGCCTATCATTTGATAATTGACAACAAGCGTTTTGCTGATGAGGCTGCCAAGACGGAAATAAATAATTTCTTTGTTGCCGGCTCACCACCGCCGGCGGCCCACTCACCAAATGAGCCGCAAGATCCTAATTTTGGTGGTGGATCTTCATCGGGTACCTCCACGCCGGGTAGAACGTCCTTGACACCATCCATGAAACCCCATCCGGAACGTATAGCGCCCCTGCGCGAACGGCAACTGGCCATGGCAGTACAGGCCCAGGGAGGTGGAGCCTTCCCCGAGAAGGCTGCCCGCGGTACACCCATTAAACGGGCCAAATGGCATTTGGGTATACGTTCGCAGAGTAAACCCAACGATATTATGTTGGAGGTTTATCGTGCCATGAAAGCCTTGGATTATGAATGGAAAATCATCAATCCCTATCATGTTCGGGTGCGCCGTCAAAATCTGAAAAATGGTACCTATTCCAAGATGTCTTTGCAGCTATATCAGGTGGATGCCAAAAGTTATTTGCTCGACTTCAAGTCGCTGACCAACGATGAAGTGGAACAGGGTGATGATGTTATTTTGGAAAGTCTAACACCACCACCGTTGAGTCACTCCGGGGTAATGCCACCCCAGCCCACGGGCCATCATACAATGGAATTTTTTGAAATGTGTGCTGCTCTTATTATACAGCTGGCCCGTTGAAGTGGAGGTGGGACTATTTTTCAAAAAAAAAAAAATTATTTTCATAATTTTATAAGCTATCCCAAAGTCGTACTATGTATCAGCTCAAGGCGTCGTAATGGCCTTGATATATTCTATCTATCGTAAATGTAAACGAAAACTACATGCATCAAAATAATTATTATTGTTGTTTATTTAGAAATTATTATTATTATTATTCTATTTTATATTCCAAATATATATCTTTAATCGCCCCTCACCCAAAAATTGTCTCTCTCCCCACGCTATTGGCTTTTAAAAAAGAAAATTTTCTTTGTTGGCTTGTTTTGTTGATTTTCTTGGAATTTTAATTTTTAAAATATTATTAGTGTTTTTTTTTAAATATGCAAATATTTAAAGGCAACCACATAGCCATTTTATTTTATTTTTATTTTCTTTCAAAGGCAATATCATCTAATGTATGGCATGATTTATTATTTTAATTTTTTCTCTTTGTATTAGTATTGTAAGTTTTATTTCTTCTGTTAATAAAGGTTAAGTGCTATTCAGAAAAAAAGTATTAACAAAAAATGGAATATGAATAGTTTGTTTTTATTTTGATCGGAACTAATTTCAATGAAGGGCAAGTATTTAAATGTCAAAGGTCATTAAACTCAACTCAAACTCCATAATTTTGTCTTTTTTTAAATTTTATTGAATGAAAGCAAAAAATGTAGGAAATAGCATCAAATTTTAGAATAAGTTTAGATTTGTTCGAATTGGTCAGCTTTGGCACGAATTATGGCCTTCAAACGGCCAATGACACCGTCACACGATGCCCGAATGTTGCTCTGCGGTATTTTGGCCCATTCCCGGCGAAGCACTAGCTTGAGGTGATCGACACTTTGGTATTTTTTAGTGCCAACCTTTCTTTCCAAAATACTCCAGACACAATAGTCCAACTGATTGGTATCCGGAGATTTTGGTGGCCATTGTGCGCTGGAAATGAAGCGAGTAACCGTAAGCGTTCTTGGATGGCGCCCATGCTGAGTGCATTTGTGCTGAGTCCTTTTGGAATGTCCAAGGTCTGCGGCCAAAATGTTTGCGTGCCCAAGGCTTTAATACACCCTCCAGAATATTTTCGCCATAATATTCTGCATTTATTCTGATGCCACGGTCGATTAATACGAGCGGGGAGCGACCATCGGCTGTTATGGCGGCCCACACCATCACCATGGCCGGCGCTTGAAACAACTGAAATTTATCTACATGGACATGCTGTAGAACCCATTCAAAAATATCACAATATTTGAGGTTATGTGGTATTAACTTTCATATTTATGAAGCGTTTTTGTTGTAAATTGGTATATTTGGTTCTCATTGGGTAAGCGAACTGCCTGCCAAGAATTATTAATCTAGGTTCACAGTTTGATATAGCTTCCATACAAAATTGCCTCTATTTTGGAGCTTTTTGAAGATAATTTCCATATTTATAGGTCGAAATTGCTGTAATTTTGCATTATGAATTGTCACTGGGTAAAGCATCTTCCAACTTAAATTGATCGGCATGGACCAAGTTTTTGGTGAAGAACCCATTCAAATGTATCACAATATTTGAGGTTATGTGGCATTATTTGTCGCATTTATTAACCGTTTTTGTTGTAAATTGCTATATTTGGTTTTCATTGGATAAGTGAACTGCCTGCCAATAATTATTAATCTAGGTCCACAATTTGATATAGCTCCCATACAACATTGCCTCTATTTTGGGGCTTTTTAAAGATAATTTCCATATTTATAGGTCGAAATTGCTGTAATTTTGCATTATGAGTTTTCATTGGGTAAAGCATCTTTCAGCTGAAATTTATCTGCATGGACCCAGTTTTTGTTGTAGAACACATTCAAATGTTTCGAAATATTTGAGGTTATGTGGTATTAACTTTCATATTTATGAACCGTTTTTGTTGTAAATTGGTATATTTGGTTTTCATTGGATAAGCGAACTGACTGCCAAGAATTATTAATCTAGGTCCACAGTTTGATATAGCTCCCATGCCAAAGTGCCTCAAGTTTCGAGTTTTTTGAAGACTCTCGCCATATTAATGTGTCGAAATTGCTGTAATTTTGCATTTTAAGTATTCAATGGGTAAAGCATCTTCAAGCTGAAATTTATCTGCATGGACGCAGTTTATGGTGTAGAACCCATTAAAACGTATCACAATATTTGAGGTTATGTGGCATTAATTCTCATATTTATGCACCTTTTTTTGTTGTAAATTGTTATATTGGGGTTTCATATGATATACAAACTGCTTACCAAACATTTCGGCCATAGCTTTACATTTCGGTATAACTGCCACACAAAAGGTACCTCCACCAGTTTGGAGTTTTTTGAGGATAATTGGTAGATTTATTGCCAGAAATGGCTGTAATTTTGAATTTTGATTTGTCATTTGGATAAAACATAATCCAGCTGAAAATTATCTACATGGACTCAGGCTTTGGTGTACATCGCACTCAAGGTATGGCAATATTTGAAGTTATGTGGCATTAATTCCCATATTTATGAAGCAATTTTGTTGTAATTTGGTATATTGGGGTTTCATATGATATACAAGCTGCTTGCCAAAAATGGTGAACCAATCTTTACATTTTGGTATACCTGCCACACAAAGATGCCTCCAGTTTGGAGTTTTTTGAGGATAATTGGTACATTATTTGCCAGGAATTTCTGTAATTTTGAATTTTGATTTGTCATTGGATAAAACATACTCCAGCTCAAAATTATCTACATGGACTCAGGTTTTGGTGTAAATCCCACTCCAAGGTATGACAATATTTGAGGTTATGGGGCATTAATTCTGGAATTTATGAACCGTTTTTGTTATAAATTATTTGCTAAGAATTATTAATCTAGGTCCACAGCTTGTTATATCTTCCACAGCTTGTTATATCTTCTTCTTTGGAGATTTTTTAAGATAATATCTATATTTATAGGTCGAAATTGCTGAAATTTTTATGATTGTGAGTTTTCATTGGGTAATGCATCTTTCAGCTGAAATTTATCCGCATGGACCCATTTTTTTTTTTTGTTGAACCCAAAATTATGAACCGTTTTTGTTGTAAATTAGTATATTGTGTTTTCATATGATATACAAACTGCTTGGCAAAAATGGTGAACCTAGCATTACATTTTGGTATACCTGTCACACAAAAGCGCCTCTAGTTTAGAGCTTTTAGAAAATAATTGCCACATTTATCAGTCGAATTTGCTTTAATTTTGATTTATAGCTTGTCTTTGGTTGTAGCATCTTCCAACAGAACTTTTTCTGATGTAGCCTCCACACATAGATACCTCAAATGTTTGTAGTTATATGGCAATATTTGACATATTTATGAACCATCGTTGTAGTAAATTTTTATACTGGCATCTAACAGAATGAAGGAACTGTTATTTTGTTTAGTAAAAATCCTCTATGAAATTTTTTTGTAAATATTGTTTTTATTTTTTTGTTTTTCTTATTAAACATTACAAACTTAAACTATTATTAAAAAAAAGAAACATAAAAAATATGTTATATAGAAGTTAGTTGAATTGGGTAAATTAAATTACTCTAAAGGTATCGTTTATTTTGCGGAGAAATTCATCAAAAGTTTGGTATTGTAAAATTGATAACTAATTTTATTTTTTGTTTTTAATTGATTTACTTTTGAAGGATAATTGTGCTGTTTTATATATACACAAACACATTTACAGCCCGTTAATGAAATCTCGTATTTTTGTTTTGCTCTTATACTACTACTACTATTTCGTTTCTTTTTCTTCTGCGTCTGCAGTTTTGCGATTTTTTTTCTTCAATTTATCTATTAACGATTCTATACTATTGGCATCAACTAAACCAATGAATTTATCTACCACAACACCGTTGCGAAAAGCCAAAACAGCAGGTACAGCTTTCACTTCAAATGTTTCCACCAATTCTGTGTTGTTTTCTACATCAATAATGGCTAAATCGATTTCGTTGGAATTCTCCAGAAGTTCTTCCATTTTGGGTGTAAGAATCTTGCAGGGATCACACCATTCGGCATGAAAATTCACAATGACGGGATTATCGCTGTTGATTACCTAAAAGGAGAAATAATAAAAAAATGGTGGTTAAAATATTGTAAATAATTTAGAATTTAACTGTTGGTTATGTTAAAAGTTTTCATTGGGATGTGTACTCAATTTTCTTCTACCCAAACGAATGCTGTAAAAAACTAGGTCTACCTTCTAACAAAAATCTCAGAAAAAGGTTTTACAATTTTGCACTTGTTGGAGATGTGGGGAGTTTATATTAGAATTTGGACAGTAGCCAATTTCTATTACCAGATTCAGACTCTAGAAAGGTGTCTGTAATCAAATTATAGTAAATGATTGAAATTAAGTTATACTATATCCGTTTTCCGACTACGGCATAGACAGAGACTTTGTCTGCAATTTTGCTAGTTCAGGTCTTCATAAGGCATCCATACTTAAAGGCCAAAACTATGATAACGATGTGTAGTTTCAAATCTTTTTCAACATTTTGTGGGTAATATTAGCTCGGAATTGGAAAAAACCCGATAGAACCTTCCTTCTATAAAATACTATTTAATTTCCAGATCTAAGTCCATTATATATTTATCTCACATACCTTTTTCAAGTCTCAGACATTTTATTTCATATTTGGATATGTAATTAATAACAGTCTAAGGATCACATTCCAGTCCCTCAACTATCCTGGGAGGTTCAAAGAGAAAGTTTCTCATTCATACATTTATTTATTTCCATTTCTTTAAGAAACGTTTGCATAATATCCTCCACTTTATCTACTTTTAATCTAAATTTAATTTTAGTTTGCATAATTTCTCCCTCATTATCTCAGTTCTGGGTTCATTCAAGCTGATTCATTCTAATGCTATTCCGGTATTATCCAGTTTATGGTGTGGATATACAAACAAACGTCATAACGTACACCTAATGTCTGTGTGAAGGGCACACGCAAATGAGGGGGCATACGTGAAAGAAATCACGATATATTTTATGTATTTGTTGTTGTTACTTTTAAACAACAACAAAGCTGCACATTAATGTATGCATATTGCATAATTTATTTAATTTTTTTTTGTTAACCAGAAACTTTTTTCAATCACCTGTTAGTTGACAAAGGCTGAAGCGCAAATCAATAGGTGTGTCTGGTTACCCTAAAGTTTGTAACAAATGTTACAAGTTGTTACTGGAAGTCGTCTGTTAACCCAAAAGTTCTGCAAAAGAGAGCGGTTGGAGAGAGAAATTTTGACAGTTCTTTCAGTGAGAGTTTGCAAATTCTTGCTGGAAAAATTTCTTCTTGCAATCACTTGCAACTCTTCTTCTTCTCATTCATCGACATTCAATCAGATGTTTTCTATTGTTTATTTATTTCTTTTTGTGCTTTCAATTTGAAAATATTTTTTTGGAATTAGCAAGACTAATAGATTTTGGAGAACAACTTTACAAAATGTGAAAAACGTAAATGTTAATATGCAATAAGAAAATAAACGACTATTTCCAACATTTTTATTTAAAAACTTGTAAAATTAGTATTGCTTCCTTTGTTTTAATTCTCCTTATGGGGGACAAATTGGTTTGTTTTGACAAATCAGCTGATTAGTTGCAAGCTTCTGCAGGAATACCGTCTGTTTACTTTTCGCATTTTCCTTGCAAAAGAGAATAAAACAACCTTACTCTCTCAGAAAGAAGTTACTGGACAATTCCTGCTGGAAAAGTAACCAGACACACCTAATCATTTATGAGAGATAATGAGAGAGGGAGAGAGAGAGAAAGTAATTTGAATGCCATGAAAACAAATCTCTCATCAATGTATGCAACTCTCTCTCTCCGTTTTTCCTCCCACTCCCACAAACAATGCAAACAGATCATGTACAAGGGGTTGCAAGAGATTAACAATGGATTCCATTTCTATTTCACATTCCAAGCACTTGACCTAAATATATATGACCTATTTTCGATATTTCCCATGCCATTAACACGTCTGCTTCTTCCACTTATCTATCCCCGCCACTTACCTTTTGATCAAACTCATAATGATCTTTGACGGTAAACTTTTTATTTGCTATTTGACTTTGAGATAGAAACTTTTGTGTAGCCGATACAGCTATGGGAGCCAAACGTTGACAGGCACTTTGGGCTGATGATGAGGCCTGGACACAGGCTACCAGACGAGGCATTAAGCCCTCAGAAGCTATTTTCAGCATGTTGTTTCCCCGCCTTGTTATCACTGGGACTGGTGGACTGAAATGAAGAAACAAACAGAACATTGAAAAATGGAGGTTAATAACACTTTCTTTGCTGGCTGTTATCTTGAAATGCTAGTGACCGTCGCCAGAACATGCATGGAGTTATGGTAGATGATAAGATTACATTCATACACCATAACAGCGCATAATAGTCAATGTCAATTATTAACAAAGATTAAATCACCCCAATTCTTAACTAATTTACTTTGATACAAATACAACCAATTGTTAATAATGAATTGCTTGGAAAGAAAAACGTCGTAATAGTATTTTGTGGTTGTATGAGGTGCATGAGGTAATAATGAATAACATTAAGCATTTTCCCACACTTACCTCTTTAGAATGCTCTTAAATTGTTTACTATTTAATTGCAAACAATTGTATGTCTCTTAGCGCTCTGTTTATTTTATGTTTCTCCTTTTGTTTTATTGAAAATAAATTATTTATTTAATTTTCCGTCACCGAAAAAAACTTGGGAAATAAAAAAAAAACAATCTAGTCTGAAATGTCAAATCGACATTAGGGATGTGTAAGTCGACTTCCGATTACCGAGTACTTGACTATTTATAGTCGATTTAAATTCCTGTTCAACTTATAGTCTGTTTACATGGCAGAAGAAAACAGGTGGATGCATCAAAGCTTGGGAGCATTGATATGTCAAAAAAAGTTTGTTTTTTCAAGTATAAGTAGATTTTTTTATGTTTTCATATACGACGTCATTCGGAGGTTATTATAATTCGTGTTTTCCAACAATTTCTACAAATTTAAATAATTTTTTATTCAACATTTTCAATTCCAAAATTGGTTTGACAGCAGCTGTATCGATGCGTTTACCTATTTTCTTCTACCATGTCTGTTCAGGACTACAAGAATGTAAAAGTTTTCACTACGATAACCGATTTTCCCTTTATGATATCGAAAAAAAAATTGCACAACTAGTAGATTCTTGAAGGTACTGGAACAGAGCAATTGCCTCTCGAAATGAGAGGGAACATGTTACAATAGGGAGGCAGAACAGCTTCGTAAAATTACATAAATACAGCCCTGAGGCCATGCCTGTTTCCTATAGTAAAAATGTTTGCCCTATTTCAGTTCTGTTCCAGAGCAACATTTAATCGACATTTTCAATGATAAATATCATAACACAAATATAAGATTTATTTTTGATTTTGTACACATGATTTTTATTTTCTTTGGAGTTGCACATCTTAATGTACATATGCTTAAATACATAAAAAACAATCTTAAAATAGTAATGTCACTTAATGGAAATACTAAAACTACAATTAAACAATAATTTTGCCAAACGATTACCATGAATCATCTTCCAAAGCTGTGACATTATATTGTTCTTCGATACCTCCATCGTCTCCATCCTCCACTTCAGATTCTTGTTCGTCATTTTGCAGATTGTTTTCATCTGCCGCTGCAAAGCCCATACGCCTATGTCTTTTGCCCAAATGGGACTTCATGTGTTTCTTGAGATTCGCCTTGCACTTGAAACCCTTACCGCATTGTGAACAATGAAATTGATTGACCAATGAATGTCTGGCTAAATGTTGCCTTAAACTACCCGCAAATGGAAATGATTTGCCACATTCCGGACACAGATAGGGACATTCACCGGTATGCAGATTCATGTGATCGTTGAGCGTTTGTACAGTGGTAAATTTTTTGTGACACACTTTGCATTTTATATCACGATGAACGCCCATATGACGTTCCAAATGATCGGGCAAGCCAAAGGTGCGATCACAGTGTTCACAGGCATATGTGATGTTGGGATGCACTCGCTTTATGTGTTCACTTAAGGTTTTCTTCGAGATAAACTCCCGATTACACTCCAGGCAGGTGAAATTCTTCTCTGTGGTGGTATAATGCCTTTTACAATGGGCCGACAATGAATTACGATTACCAAACACCATGGCACACTCGGGACATTTATAAACGGTTGGAGTTGGGGGTGTGGTGGTCGTCGTCTCATTGTCTGCATTTTCATGAAGTTTCATATGATTGCGATAGTTTTGTTTGGAAACAAAACGATGTTTACATATTTCACAGCCATATTTTTTAAACACTGAATGTACAATACTGTGGCGTTGCAGGCGATATATTTCACAGAATTGTTTGCCACACTCCTCACATGTATACAGGCCATCTTCGGGTTTAATTCTATAAGGGGGGAAATTGGATTAGAACTTAGTTTTGCTACAAATCCATAACTTACTTTGAATCCGACAAGTCCATTTCATTTTCAGCAAGGACATACCAATTATTGATATCTTTCATGTCATAGCTATGCCGATTCTTTAAATGTTCACGCATGCGTATAATGCGATCATAGATTTTGCCACAGTCCCCACATTTAAAACGTTTGCGGCCGCTAAAATCATTTTTTATAATATTATAAACATTTTATGATATACTTGAAATTTTACCCAATCTTAATAATAGACAAGGGATTTGGATCAGCATTTGTATCTTTGGTTTCTTTAGAATTTTCGCCAACCTGAACGTCTGGCTCATTTTCTTCTTTGATCTGGATTATCTTGCTCATGGCCTTTTCATATTCTTTTTCTTCACAGCGTCTCTCTTGCATTTCTTTATCTTTCCTAGAGGAAATTTGTTTAAAAATACGTTTTAAGCCAATAAAATATTTGTAACCCACCTCATTTTTTCCCGTTTCATAACATTCCCACTGCCGTCGACAATTTCCACCCATCTTTTGATATCATCAATGGAATATCTATGCCTCCTTTCCAAATGATCTTCAATGCGTGATACCCGATCATATTGTTTTCCACACACGGCACAGGTGTAACGTTTTTTGCGACTGAAAAGTAAGATTTTTGAAAATTGGGTTTTTTATGTTTGACCCTCTTTCCTCCCACAACTTACTCAACTTGAATTATTTTAAGCGGCAATGTGGACTCACAGTCCATAATAGTGTTTTCATTCTCATCGATGTCTTCTGGTGTGATCTCATTGTCATCATCATCAATGTTTTCCGACGAGCTGTCCATTTCATCAAGTTTCTTCATTGAAGCTTCAAGTAATTCCTCTTCTTGATGGAGTTCATTGTCTTCTTCGCTAAGATAGAGAGATAGAGATATATAAAATGTATGGCTGCTGGGTAATTGAGGAAAATAGAGTATAAGAGCTTCTGGGCTTAGACAATTGAAGACTCCAACACATCTAAATGAGAAAAAGAAGCCTTGGTCTTTTTATACCCTACACCACAAGGTGGTCAGGTTATTATGTCTTTGTGCATTTGTTTGTAACAGGCAAAAGGAAACGAGATAGACCCATAGTTAATTTTGATGATCTGCATAGAATCACATTCTGAGTCGATTTATGCATGTCCGTCCGCCCGTCCGTCTGTCCATGTATTTTTGTAAACAAAGTACAGTTCACATTTATTGCCCTATCCAGATGAAATTTTGCATAAATCATTTGTTTGGCCCAAGGACAAACCCTATTGAAATTGGAGATAATTGGTAAAAATTTAGATATAGCTCCCATATATATCTTCGTCCGATTTGCCTTTTATTGTGCACCAAACGTGTAATATAAGCCCGAATAGTATGGAATTTTGCACATACAACCAAATTAGGCCTGAAAATAAGTATGCCAAATTTGATCGAAATCGGTTCAAATATAGCTATAGCTCCCATATATATTGTTCATCCGATTTGTTATTTTTGTGCTCCGCAGCCGTAATATGCACTCCGTAACAACAATATTTGGGGAAATATATCAAATATAGCTTAGAAATACATTCGCTTAATTTTATTGAGATCGGTTCAGATTTGGGTATGTCTCCCATATATAACTTCATCCGATCTACCTTTTATTGTGTACCAAACGTCTAATATTTGCCCAAATGGTATGAAATTTGGCACTTACGACCGAATTGAGTCTAGAAGCTAATATGTTAAATTTGGTGAAGATGGGTTCAGATATAGCTATAGCTCCCATATATAATGTTCATCCGATTTGTTATATTTGTTACCCACAGCCGTAATATGCACTCCGTAACAACGATATTCAGGGAAATATATCAAATACAGCTCAGAAATATCTTTGCCAAATTTTATCGAGATCGGTTCCGATTTGGATATAGCTCCCATATATATTTTTATCCGATTTCAAATTAATTGTGCACCAAATGGGCAATACAAGTCCGAATTTAAAAGATACAAATGCTTTTGGCATATTTAGTCCTTTGAACTTAAATTTATAATTATAATCATAGCGTGTATGATTAAATTCTCCCATAAAACCTTTTAATTGTTATGCGGGGCTCTACTAAATTAGCAAAGTGGTGTAGGGTATCATAAAGCCCGACTTTAAGACTTTCTTCACTGGTTTTGGTAATAGAAATGTTGAAAGCACTTGTCCGCGTCATCAATATTTTCCCGTTCAAGTTTAAATGAATTCCTCTTCTTGGATATTTTATTGTCGTATTCGCTAAGATATAAGACCTCATATTGGCCTATATTACTAGGGAAAATAGAGCAAAGAAAGTCTAAGAACTATTGAAGACATCTATCTCTATAAAGACCAAGACATCTATATGCGAAAAGGATGTCTACGTCTTTCTTTGGTAATATAACCCTTTTCGGTGTCTTGGAAAAAGAATGACCCTAGGTCTTCTATAGACCATGAAGGCACATGGGTTTTGGCGATAGTCTATTCATCTTTACATACCCCAGTATGGTCTCCGTACACTCATCTTCCTCCTCCTGCTCCTCACGGATTTCTTCCGTTTCCTCTTCGACATGTACCTCCACCTCCTCCCGCTCCTCTTCTTTGGCCTCCACATCCTCATCTGTACAATTCAAGTTATAAACTTCAATTTTCGTTTCCTCCATACTTTCATCCTCCATGGTGAGATCTTCTTTCGCATTTACCACCAACACTTCTTCGGGTGGCGCCAAAATTTGCTGGCGGAACTCTTGATCGATGGCAATGCATTGCTGTTGAAATTGATAGCCAACCAGAAGATTATTGACACACGTCTCACAAATCAATGTGGAGAACTCAATATCATCCGTTGTAATGTTGATTTGCGGCACAATGGCATCAATCATTTCCATAATCGAGTGATTCTCATCCACATAGTCATAGATTTGATAGTAGCGACTATCCTCCGTCATGCATGTGCGGCATGATCGTATTAGAGCCGGTCCATTGCTCAGCTCATCGTTTATATCCATCGAAAAGTATTTTCGTTTTAAAATACTACTTAATTCGCTTAATTCTTGAGGAAAAGCCAGGGTAACGCAACAAATCCGCTGCTTGTCCGTCTGTTGTTTTGTTTGCTAAAAAATTACTCTATCTTTTTCTTGTCTTATGATGTTGTTGTTGTTGGTGTGCCTGTTGTCGATTGGATGGAGGATGTTGACTTGCCTGTTTTCCTGGGCCCTTTGTCCAGCCAATGTCCAATGTGTCCAATTCCACCAATTCACTGAAGCTCTGTTCGCTTTGCTTGTGAGGAGCGCGTGGGAAACAAAAATGAAAGACGTCCCCAACGAAACGAATAAGAAAGCCCAAAGGAATGCCTGATAAAAAAGAACGAGAAAGCAAAATCCCCTCCGAGGGACCACTGTTGTTTACGAATGAGACATGAGGAAATCGAACCGCTGGACACATTCATTAAATGGACCGCGGGAGTAAGTTCCTTCAACTGGAGCAATATATCGGCCGGCTTTAGGTCATCATTTTGACGCCGTTAAGAATATTAAACTGAGTAATTTTCGATCAAGGGAACACTTATGTTTTTCGTTAATTTTTTCTTTATTCGTGTGATTTTTTCGCCTTACGTGAGAGAGTGTCGATGCAACAAATCCGTGTCTTCTTCTCGTTTGCAGTAGCAGCGAACAGTAGCAGCAGCTAAGCCAGTAAATGTCACAAAGTACTGCGTAAACGTTATTCGTGGCGGCTAGGGAGTTTGCACTTGCAACAGTCATTTTCGATCTAGGGAACACTTATGTTTTTCGGCATTTCTATTGTGATTCCTCACATTTATTCTGATTTCTTTCAGTATTGTCTTTCGTCCTAAAGTTGCCATATCGCAGTGTTCTTTGTTCGTTTCATTTGTTTTCTTTCCTCGGAAGCGTCGTTGGTTGTTAAATTGCTAATAAATTAATATTTTAGTGTATAATTCGCTATGAAAAAGTATGAAATAAATGTGTATGTGTCATTGTTGTGATTGTGCACGCTCGAAAGCAGAATAAAACATGAATGAGATTAATATTTAGCCTTCAATTGAGGTTTTCTTTTGAGGCTTTCTGTTTGGTGTGTTGTGCATGCGAAATATACAAAGGGTGTCCCAACATTAGAACGCAATTTTTAAATTTTAAATAAATAAAATAAAATAAAAAAAACACAGATATTAAGAAAAATCGTGAAGCCTAATTACATTGTAAAGAATGACAGAGTAAGGTTAGTAAGATGGCCGCTGTGGCTGGCACACAGGCGGTCTTGGCTTAACTCTAGTTTAGTAAAAACTCTTCAATTTTTTCGAAAATTTTTTCAGTGGTAGGTATTTTAACCATGATCCCGGGAAACTATTTTTATCTTGGGGGACGGACTGGGACCCCAGATTTTTGACCCGAAAGTCCGGGTTCGAGACCCCTACTAGACCCGGATCCACTTACCTGATATAGACAATATGGGTATCGTTGGAAAGCTTATGAAAATACCTATCCAACAAGTGGTCACATGATGGGGTTCGGAAGTCATAGTCAAATTATCGATTTTTTGGACCCGGATTTTTTATAAAACCCCCAAAAAGTCAAAAAAAGGATCCATTATGGGGGACAACAAAATTGATGCCAAATTATAGCTGACACTTCTACCTTTCCAAAAAGGTTCAATTTGTGCTAATACCTTTACTGAGTCCAGAGATATGGGTCTTTCCATCCGCATAACCCGATTCTAACCAGTTCATTAAAACTATGTTTTCAATAAAAAAGGTATATTTTGCGTAAGAATGAAATTCAGAAATCTTTGGTTCGCGTTAGCCGGTGTAGGACATACCCAGAGGAGAAAATCTGAAGCCCCGGCCGAAGGCCGGCTGCTTACAAAAGGTATCCAATTTAGAAAACTTTGGTTCGCGTTAGCCGGTGTGGGACATACCCAGAGGAGAAAATCTCAAGCCCCGGCCGAAGGCCGGCTATTTACAAAAAGTGTCAAATTTAGAAAACTTTGGTTCGCGTTAGCCGGTGTGGGACATACCCAGAGGAGAAAATCTCAAGCTCCGGCCGAAGGCCGGCTATATACAAAAAGGGTCAAATTTAGAAAACTTTGGTTCGCGTTAGCCGGTTTAGGACATACCCAGAGGAGAAAATCTCAAGCCCCGGCCGAAGGCCGGCTACTTACAAAAGGTATCCAATTTAGAAAACTTTGGTTCGCGTTAGCCGGTGTAGGACATACCCAGAGGAGAAAATATCAAGCCCCGGCCGAAGGCCGGCTATTTACAAAGAGTGCCGAAATTATGAACCTTTTGTTCGCGTTAGCCGGGGTCGGACATACCCATAGGTGAAAATCTCAAGCCCCGGCCGAAGGCCGGCTATTTACTTTTTTGACTTTTTGGGGGTTTCATAAAAAATCCGGGTCCAAAAAATCGATAATTTGACTATAACTTCCGAACCATGACAACTTACCCCTTCATTTGACCCCTTTGGATAGGTATTTCCATAAGCTTTCAATCGATACCTATATTGTCTATATCGGTTAAGTGGATCCGGGTCCAGGCGGGGTCTTGATCCCGGACTTTTGGGTCAAAAATCTGGGGTCCCGGGTCCGTCCCCCAAGAAAAATAGTTTCCCGGGATCAGGGTAAAAATACCTACCTCTGGAAAAAATTTCGAAAAAATCTAAGAGTTTTTACTAAACTAGAGTTGTTCCGCGGTCTTTTAATGAAATTTTCAATGACCCTTTTGCATAAATGCTGCAATATTTCATTAATGCAACGTCCAATGTCCTCTTTTAAGCCTTGAGTCCTCCTCGGCTTATTCATAGAAACCATCGACGTCAAAAAACCTAAAGAAAAAGCCTAAAGGCATCTAGGCACGATCCCACGATCTGGTCTCTAAAACGCAAAATTACACGAACGGGAAATTATCGATGCTGCAGTTGAATTCTTTCTCTGGCTAGGCTATATGGCATGTGGCACCGTCTTGTTGAAAACACATGCCCTCCACATTTATTTCTTCAATTCTAGGCAAGAAAAAAACTGGTTACCATTTCCGATTTCACGATTGCGTTCTGATTGGGAAACCCTTTACATTTTAATCATTGGGAAAAGTTCTCCCACCATTTTTTACACTTGTGTTCATTACTTCAAGCCTGTAGATCAAGCCAAGGAAAGGAATTCGATGCCGTACTAGCTGCTGAGGAATTCAGTTGAAAGAGTGGCCAAGGAAGAAAAAATCCTTTAGTATTCATTCATTTTCATTCAGGTAAGGCACATGCAATACATAATAAAATGCATGAATAACTAGAATCTTCTTCTCCATAGCTAGCTCTTAACGATTGCCTGGACTATTGTGGCTCAAGGTTTTATAAAAACAAAAACATTAATTCAATGTGAAATCGGTAGTGGTGGATGGAAACAAAGTATCATCCCAACATGTCCTTAGATTTAACAACCTTGTGTCGCACCTGCATGGATGGCGACAGCAAGTACTATCAACTTTTGGATTATGTCGATGAGCATACCATTTTAGAAATGTTACATGAAATTGTGCCACAAATTCACATCGACCACGAGGAGGAAACTGATTTGTCGACAATTATTTGTGAAAATTGTGTCGATAAACTGGTGACAAGTTATAAATTCCAACAGATGTGTGTTGACACCGACCATCAGTTACGTCAATTAATTGTGGCCTCAACGGAACTTATTGTGGACACTAGAGACAATGAATGGCATAGCGATGTGGTGGAACATAAGGTGGATGATGTGGTGGATGAAATGAAAATAGAATTATACGATTTAGATGAGAATTTTGCCGATGTAAATTATGTAAAGGATGTTGCAGGGTAAGGTATTAAGTAGACCATAGGAAATGGTTATGGATTTCTTTTCTTTTTTTTTAGTAAAAATTACATGGATGCCGCAGAAGAACCCGTAGCGGAAGAGCTTATTGTAGAAACCGATGGGGAGTCTTTGGACTTTGAGTAAGATTTATTTGAAATAATACCTTTGAAAAATAATTAAATACTCTACTCATTTCAGCCAAGACAATGAATATGTTGGACAAAGTAAATTGGAGGGAAAAGAACCCTTTAAAGTAGTTAAACAAATGTAAGTTTCTTGTGAGTTCAGATATATGTTTATTTTTGGTTATATTTTAAGATAGGTAAATTAATTGGTAAAAAATATAAGATATACTTAACTGGTAGGAAAGAGACTTATCGTATAATATTGAGATAAATCTCAACGCATTTGAAAGAAATACTCCATGAAAATTGCCTGAAACCACATTCGGCATTAGTTTATTGTCATTGGTAAAGGATTCAGAAAAATGTTTCTTCTTAACCCCCTCGTCATCTCTAAAACGCGGTACTTTTTCAAAAGCCCTGTATTGTCTTGACACAATTGCTAGTCCCTTAAATCTTATTTTTTTTTTGCCTTTTCTATTTCAGGTCTAGAAAAAAATATATCTGCTCGTATTGTGGAAAATTCTTTGATCGAATTACCCGTATCGAACATCATTTGTACATTAAACATAAATACAATTTATCGGATCTGAGGACGTATGTACAGGAATTGGTAAACAAGGATGATGATGATGCCCCATTGAGTTGTGAGGAGAGTTTGATAGTAAAGTAAGATATTCTATAAAGACTCTTTTTTGTATCCAAAAACTCAAATATTTTCCTCCTTTTCAGTCCTAAACATTTTCCGAGTGAAGAATTAAAAGAGCAGAGTCATGTCTTTGAAAGTTTTGGTGAATCAAATAAACAAAAGAAAATACAAATCCAAAAAGAAAATACAAATCCGAGAACAAATTTTGATGAAGAAACTGGACAAGAAATTATGGATTATTTCGAGGAAATCATAGAAGATAATGAAGGTGAAAGTATGACCTATTTGGATAACGAAGATGAAAGTAAGAGCAATTTCGATAATGAAGGCGAAAGCAATACCTATTTGGAAATTGATCAATGTCCTGATATGGGGTAGGGAAATAGTAATAAAATCAAAATCTTTATATTTTGGAATTAAAACATGTGTATTCAAATTTAATTTTAGTGATACGAACTCTGCCATTTTTAATGACAAAGGCGAGTCAGTTGACTATATGGACAACAATTTTAATGAGATTGAAAGGTATTTGTTATCACATTTTCCCTGGAAGTATCTTCTTATTTAGTTTTGTCTTTTTTAGACCAAAACCCCGTGGCGGTGGCCATTATCCCTGTGAAGTTTGTGGCAAAGTTTTCAACAACCCCTCACGTTTACGACGTCATAGTCCTGTCCACTCATTGGACAAACCGTATGCCTGTGAAATATGTAAACATCGTTTCACCTCCCTATATTATTTGAAAATACACAAGGAGTCACACAACAAAGATCACAACAATGAATCTGCTGCTCCAGCCGATGGTTATAAATGCCCAGAATGCCCAAAACGTTTTCAAAATCAACCTGCCTTGGCCTCGCATCGTCAGGTGCATAGCCGCAAGTTGTTGGCACGTAATGTTATTTGTGACATTTGCCAAAAGGGATTTTTGACCACCAAAACATTGGTGGATCACATCAAAGCAAGACATCCAAATGCCAAAAAATACCAGTGTGATCAATGTGATAAGAAATTCCTCTTGGAGGAGCGTTTAATGAGGCATATGGCAACGCACAAGGATTTGATGTGTAGCATATGCAACAAGGAATTTACCTCGGAGCCGACACTGAAGGAACACATGAACATCCATTCGGGAGCATGTCCTTATCTCTGTTCAGAATGTGGCAAGGCATTTAAATTTGCCAGCAGTTTGCGCAAACACATCGAACGGCATTCAGATGTTAGCAAACATCAGTGTCCACAGTGCCCGAGAAGTTTTAAGTGTCGCAGCGATTTGAATAAACACATTAAAATCCATTTGGGTTTGAAACCATATAAATGTGAGATATGCAATTCGAAATTTACACGGGCATTTAATTTGGAGCAACACAAACGTTTGCATGGTGAGCAGAGTTTGCATAAATGCGAAGTTTGTGGGGTAACGTAAGTAGAGCATTCGTAGGAGAATTTGTAAAGAATATTTTGTAACTGATTCTAAATTTTTAGATTTTCCTCATTAAATCATCTAAGGCGCCATGTGAAAACTCATACATCTGTGAAGGAGGATCATGAAAATGAGGAGTTTTAAAATTAAATAAAAAAGAATTTTACCAAATACAAAAATGTTGTTTTAGCTATTAAAATACTGGAAGAATTTTTATTTATTGAAATAAACAATATTTAAAAATTTTTGCATATGCTCCTTTTGTAAGACTCAATAGTCTATAAAGTCGTTTTTAGCATCGTTTTGATTGCAGATATTTAAAGAGGAAAAATAGCCTATTTTAAAACACTCATAACTCCTTAAATATTGACATTTCGGGGTTTTTAGCATCGTTTTGATTGCAGATATTTAAAGAGGAAAAATAGCCTATTTTAAAACGCTCATAACTCCTTAAATATTGATATTTCAGGGTTTTTGGCATCGTTTTGATTGCAGATATTTAAAGAGGAAAAATAGGGTATTTTAAAACGCTCATAACTCCTTAAATATTGACATTTCGGGGTTTTTAGCATCGTTTTGATTGCAGATATTTAAAGAGGAAAAATAGAGTATTTTAAAACGCTCATAACTCCTTAAATATTGACATTTCGGGTTTTTTAGCATCGTTTTGATTGCAGTTTCTTTATAGCCTGCTTTAGAACGCTCATAACTCCTTAAATATTGACATTTCGGGGTTTTTAGCATCGTTTTGGTTGCAGATATTTAAAGAGGAAAAATAGGGTATTTTAATACGTTCATAACTCCTTAAATATTGACATTTCGGGGTTTTTAGCATCGTTTTGATTGCAGTTTCTTTATAGCCTGCTTTAGAACGCTCATAACTCCTTAAATATTGACATTTCGGGGTTTTTGGCATCGTTTTGATTGCAGATATTTAAAGAGGAAAAATAGGGTATTTTAAAACGCTCATAACTCCTTAAATATTGACATTTCGGGGTTTTTAGCATCGTTTTGATTGCAGATATTTAAAGAGGAAAAATAGGGTATTTTAAAACGCTCATAACTCCTTAAATATTGACATTTCGGGGTTTTTAGCATCGTTTTGATTGCAGTTTCTTTATAGCCTGCTTTAGAACGCTCATAACTCCTTAAATATTGACATTTCGGGGTTTTAGCATCGTTTTGAATGCAGATATTTAAAGAGGAAAGTAGTGTGCTTATGGGGATGTTGGGAATTCACCACGATTTATCACGGCAAATTCTATTGGGGATGTTGATTTGGGTAAATTCACCACGGTGAATTTTAATGGGGATGTTGTCTTGGGAATTGTACCACGGCAAATTCTATTGGGGATGTTGATTAGGGTAAATTCTCCACGGTGAAATATATTGGGGATGTTGTCTTTTGAAATGTACCACGGTGAATTATATTGGGGATGTTGTCGTTTGAATTGTACCACGGCAAATTATATTGGGGATGTTGTCTTTTGAATTGTACCACGTCAAATTTTATTGGGGCTGTTGGCGTTGGCGTTGCTAGTTTTAATATGAACTACTAGATGGCGCTAAGTTTAGCGCAGACACAATCCAAAACTGTGTATGGGATGGTGACATTTCAAGTTTTAATATTCACCACTAGCAGAGACACCCTCCGAAAAAAAAAAAAATGTATTATGATCATATCGAGTGGGGATAAAGAGATTCACCATGTGAGAAGTGAATATAGCAGAAACACATCTGAAAGAGGTAAGTATCGAAGAAAATCATTTTATCTAGATGGCTCTCAGAATGCTTTTATATAGTCAACATGCTGATTACTGCAGTCAAATGTGCTTATTAATTTATTTGAAAACATATATTTCAAGAAATCGACTTCAATAAATGTGATATATTATAGAAGAGTTTCAATTGACAAATATGCTGCAATTATTGATATTTCAGGGGTTTTAAGAAAAACGATAACGAAGTCGAGTGGGTTGAACACGAAAATCAGCATGTTGGCTATGCAAAACATGATGAGATAAAAAGACAAAACTAACTTTTCGTTGTACTTGTTTTAATTTGTCTATAATTTTAGCGACTCAAAAATGTTCAGTTATTCCCATCGAAACGATATAGGCGACATCTAACGGTGAGTTCCATCCATACTATCCATAAATTATGTTGTAGCATAGACACACTCCAAAACTATTGAAATATGATCATATCGAATGGGGCTAGAGAGATCCACCATATGAGAAGTGAATATAGCAGAGACAAATTTGGTTAGTATCATAGTCAACAAGAAGATGTGTGTTCTATTATTTTGTCCAGATGGCTCTCCAGTCATTTCCCTCGAAACGATATAGGCGACATCTAACCACCAATTAATGTTGTAGCATATACACACTAAAAAAATGCTGCTGTAGCCAATCAAAGCAAATTCTTCTTGTGTGGACAGGCATTTTGATACATTATATCGATCGCTTTTTGATAGTTTTGTCGATGAAGAATTTGTTTACATTATGTAGCAATTTGAGAGAATTGAAACTGAAAGAGTTTCATGACAAACCCTGCATCAATTCGGTATTGAAGATTGAAGGGATTTGAAGAAGGAAACACCATTGTTTACATTAACTAACAATTGGATTTCTGTGAAATGGATATGAGAATTTGGGGGGAAGCGTTGTTGCAGAGTTTCATGACAAATTCTGCTTCAACGATAGATTGGAGCATGAATGAGAACATGCTTAACTATGCTCAAAATTAAAAACTCTAGTAACTCTGTAATATTGTGAAATTCGCGTTAAATATTCGTATATATAGAAGACAATTTCAAGTAAGGCTCACAGTATAAAATTAAACATTGAACGTGATATTATGGCGAATGCAGATTTAATAAACTTATTCAATTCTTTCAGTTATAAAAAAATAATAACTTTGAAAGAAATGGAGGATAACAAAGAATACAACATCCATGGCGCCTTTAGAACAAATACAAAATATGGGGAAAGAATTGTGCTGAAAATTAATGATGCTATCCTCTATTTGCCGTCAAGATTCCTCTCGCTGGCGGATGAATACATAAAAGAAATAGCTGGTGGGGGTTATTCTGTGACGAAAACTGTGTTGAAAGATGGAAGCGGAAAGAGTCTTTACAAACTAGAATTAAAACATTTGGATCAACCAGATTATTTTTATCAACCATATTTAACATAAACTGAAAAGTAAATAAATATTTTGTTTGAAACTAAAAATTGCAAGCTGTTTTCATTTTAATGTGTGCAGAGAAATATTTCAGTTTATTAGTGAAGCTTTAGAAAGGAAGATGTCTCTTCTTAATAAGGAAGACGAACGCTTAAAAACCTTTGCTCGCTGGCCTTTAAATTATCCAGATCCCAAGACAATGGCTGCAGTAGGACTTTATTATACTGGAGTAGGAGATATTACCAGATGTTATTTTTGTAAAGTAAACATTCATAGTTGGGATCAAACTGATTGTCCTGTTACTGAGCATTCAAGGTTGACATATCGTTGCCCATTACTGGAAGGGCGTGAAACAACTAATGTCCCAACTATTTCAAAAAATTGGAATTGTACACCTTCTGAAATTGGTGTAGATGTTTGTGGTCGTGGAGCGAGTAAATGTTCACCCATTTTCTTATTATTGTTCACTTTCATTACCTTTAATGCTTTAAATAAAGTTTTATGCAAATAATACAGTTGCTTGTTTTTATTTATTAACTTTATTAATTTCATCGTCTAGTATGTAGCCAAGTTCTTTCCAGTTTTGTTCAATGAATACAAATATCTTAAATATATTATTTACGGCACACTTAAATCTAGTGTCCAAATGTATAGGACAGTTTGTAAAATAATTTTGGCAAGCTCGAAGTTTCATATTATTTTCTAAATTTATAATGGTAGAATGAATATATTTCTGTAAAAAGATTTTCTTTTCTTGTCCAACAACAAAAATATATTGATAATTGTTCAATGGTGTAAGAGCTTTCTCGACATCATTATAATTTTTTTCTCCATCTGTCCAATCTAAGCCATTCACATGTGTCTTGGTGTAGGCATTTGTTCTGCATGCTTCCCCAGTAAGTTCTTTTATATTAAAAGGTGGACGAAACAAAAAATAATGTGGAACAACAGAAGCACCACACATATATGATAGTTCCTTCACGAAAATACTCTTGTGGTTTCCATGGCAATATTGAAAATCAACCAGTGCAATATCCGATCTATTGATTTCAATCATCTTCTTAGGAAAGTTGAATTTGAATGGAGGGGATATCATCGATGTTGGAGTATTTATAAAATTTTGTTCATGTCCAATAAAAACTTTAAACAAAGATGTCCACAATTGTATGTATGAAATCGTTGATCTCTTTTATAATTGTATGTAATAGCTGGTCCCAAATAGCGTAAAACTTCTATCGGGGGTTGAAGATTACCGAAACTGTCGTAATAGTCGATATTATTATTGATTTTATTATATGCCACCCAATGCGTGCCAGGTCCACTGCTAACATCCAAATTTATGATACCACATTCAATTCGATGTGGTTTCTTAGGTAGATTATCACGCATATAAACACCTCTAAAGTGAGGTATATATTTTTTCCCAAAAAAACTAATATTTACATCGGTTAGAGGACCTTTGGGTAGCTGCTTAATTAGTTTTTTGGAGTTTTATTTTCATCAACATAAATTCCATAGCCCTTTTTATATGGTTTGAGATAGAGACCTTTACCCATAGCTATAGCTTCTATTGTTTTGTTATGTCTGGTTTGTTCATCCAACTCTTGTTTGGCTTTTTTTGCATTTAAAACGGCATTGGTAATTGCTGAACTACCCGATGCTAAGGCTCCCAATGCTCCTAATCCAGTTAGAATGGGAATGAGAGGAAGAAATCCACCTCTTTTGGGCACGCTTATTACTCGCGGTATAGCGACCTTTGATTTTTTTCCTCGAAACGTCTTTTGTATTTCATGTCTGGCTATTTTTATGGCTTCATCAATATCAGTTGGTTTTTTGCTTTTAAGGGAACTTGTAGCTTTTTTTAAAGCGTTTTTAAAAAGTTGTTTACCCAATATTTGTTTGGGGTTTTTATTACCCATGCCTAGCTTTGTCTTAGCCTTCATTATGTTAGTTACAAGATATGCGCTAATTTTTTCTCCAATGTTACTATTTTTCGATTTTACTCGCTCCCAAGCCCGCTCAGTTAGTTCACGATCAGCAATGTGACGTTGTTCAATATCTTTATTTTGTGAATAGGCAATATCGTGTGCTCTACACGCTGCATCTAATGGATTAATACCTTGATCTCCTCTTTGAATACGTTTTTCTAGCTTTGTTCCAGGTCCACAAAATTGATATCCTGGTAAATGAAGTTCACCGGGTAAAGAGTTAATCAACTTATTTACCAGTCCTCCTCCTTGAACGTGTTTCTTTCTAATAAATCGCTTCGTGTTGTAAACAATCATTTTATACTTTTTAGCGGGACGCTGAACGAAAGAAATATCGATATTTGATTATATTATAAATATGAATGTTTTCTTAAAACTACTCATCATGAGATTACTGGAACAACAAGCTAAAATAATTGTTCAAAATGTGGATTTTATGCAAAGAAAGACCCCTCGACATAGTACTTTGCTGCCTGATTCTATACGAGCCTTAATAGTAGGACCATCAAATTGTGGAAAGACTAATGTGATGCTTAGTTTGATAGAAAGCCCCAATGGATTAAAATTTGAAAATGTTTACATTTACTCAAAATCGCTGTATCAGACAAAATATGAGTACCTAAAGAAACTGATATCCACTATAAAGGGGATGAGATTGTATACATTTAATAACAATGACGATGTTATACAAACGGACGAAATAAAGCCAAACTCAATCATGATTTTTGATGATGTTGCATGCGATAAACAAAACAACATTAAAAATTACTTCAGTATGGGGCGACATAAGAATGTTGATTCGTTTTATTTGTGTCAAACATACACACGTATACCAAAACATTTATTGCGTGATAATGCGAATTTTATAATCGTGTTTAAACAAGATGATCTGAATTTAAGACATATATTTAATGATCACGTCGGATGTGACATTAGTTTTGAAGATTTCAAAAAAATTTGTCATGAATGCTGGAAGGAAAAGTATGGATTTCTAACGATTTCCAAGGATGACGAAATTCACTCTGGAAGATACAGAAAAGGCTTTCATATATTTATTCAACCTTAATATTATTTAATGTATTTGCAAATGTTAATTTATATTAGTGCACCTACAGCCATGGAGGAGGAAATGCTGAAACGGCTTGTTAAGTCCAGAAATGTCTTGAAAAAGAAATTTCAAAGCATTAAAATGGGTGAAGAAGCTAAAACTACAGAATTGAAAAATACTTTCAAACCAATAACGGAGCCAATAAACAAACTACTAAAGCTTTCAACTGAAAATACTTCCAAAATGATTATGCCTAAGAAAGAGAAAATGGAAATGTACAGAGATTCTATTATTACAAGTACACCCCTTAAGAATTATAAACCAGATGTTAAGTTAGATTCCAATGCATTGGAGGGGTTAAAGCATAAAGTAGATTACACACAAAATTTCGATTCCTTTAATACATCACAAGACGACGACAAATTTTATTCCAACAATGAGGAACCTATGAATCTATCATTCTTGAAGAAAATTAAAAAACTAGATGTAGTCTATGGTCCACACAAAGATAACAATGGAGAATGGAGATTTGGGGACCAACCACTCAAAATAAGCAATGAAAAGATTATGATTGGAAATAAAAATTGGGCATTAACACCCGGTTTGTTTGAACTGTTGTTTTATCAAGACCCCAAGAACTATGATCATACAGAACTCGATATTTACAAAACAATATTATTAGACACAAATGCGCATAAAATAAACTATGAATCTAATGGACGAACAAAGTCCAACAGGGGACAAAAATATAAGAAAATAATAAAAAATATAATAGAGGATACTCACAGCGGCAAAGGCTTACTGACAATAAATCCTGGTAAACCCAACTATATATACTGGGACGATCCCAACGAATTGATAGAACGATTAAAGCTGTTGTTGGCATCACAACAAGCCGGAAACAATAACCATACTAATGAAATTGTTTCTATTATCGAGGAACTGCGAGAAGGAAATATAATATATTAAATAATACTCTCAAGGAGCATACAACATATGACTGTTGACAAGTTTGGACATCATTACAATCAAAAAAATCAATCAATAGCAGTGAGAGAAAATGTTTCGAGATTATTGGGAGTCAATATTGATGAAGATAACAACCTTAACGTGCAAAATAAAAAGATTAGGAATGTTGCATCTCCAGCAGAAGGAGCGGATGCGGTCAACCAAGCCTACGTACATACGCAAATCAAGCACATTCAAGAAATTTTAAAGAAAAATTTCATTCAAGAGTGCACCTTCCTAAGAGAAGAAATATCACGACTCAAACGTTCACAAAACGAAATATTTAAAGCCTTATCGCAAGCTCCATTCAACTCACCAGCTTTAATATATCATACCGAATAAAACAATGGAAAAGCGGGGTTTGGTAAATGAACTTCATCATCAAGCACGAAAAAACTTTCCAAGACGAAGGGTTATTACAAAGGGTATTGATGATCTCTGGCAAGCAGATTTAGTTGAAATGGGCAGTTACTCAAAAGCAAACAAGGGGTTCCGATTTTTGTTAACTGTCATCGATACATTTTCGAAATTCGCATGGTGTGAAGCCCTTAAAACAAAAACGGCAACGGATGTTTCTATGGCTTTTGAAAAAATCTTACAAAGAGGAAGAATTCCAAAAAATTTGCAAACCGATGATGGAAAAGAATTTTTCAACACAGATTTTAAAAAACTAATGCAGAAATATTCCATAAACCACTACTCCACATATAGTGTATTGAAGGCCTCAATTGTTGAGCGTTTTAATAGAACTTTGAAGTCGCTAATGTGGAAGGAGTTCAGTTATAATGGGAATTATCTATGGATTGATGTTTATAGAGAATTGGTTAAACAATACAATAAAACACCTCATCGAACAATAAAAATGGCCCCTATTCAAGTAAATTCATCGAATGAGAAGGCATTGTTGCAATCTGCTTATATGGGTGATCATGTACGCATTAGCAAATATAAACATCAATTTGAAAAGGGATACACGCCAAATTGGACTACGGAAATATTCAAGATAAGAACAATAAGAATAACAAACCCCGCTACTTATTTATTAGAAGACTATGAAGGAAATCCCATCCAAGGATGTTTCTACAAAGAAGAACTTTTACCCACAAAATATCCCAACACGTATTTAGTTGAGAAAATTTTAAAAACAAAAGGTAATAAAGTCTTGGTTAAGTGGCTGGGATTCTCAGACAAACATAATTCATGGATAGATAAGAATCATATCATATAATCTTAATATGTAGATATACAATATACAAGCATATATTTAAATAAATAAAAACCCATATATACGTATGCATATTTTGTGTTTCAATTATTACGACAAAGAATTTTGCAATGTCAAGAACGTTTACTGTGTCCGGTAAATCTCCAATTCTACATTCAACATATTTACCCCCAATTGAATTGGGAAATAGTAGTTATGAGTGTTGCCTAATAGATTTCCAATCATACAATTCAATACCCAATGTGGATAATGATAACAATCTCTTTCACATTGGAGACAATATTATAAAAATACCTATAGGATCCTATGAATTGCAAGATATTGCGAATTACTTGGAAACGGAATATAAAACTATCCACGAGAATAGATCCATTGAAATTAAGGCGAATAATAATACGCTAAAAGTAGAAATCATGTCTTCTCATGATCCTATTTACTTTGATAAAGAAAAATCTATAGGCAAGCTTTTTGGTTTTACCGAAAAAATCTTAGAATCTGGGAAAAAACATACTTCAAACCTTCAAGTCGACATTTTAAAGGTTAATGCCATACAAATACACTGCAATATTGTAACTGGATCATTCATGAATGGGTCGCCAACGCATATTCTACATGAATTTGCTCTTAATGTTCCTCCGGGATATAAATTGGTAGAGAGACCAATGAATCTCATTTATTTACCAGTGAACGTCAAAGAAATCGGTCGTCTGGAGATAAAGATAGTTGATCAAGAAGGTCGCTTTATAAATTTTAGAGAGGAAGAAATCACGCTACGTATTCATATAAGACCAATGCAATCATGATTATCTACAATAAATACAATCATAAACAAATACCAAGACACATTCAACACAAAGTTGTCAAACCGACAAGACCTAAAATTTCAAAGGAAAATAAAGAGTTTTTAAAACTTATTAAGCTTAAAGTCAAACCAAATGTCTGAAATACTTAACATTAATGAGCGTCCATTCTCGGATGAGAATATTGTAAAGAGAGACTACCACAGCTATGTTCCATATATTCAATCATTTAAAAATAATGATGAAATTCGGATAAGTATACAAAATCAGGATCTTTACATACTTCCATCGGAGAGTTATCTATTCATTGAAGGAAATTTGAAAAATAGCAAGGGAGAAGTATCGCAAAATGCAAGACTGAGAAATAATTGTGTGGGATACATGTTTGATGAAATTCGCTATGAACTAAATGGTGTTGAAATTGATCGTACTCGTTATCTAGGAATAACTACAGAAATTAAAAATTGGATTTCTCTAAGCGAATCCGAAAGTAAGGTTATGAGCAAAGCGGGATGGAAAGCTGATAATGATTTATCAGTAGGATACTTTAATTTTTGTGTACCCTTAAACCGTCTACTAGGGTTCGCAGAGGACTTTGATAAAGTAATTTGCAACAGCAAGCATGACTTGATTCTTTTGCGTAGTGCCAACGATAAAAATGTGTGTTATTCAACCATGGATACGGAGGAAATTAAACTCACCATAACAAATGTTATATGGAAAGTACAACACATTCAATTATCAGACTATAGAAAAATCAGCTTCTTGAAAACTATTAAGGATGGAAAAGCGTTGCCTTTAGCATTCCGCAGCTGGGACTGCTACTTTAATCCAACTTTTGCTGGTGGAAGACAACACAGTTGGAGTGTTAAATTGTCTGTCAATCATGAAAGACCACGATATGTTGCTTTGATATTTGAAAAAGACAACAAGCTGGAACATTGCGAACTTAAAAACATCAAAGTTCACTTGAACTCTGAAACCTATCCTTACGATGATTTGAATGTAAAGTTCGAAGAAAATGGCTATGCAGTACTATATGACATGTATACAAAGTTTCAACAATCATATTACATGAGGGAGCCACAACCACTTCTTACATATGCAAGTTTTAAAGACAAGCCCATCGCCGTTATTGACATTAGCAATCAAAACGAAGCTGTTAAGAATGGACCAATCGATTTAAAAATCCAATTTGAAACCAATAAACCAATTCCACAAAACACTTCTGCGTACTGTTTAATTATACATGATCGTCTGGTCGAGTACGTTCCATTAACAGGAATTGTACGAAAAGTAGTATAATCTATTTTATACTCACCTTTGTAAGAATATTTCAATAAAACGCAATTTACATAAATTTATAAACAAAAATATTTTGTTTTATTTTATAATAAGAATAGTTAAAGACTAGTTAAAATATAATACACTTATATTTACTTAAAAATTAAACATTTTGTGTTGCGAGAAAATATTAATATGATGACATTTATAGTGAGTAAAGACAATTAAATTAATATTATTACTATGCTCTTTTATCTATATATTGAAACTTAAATCATAATTAAATTTATATTTTAATCCAAGTCCATTGAGACAGATTCATTTGAGTTATTTACATTTGTTTCATGAAGGTTATTTAATCTATAGTGGCCCCAAGCATAGGTGTGAATACCATCCTCTAGAATAAATCGTTTATCATCTTGATGGCTTAGCGATATTTTAGTAATTTTGTCTGTATATATTGTATGCTGTCTTGACCTAAACGAAAACATGGTATCCGTAAAAAACCTTTTTGTTATAAAGACATTCTCGATATTTATCTATAGTATACTTTTTTAGGACCGACTTTTTAACTCCCTTAGATTTTTTTACTTCTTCGCTATCAACTACATTGATGGCATACATTTTAGGACGAAGGCCTACAAATTCAACCATTGTTTTTCCGTCATTCTCATCTTTCATCATGCCAAGTTTTTTCTTATTAATTAGAGGAAGTTTATATTTATTTTCTTTTGAAAACCCTGAGGTGTCAAATCTAGCCAATATTTCATCTAAAGATAATTCGGAATACAAATTCCGTCCGTAAAATGTTAATATGAACGAATCTGTATCCATATAATTTAGAATAAAATCCTCACCAAATTTCACTTTTAGAAAATCATACAGAAAATCATACATCACCCACTTTGATAAATCTAATATGCAGAACCCTAAGTACAATGGTCTATCATATTTTACTCTGACATTCCTAATTTGAATAGCAACCATATTTTCGGAGAATATCGAAAGGCTGTGAAAATTTGGCTTCGAGATTAATTTACTAGCAACATTCCTTCTTCTTTGGTTTGCCTCATCTACCCACATTGTCACAATTTTCACAGTTTTTCTTTTGTCGATATTCTCCATTGTCTTACCGAATGAAGAGTTATTCAATAATTTAAAAAAATCTTTTTCAAAGGCATTTTCAGCCTTTTCCCTATGTTCATTATTCTTCAGTATGTAAGGAGCTAACCAAGCGCTTTGTGTGAAAGCCAAAACTCTATGGACTTTCTTAAGAATTAGTCCATGTTTCAGAGATTGCTTAAGTAATTTGTAGTGTATGGTGTATGATGTTTTGTCAGTAAAATCTGCAATCAGTTTTTCAGTTTTTGAGCCCTCAACACACTTTTTCTCCGCCAAAAAAGGTAAATCGTTATGTTTGTCGTGAAGGTGCGGTGGATATTCAATATCAACCTCTAAAATAAAACCAGTAGGAGCGTTGTCAGGAATAGATAATATTACAGCTGGATCATTGAATTTCTCCATTTCATAACCCTCCACCCATCTAAAATCTTTTTCAGGGAGACACTCAGTCATAACTGTACCATATAAATTATTTACATCCAAATAATAGATATTTACCTCTGGTTTGGCACTATTATAATTGGGAGCATCTTCATTATTTGCTACCGAGTGTCTGTTTGAGCACTGGGTAAGCCCTCCCCGAATACCATTTTTGCAGAAATTGTACATGTCTATATCTCTGAGTAGCTCAAGTTCGACTTTAGTACATAGTAGCATTGCATCCCAAGATAGAGATGGTGCTGTGAGATATTGACAAGGGTCCAGTTCGTGAATTCGCATACATAAGCTCCTGAAATTTTCAAATACGTCTGCTAAAAGCAAGACATCAGCTTTTAAATACAAATCCATGTAGTCTTGCATAGTTTGACATCGAAAATGTGACCAAACATTTGTTGCATGCCTATAATCGTCTGACGAGCATTCAGTATCTGTCAACTTATTATAAAATTGGTCCATAGGGGGAAGTTGTTTCTCCTTCAATTTTTCAAATGATGAAATATATTCGTAGGGAAATACTCCTTTCCTAGTCATAAGTTCGAATGCTTCATCATCAGGAAAATGAGATCTGACAGCAACAAAAGAATCTCGAGATAAATTCCTTGCTAATTTATCCAAACTAGTAGGCATAAATCGAAAACTATCTAAGAAACGATGCTCTAATCTATTCATTTTCTTTTTCTTCTCTTTTTTGCCCTCACTTTCCTCTTCTTGCTGGAATTCCTCATCATCTTCCTCACTCGAATCTTCTTCTTCTCCTACAACAACTGTACTTTTTAAAGAACTAGAGTCGGTTGACTCGTTATCCATATTAATGAAATAAGACATTGAAATATATTTTTCTTTGTTTTGAGGTATGACTCTTATTTCACCTCCAAATTCAACTAATTCTTTAAAGAAGAGGTGACAGTCGTACGAAGAAAAATTGTGGAAATATATTGGAATAAATTTAGGTAGATGATATTGCAGATTGCAATGGTTATGTACCGCACCTCGATATTGCCCCGTTAAGTGACAATGATCTTTCACCCTATCGTTACCTAAAATATCGCCACATATACGACAATTTATATCCCTAAGAAAGGCTGTCTCTTCTTCGGGTGTTAGAGTATTCATAGGTTTCGTTTTGGTTAGGTAACTATCATACAAAAATTTACAATCCTGAATTAGTTCTTTCAGAAAAACATTTGCTGCGTCGGGTCCACTATATATAAATAACTTATTTAAATTTTCATTAAAACTACATTTAATAAAATAACTAAAAGCACATGGAATATGCTTCTTTACCTTTTCCGTTTTTTTACTCGCCCCATTGTTCTCATCTTCCTGCACGTCTTCCAGTACACTTTCGGAGTCAGCATAAATAACGAAAGGCACCTTATCCTTTTTCTTGTGATTGACGAACTTCAGTACGGCTTCTTTTTTGTTCGGCAGGGCACAGACTACTTTTCCACACTGCTTTTTGTGAGTCATACATTTATTTTCATCGTGGAAACATTGCAGGCATCCAAAACAAAAGTAACCTTTCTCCTTATGACTTGTGAATTGAGACCGCATAAGACTGAAAAAAAAGAACAAATACATGATTATTATGATATGGTTTTGATTGATAAGTTTTGTTTATAATTACCAAGACATATCCATAACCAAAATGTAATGGAAATTTTCTTCGTTGTGCAGCAATATTAAATTAATGTGATTGCTTTTCGTCTCCTTTGTTAAGTAATATGGACCAACGACCGACTTGTTTTCATAACCGAAAACATTTACGCTAATCTCTGGGTTGTTCATTTCAAATTTTTTTATATATTTAAGACCCAATGGGAAATTTAATTGTTCGAAATTTAGCGATATTCCAGACTGCAGAATAATGACATCTTGGTGTATGTCTACGTTATATGAAGAGGTTATACTCGGATCTCCATATGCAGTTTCCCCCAATGCAACAACCATACACCACTTAAAACAAAAGTCATCATAGTTTTTGATGTTAAGGCACGCACCCTTCTTGTTGCTTAATGATTTCGGAGTTGGAATATAATGTGAGCCACGTGTTAAGTTGGCTCTCAACACATTTATGTCAAGTTTTAAAAGTTTCTCCAGGGCCCAATTAGAGCCTCTTTCTTGGAACTCTTCTGATTTAGCTATAATTTCCACACAGTGGTTGAAAACGACCTCTTCCAAATCATCTCCCAGGGTTAATAGCGTTGTTTTTGAAATATGATTAAATATATTTTCAATAGTTAACTCTTTGGAAGTTGAAGGTCCATCTTTTTCATTGTTTGGTTTCACATACAGTCCTTGGAGTTCCATATTAAATTTTATGAGCGTTTTACCGTTTAACTCATTTTTCAAGGTTTTAATTATTAATTCTTTTGAAGCATTAAGAAAATCGATCGGGTACAAAATATCTTTATTGTTTTGTATCTCATAGCTGAGTATATTTTTGTTAAATGCACTTTTAACAATTTTTATGTCAGAATCCAGATTTTTTCTCACGGTGGATCGATGTTCTTCGCTACGAACGTGTGATCGTATATTATTCACTATTTTATCACAATCACCACAAAACTTTTCCACCTTCACAGCTGATTTATTTTCATGCTGCTGCTTTAGTTTTTCTTGTTGTTGATCACGATTTTGTTTCATTACATGCTCATCTCCATGATGGTTCTCTAAGTGCAATTCTAAATCGTTTACACTTTCACATAAAACATCACAAAACAAACAATGCTTTTTCATATGTTTCACAAATTCACTTTTTTCCTTGTAATAAAGGCTGCATGACCAACAAATTTTTTGAGACATTATAAAAACTTTTTTAAAAATATTAAGAAACGATGCTTATTAATCTGTGACTTGTTGAGTACTGAAATTTCTTCCAATCCAATCAATACATTATTGACTACATTTTGTAAACAAATAGAAATTCTGTGATTGAAGCAGAATTTGTCATGAAACTCTGCAACAACGCTTCCCCCCAAATTCTCATATCCATTTCACAGAAATCCAATTGTTAGTTAATGTAAACAATGGTGTTTCCTTCTTCAAATCCCTTCAATCTTCAATACCGAATTGATGCAGGGTTTGTCATGAAACTCTTTCAGTTTCAATTCTCTCAAATTGCTACATAATGTAAACAAATTCTTCATCGACAAAACTATCAAAAAGCGATCGATATAATGTATCAAAATGCCTGTCCACACAAGAAGAATTTGCTTTGATTGGCTACAGCAGCATTTTTTTAGTGTGTATATGCTACAACATTAATTGGTGGTTAGATGTCGCCTATATCGTTTCGAGGGAAATGACTGGAGAGCCATCTGGACAAAATAATAGAACACACATCTTCTTGTTGACTATGATACTAACCAAATTTGTCTCTGCTATATTCACTTCTCATATGGTGGATCTCTCTAGCCCCATTCGATATGATCATATTTCAATAGTTTTGGAGTGTGTCTATGCTACAACATAATTTATGGATAGTATGGATGGAACTCACCGTTAGATGTCGCCTATATCGTTTCGATGGGAATAACTGAACATTTTTGAGTCGCTAAAATTATAGACAAATTAAAACAAGTACAACGAAAAGTTAGTTTTGTCTTTTTATCTCATCATGTTTTGCATAGCCAACATGCTGATTTTCGTGTTCAACCCACTCGACTTCGTTATCGTTTTTCTTAAAACCCCTGAAATATCAATAATTGCAGCATATTTGTCAATTGAAACTCTTCTATAATATATCACATTTATTGAAGTCGATTTCTTGAAATATATGTTTTCAAATAAATTAATAAGCACATTTGACTGCAGTAATCAGCATGTTGACTATATAAAAGCATTCTGAGAGCCATCTAGATAAAATGATTTTCTTCGATACTTACCTCTTTCAGATGTGTTTCTGCTATATTCACTTCTCACATGGTGAATCTCTTTATCCCCACTCGATATGATCATAATACATTTTTTTTTTTTTTTCGGAGGGTGTCTCTGCTAGTGGTGAATATTAAAACTTGAAATGTCACCATCCCATACACAGTTTTGGATTGTGTCTGCGCTAAACTTAGCGCCATCTAGTAGTTCATATTAAAACTAGCAACGCCAACGCCAACAGCCCCAATAAAATTTGACGTGGTACAATTCAAAAGACAACATCCCCAATATAATTTGCCGTGGTACAATTCAAACGACAACATCCCCAATATAATTCACCGTGGTACATTTCAAAAGACAACATCCCCAATATATTTCACCGTGGAGAATTTACCCTAATCAACATCCCCAATAGAATTTGCCGTGGTACAATTCCCAAGACAACATCCCCATTAAAATTCACCGTGGTGAATTTACCCAAATCAACAACCCCAATAGAATTTGCCGTGATAAATCGTGGTGAATTCCCAACATCCCCATAAGCACACTACTGAGGAAAAATAGGGTATTTTAAAACGCTCATAACTACTTAAATATTGACATTTCGGGGTTTTTAGCATCGTTTTGATTGCAGTTTCTTTATAGCCTGCTTTAGAACGCTCATAACTCCTTAAATATTGACATTTCGGGGTTTTTAGCATCGTTTTGGTTGCAGATATTTAAAGAGGAAAAATAGGGTATTTTAAAACGTTCATAACTCCTTAAATATTGACATTTCGGGGTTTTTAGCATCGTTTTGATTGCAGTTTCTTTATAGCCTGCTTTAGAACGCTCATAACTCCTTAAATATTGACATTTCGGGGTTTTTAGCATCGTTTTGAATGCAGATATTTAAAGAGGAAATATAGGGTATTTTAAAACGCTCATAACTCCTTAAATATTGACATTTCGGGGTTTTTAGCATCGTTTTGATTGCAGTTTCTTTATAGCCTGCTTTAGAACGCTCATAACTCCTTAAATATTGACATTTCGGGGGTTTTAGCATCGTTTTGAATGCAGATATTTAAAGAGGAAAAATAGGGTATTTTAAAACGCTCATAACTCCTTAAATATTGACATTTCCGGGTTTTTAGCATCGTTTTGATTGCAGTTTCTTTATAGCCTGCTTTAGAACGCTCATAACTCCTTAAATATTGACATTTCGGGGTTTTTAGCATCGTTTTGAATGCAGATATTTAAAGAGGAAAAATAGGGTATTTTAAAACGCTCATAACTCCTTAAATATTGACATTTCGGGGTTTTTAGCATCGTTTTGATTGCAGATATTTAAAGAGGAAAAATAGGGTATTTTAAAACGCTCATAACTCCTTAAATATTGACATTTCGGGGTTTTTAGCATCGTTTTGATTGCAGTTTCTTTATAGCCTGCTTTAGAACGCTCATAACTCCTTAAATATTGACATTTCGGGGGTTTTAGCATCGTTTTGATTGCAGATATTTAAAGAGGAAAAATAGGGTATTTTAAAACGCTCATAACTCCTTAAACATTGACATTTCGGGGGTTTTAGCATCGTTTTGATTGCAGATATTTAAAGAGGAAAAATAGGGTATTTTAAAACGCTCATAACTCCTTAAATATTGACATTTCGGGGGTTTTACATCGTTTTTATTGCAGATATTTAAAGAGGAAAAATAGGCTATTTTAAAACGCTCATAACTCCTTAAATATTGACATTTCGGGGTTTTTAGCAACGTTTTGATTGCAGTTTCTTTATAGCCTGCTTTAGAACGCTCATAACTCCTTAAATATTGACATTTCGGGGTTTTTAGCATCGTTTTGATTGCAGTTTCTTTATAGCCTGCTTTAGAACGCTCATAACTCCTTAAATATTGACATTTCGGGGTTTTTAGCATTGTTTTGATTGCAGTTTCTTTATAGCCTGCTTTAGAACGCTCATAACTCCTTAAATATTGACATTTCGGGGTTTTTAGCATCGTTTTGATTGCAGATATTTAAAGAGGAAAAATAGCCCATTTTAAAACGCTCATAACTCCTTAAATATTGACATTTCGGGGTTTTTAGCATCGTTTTGATTGCAGATATTTAAAGAGGAAAAATAGGGTATTTTAAAACGCCCATAACTCCTTAAATATTGACATTTCGGGGTTTTTAGCATCGTTTTGATTGCAGTTTCTTTATAGCCTGCTTTAGAACGCTCATAACTCCTTAAATATTGACATTTCGGGGTTTTTAGCATCGTTTTAATTGCAGTTTCTTTATAGCCTGCTTTAGAACGCTCATAACTCCTTAAATATTGACATTTCGGGGTTTTTAGCATCGTTTTGATTGCAGATATTTAAAGAGGAAATGTAGGGTATTTTAAAACGCCCATAACTCCTTAAATATTGACATTTCGGGGTTTTTAGCATCGTTTTGATTGCAGATATTTAAAGAGGAAAAATAGGGTATTTTAAAACGCTCATAACTCCTTAAATATTGACATTTCGGGGTTTTTAGCATCGTTTTGATTGCAGTTTCTTTATAGCCTGCTTTAGAACGCTCATAACTCCTTAAATATTGACATTTCGGGGTTTTTAGCATCGTTTTGATTGCAGTTTCTTTATAGTCTGCTTTAGAACGCTCATAACTCCTTAAATATTGAAATTTTGGGGGTTTTAGCATCGTTTTGATTGCAGATATTTAAAGAGGAAAAATAGGGTATTTTAAAACGCCCATAACTCCTTAAATATTGACATTTCGGGGGTTTTAGCATCGTTTTGATTGCAGATATTTAAAGAGGAAAAATAGGGTATTTTAGAACGCTCATAACTCCTTAAATATTGACATTTCGGGGTTTTTAGCATCGTTTTGATTGCAGATATTTAAAGAGGAAAAATAACTTATTTTAAAACGCTCATAACTCCTTAAATATTGAGATTTCGGGGTTTTTGGCATCGTTTTGATTGCAGTTTCTTTATAGCCTGCTTTAGAACGCTCATAACTCCTTAAATATTGACATTTCGGGGTTTTTAGCATCGTTTTGATTGCAGATATTTAAAGAGGAAAAATAGGGTATTTTAAAACGCTCATAACTCCTTAAATATTGACATTTCGGGGTTTTTAGCATCGTTTTGATTGCAGATATTTAAAGAGGAAAAATAGGGTATTTTAAAACGCCCATAACTCCTTAAATATTGACATTTCGGGGTTTTTAGCATTGTTTTGATTGCAGTTTCTTTATAGCCTGCTTTAGAACGCTCATAACTCCTTAAATATTGACATTTCGGGGTTTTTAGCATCGTTTTGATTGCAGATATTTAAAGAGGAAAAATAGCCCATTTTAAAACGCTCATAACTCCTTAAATATTGAGATTTCGGGGTTTTTAGCATCGTTTTGATTGCAGTTTCTTTATAGCCTGCTTTAGAACGCTCATAACTCCTTAAATATTGACATTTCGGGGTTTTTAGCATCGTTTTCATTGCAGATATTTAAAGAGGAAAAATACCCTATTTTAAAACGCTCATAACTCCTTAAATATTGACATTTCGGGGTTTTTAGCATCGTTTTGATTGCAAATATTTAAAGAGGAAAAATAGCCTATTTTAAAACGCTCATAACTCCTTAAATATTGACATTTCGGGGTTTTTTAGCATCGTTTTGATTGCAGCTTTTTTATAGCCTGTTTTAAAACGCTCATAACTCCTTAAATATTGACATTTCGGGGTTTTTAGCATCGTTTTGATTGCAGATATTTAAAGAGGAAAAATAGGGTATTTTAAAACGCCCATAACTCCTTAAATATTGACATTTCGGGGTTTTTAGCATCGTTTTGATTGCAGTTTCTTTATAGGCTGCTTTAGAACGCTCATAACTCCTTAAATATTGAGATTTCGGGGTTTTTAGCATCGTTTTGATTGCAGTTTCTTTATAGCCTGCTTTAGAACGCTCATAACTCCTTAAATATTGACATTTCGGGGTTTTTAGCATCGTTTTGATTGCAGTTTCTTTATAGCCTGCTTTAGAACGCTCATAACTCCTTAAAAATTGACATTTCGGGGGTTTTAGCATCGTTTTGATTGCAGTTTCTTTATAGCCTGCTTTAGAACGCTCATAACTCCTTAAATATTGACATTTCGGGGTTTTTAGCATCGTTTTGATTGCAGTTTCTTTATAGCCTGCTTTAGAACGCTCATAACTCCTTAAAAATTGACATTTCGGGGGTTTTAGCATCGTTTTGATTGCAGATATTTAAAGAGGAAAAATAGGGTATTTTAAAACGCTCATAACTCCTTAAATATTGACATTTCGGGGGTTTTAGCATCGTTTTGATTGCAGATATTTAAAGAGGAAAAATAGGGTATTTTAGAACGCTCATAACTCCTTAAATATTGACATTTCGGGGTTTTTAGCATCGTTTTGATTGCAGATATTTAAAGAGGAAAAATAACTTATTTTAAAACGCTCATAACTCCTTAAATATTGAGATTTCGGGGTTTTTAGCATCGTTTTGATTGCAGTTTCTTTATAGCCTGCTTTAGAACGCTCATAACTCCTTAAATATTGACATTTCGGGGTTTTTAGCATCGTTTTGATTGCAGTTTCTTTATAGCCTGCTTTAGAACGCTCATAACTCCTTAAAAATTGACATTTCGGGGGTGTTAGCATCGTTTTGATTGCAGATATTTAAAGAGGAAAAATAGGGTATTTTAGAACGCTCATAACTCCTTAAATATTGACATTTCGGGGTTTTTAGCATCGTTTTGATTGCAGATATTTAAAGAGGAAAAATAACTTATTTTAAAACGCTCATAACTCCTTAAATATTGAGATTTCGGGGTTTTTAGCATCGTTTTGATTGCAGTTTCTTTATAGCCTGCTTTAGAACGCTCATAACTCCTTAAATATTGACATTTCGGGGTTTTTAGCATCGTTTTGATTGCAGATATTTAAAGAGGAAAAATAGGGTATTTTAAAACGCTCATAACTCCTTAAATATTGACATTTCGGGGTTTTTAGCATCGTTTTGATTGCAGTTTCTTTATAGCCTGCTTTAGAACGCTCATAACTCCTTAAATATTGACATTTCGGGGTTTTTAGCATCGTTTTGATTGCAGTTTCTTTATAGTCTGCTTTAGAACGCTCATAACTCCTTAAATATTGAAATTTCGGGGGTTTTAGCATCGTTTTGATTGCAGATATTTAAAGAGGAAAAATTGGGTATTTTAAAACGCACATAACTCCTTAAAAATTGACATTTCGGGGGTTTTAGCATCGTTTTGATTGCAGATATTTAAAGAGGAAAAATAGGGTATTTTAAAACGCTCATAACTCCTTAAATATTGACATTTCGGGGTTTTTAGCATCGTTTTGATTGCAGATATTTAAAGAGGAAAAATAACTTATTTTAAAACGCTCATAACTCCTTAAATATTGAGATTTCGGGGTTTTTAGCATCGTTTTGATTGCAGTTTCTTTATAGCCTGCTTTAGAACGCTCATAACTCCTTAAATATTGACATTTCGGGGTTTTTAGCATCGTTTTGATTGCAGTTTCTTTATAGCCTGCTTTAGAACGCTCATAACTCCTTAAAAATTGACATTTCGGGGGTGTTAGCATCGTTTTGATTGCAGATATTTAAAGAGGAAAAATAGGGTATTTTAGAACGCTCATAACTCCTTAAATATTGACATTTCGGGGTTTTTAGCATCGTTTTGATTGCAGATATTTAAAGAGGAAAAATAACTTATTTTAAAACGCTCATAACTCCTTAAATATTGAGATTTCGGGGTTTTTAGCATCGTTTTGATTGCAGTTTCTTTATAGCCTGCTTTAGAACGCTCATAACTCCTTAAATATTGACATTTCGGGGTTTTTAGCATCGTTTTGATTGCAGATATTTAAAGAGGAAAAATAGGGTATTTTAAAACGCTCATAACTCCTTAAATATTGACATTTCGGGGTTTTTAGCATCGTTTTGATTGCAGTTTCTTTATAGCCTGCTTTAGAACGCTCATAACTCCTTAAATATTGACATTTCGGGGTTTTTAGCATCGTTTTGATTGCAGTTTCTTTATAGTCTGCTTTAGAACGCTCATAACTCCTTAAATATTGAAATTTCGGGGGTTTTAGCATCGTTTTGATTGCAGATATTTAAAGAGGAAAAATAGGGTATTTTAAAACGCACATAACTCCTTAAAAATTGACATTTCGGGGGTTTTAGCATCGTTTTGATTGCAGATATTTAAAGAGGAAAAATAGGGTATTTTAAAACGCTCATAACTCCTTAAATATTGACATTTCGGGGGTTTTAGCATCGTTTTGATTGCAGATATTTAAAGAGGAAAAATAGGGTATTTTAGAACGCTCATAACTCCTTAAATATTGACATTTCGGGGTTTTAGCATCGTTTTGATTGCAGATATTTAAAGAGGAAAAATAGGGTATTTTAAAACGCTCATAACTCCTTAAATATTGACATTTCGGGGGTTTTAGCATCGTTTTGATTGCAGATATTTAAAGAGGAAAAATAGGGTATTTTAAAACGCCCATAACTCCTTAAATATTGACATTTCGGGGTTTTTAGCATCGTTTTGATTGCAGTTTCTTTATAGCCTGCTTTAGGACGCTCATAACTCCTTAAATATTGACATTTCGGGGTTTTTACCATCGTTTTGATTGCAGATATTTAAAGAGGAAAAATAGGGTATTTTAAAACGCTCATAACTCCTTAAATATTGACATTTCGGAGTTTTTAGCATCGTTTTGATTGCAGATATTTAAAGAGGAAAAATAGCCTATTTTAAAACGCTCATAACTCCTTAAATATTGACATTTCGGGGTTTTTAGCATCGTTTTGATTGCAGTTTCTTTATAGCCTGCTTTAGGACGCTCATAACTCCTTAAATATTGACATTTCGGGGTTTTTAGCATCGTTTTAATTGCAGATATTTAAAGAGGAAAAATAGGGTATTTTAAAACGCTCATAACTCCTTAAATATTGACATTTCGGGGTTTTTAGCATCGTTTTGATTGCAGATATTTAAAGAGGAAAAATAGGGTATTTTAAAACGCTCATAACTCCTTAAATATTGACATTTCGGAGTTTTTAGCATCGTTTTGAATGCAGATATTTAAAGAGGAAAAATAGGGTATTTTAAAACGCTCATAACTCCTTAAATATTGACATTTCGGGGTTTTTAGCATCGTTTTGAATGCAGATATTTAAAGAGGAAAAATAGGGTATTTTAAAACGCTCATAACTCCTTAAATATTGACATTTCGGGGTTTTTAGCATCGTTTTGATTGCAGTTTCTTTATAGCCTGCTTTAACTCATAACTCCTTAAATATAACTCCTTAAATATTGACATTTCGGGGTTTTTAGCATCGTTTTGATTGCAGATATTTAAAGAGGAAAAATAGGGTATTTTAAAACGCTCATAACTCCTTAAATATTGACATTTCGGGGTTTTTAGCATCGTTTTGATTGCAGATATTTAAAGAGGAAAAATAGGGTATTTTAAAACGCTCATAACTCCTTAAATATTGACATTTCGGGGTTTTTAACATCGTTTTGATTGCAGTTTCTTTATAGCCTGCTTTAGAACGCTCATAACTCCTTAAATATTGACATTTCGGGGTTTTTAGCATCGTTTTGATTGCAGATATTTAAAGAGGAAAAATAGGGTATTTTAAAACTCTCATAACTCCTTAAATATTGACATTTCGGGGTTTTTAGCATCGTTTTGATTGCAGTTTCTTTATAGCCTGCTTTAACTCATAACTCCTTAAATATAACTCCTTAAATATTGACATTTCGGGGTTTTTAGCATCGTTTTGATTGCAGATATTTAAAGAGGAAAAATAGGGTATTTTAAAACGCTCATAACTCCTTAAATATTGACATTTCGGGGTTTTTAGCATCTTTTTGATTGCAGTTTCTTTATAGCCTGCTTTAGAACGCTCATAACTCCTTAAATATTGATATTTCGGGGTTTTTAGCATCGTTTTGATTGCAGATATTTAAAGAGGAAAAATAGGGTATTTTAAAACGCTCATAACTCCTTAAATATTGACATTTCGGGGTTTTTAGCATCGTTTTGATTGCAGTTTCTTTATAGCCTGCTTTAACTCATAACTCCTTAAATATAACTCCTTAAATATTGACATTTCGGGGTTTTTAGCATCGTTTTGATTGCAGATATTTAAAGAGGAAAAATAGGGTATTTTAAAACGCTCATAACTCCTTAAATATTGACATTTCGGGGTTTTTAACATCGTTTTGATTGCAGTTTCTTTATAGCCTGCTTTAGAACGCTCATAACTCCTTAAATATTGACATTTCGGGGTTTTTAGCATCGTTTTGATTGCAGATATTTAAAGAGGAAAAATAGGGTATTTTAAAACGCTCATAACTCCTTAAATATTGACATTTCGGGGTTTTTAACATCGTTTTGATTGCAGTTTCTTTATAGCCTGCTTTAGAACGCTCATAACTCCTTAAATATTGACATTTCGGGGTTTTTAGCATCGTTTTGATTGCAGATATTTAAAGAGGAAAAATAGGGTATTTTAAAACTCTCATAACTCCTTAAATATTGACATTTCGGGGTTTTTAGCATCGTTTTGATTGCAGTTTCTTTATAGCCTGCTTTAACTCATAACTCCTTAAATATAACTCCTTAAATATTGACATTTCGGGGTTTTTAGCATCGTTTTGATTGCAGATATTTAAAGAGGAAAAATAGGGTATTTTAAAACGCTCATAACTCCTTAAATATTGACATTTCGGGGTTTTTAGCATCTTTTTGATTGCAGTTTCTTTATAGCCTGCTTTAGAACGCTCATAACTCCTTAAATATTGATATTTCGTGGTTTTTAGCATCGTTTTGATTGCAGATATTTAAAGAGGAAAAATAGGGTATTTTAAAACGCTCATAACTCCTTAAATATTGACATTTCGGGGTTTTTAGCATCGTTTTGATTGCAGTTTCTTTATAGCCTGCTTTAACTCATAACTCCTTAAATATAACTCCTTAAATATTGACATTTCGGGGTTTTTAGCATCGTTTTGATTGCAGATATTTAAAGAGGAAAAATAGGGTATTTTAAAACGCTCATAACTCCTTAAATATTGACATTTCGGGGTTTTTAGCATCTTTTTGATTGCAGTTTCTTTATAGCCTGCTTTAGAACGCTCATAACTCCTTAAATATTGATATTTCGGGGTTTTTAGCATCGTTTTGATTGCAGATATTTAAAGAGGAAAAATAGGGTATTTTAAAACGCTCATAACTCCTTAAATATTGACATTTCGGGGTTTTTAGCATCGTTTTGATTGCAGTTTCTTTATAGCCTGCTTTAACTCATAACTCCTTAAATATAACTCCTTAAATATTGACATTTCGGGGTTTTTAGCATCGTTTTGATTGCAGATATTTAAAGAGGAAAAATAGGGTATTTTAAAACGCTCATAACTCCTTAAATATTGACATTTCGGGGTTTTTAACATCGTTTTGATTGCAGTTTCTTTATAGCCTGCTTTAGAACGCTCATAACTCCTTAAATATTGACATTTCGGGGTTTTTAGCATCGTTTTGATTGCAGATATTTAAAGAGGAAAAATAGGGTATTTTAAAACGCTCATAACTCCTTAAATATTGACATTTCGGGGTTTTTAACATCGTTTTGATTGCAGTTTCTTTATAGCCTGCTTTAGAACGCTCATAACTCCTTAAATATGGACATTTCGGGGTTTTTAGCATCGTTTTGAGTGCAGATATTTAAAGAGGAAAAATAGGGTATTTTAAAACGCTCATAACTCCTTAAATATTGACATTTCGGGGTTTTTAGCATCGTTTTGATTGCAGTTTCTTTATAGCCTGCTTTAACTCATAACTCCTTAAATATAACTCCTTAAATATTGACATTTCGGGGTTTTTAGCATCGTTTTGATTGCAGATATTTAAAGAGGAAAAATAGGGTATTTTAAAACGCTCATAACTCCTTAAATATTGACATTTCGGGGTTTTTAGCATCGTTTTGATTGCAGATATTTAAAGAGGAAAAATAGGGTATTTTAAAACGCTCATAACTCCTTAAATATTGACATTTCGGGGTTTTTAGCATCTTTTTGATTGCAGTTTCTTTATAGCCTGCTTTAGAACGCTCATAACTCCTTAAATATTGATATTTCGGGGTTTTTAGCATCGTTTTGATTGCAGATATTTAAAGAGGAAAAATAGGGTATTTTAAAACGCTCATAACTCCTTAAATATTGACATTTCGGGGTTTTTAACATCGTTTTGATTGCAGTTTCTTTATAGCCTGCTTTAGAACGCTCATAACTCCTTAAATATTGATATTTCGGGGTTTTTAGCATCGTTTTGATTGCAGATATTTAAAGAGGAAAAATAGGGTATTTTAAAACGCTCATAACTCCTTAAATATTGACATTTCGGGGTTTTTAGCATCGTTTTGATTGCAGTTTCTTTATAGCCTGCTTTAGAACGCTCATAACTCCTTAAATATTGATATTTCGGGGTTTTTAGCATCGTTTTGATTGCAGATATTTAAAGAGGAAAAATAGGGTATTTGAAAACGCTCATAACTCCTTAAATATTGACATTTCGGGGTTTTTAGCATCTTTTTGATTGCAGTTTCTTTATAGCCTGCTTTAGAACGCTCATAACTCCTTAAATATTGATATTTCGGGGTTTTTAGCATCGTTTTGATTGCAGATATTTAAAGAGGAAAAATAGGGTATTTTAAAACGCTCATAACTCCTTAAATATTGACATTTCGGGGTTTTTAGCATCTTTTTGATTGCAGTTTCTTTATAGCCTGCTTTAGAACGCTCATAACTCCTTAAATATTGATATTTCGGGGTTTTTAGCATCGTTTTGATTGCAGATATTTAAAGAGGAAAAATAGGGTATTTTAAAACGCTCATAACTCCTTAAATATTGACATTTCGGGGTTTTTAGCATCGTTTTGATTGCAGTTTCTTTATAGCCTGCTTTAACTCATAACTCCTTAAATATAACTCCTTAAATATTGACATTTCGGGGTTTTTAGCATCGTTTTGATTGCAGATATTTAAAGAGGAAAAATAGGGTATTTTAAAACGCTCATAACTCCTTAAATATTGACATTTCGGGGTTTTTAACATCGTTTTGATTGCAGTTTCTTTATAGCCTGCTTTAGAACGCTCATAACTCCTTAAATATTGACATTTCGGGGTTTTTAGCATCGTTTTGATTGCAGATATTTAAAGAGGAAAAATAGGGTATTTTAAAACGCTCATAACTCCTTAAATATTGACATTTCGGGGTTTTTAGCATCTTTTTGATTGCAGTTTCTTTATAGCCTGCTTTAGAACGCTCATAACTCCTTAAATATTGATATTTCGGGGTTTTTAGCATCGTTTTGATTGCAGATATTTAAAGAGGAAAAATAGGGTATTTTAAAACGCTCATAACTCCTTAAATATTGACATTTCGGGGTTTTTAACATCGTTTTGATTGCAGTTTCTTTATAGCCTGCTTTAGAACGCTCATAACTCCTTAAATATTGATATTTCGGGGTTTTTAGCATCGTTTTGATTGCAGATATTTAAAGAGGAAAAATAGGGTATTTTAAAACGCTCATAACTCCTTAAATATTGACATTTCGGGGTTTTTAGCATCGTTTTGATTGCAGTTTCTTTATAGCCTGCTTTAGAACGCTCATAACTCCTTAAATATTGATATTTCGGGGTTTTAGCATCGTTTTGATTGCAGATATTTAAAGAGGAAAAATAGGGTATTTGAAAACGCTCATAACTCCTTAAATATTGACATTTCGGGGTTTTTAGCATCGTTTTGATTGTAGATATTTAAAGAGGAAAAATAGGGTATTTTAAAACGTTCATAACTCCTTAAATATTGACATTTCGGGGTTTTTAGCATCGTTTTGATTGCAGTTTCTTTATAGCCTGCTTTAGAACGCTCATAACTCCTTAAATATTGACATTTCGGGGTTTTTAGCATCGTTTTGATTGCAGATATTTAAAGAGGAAAAATAGGGTATTTTAAAACGCTCATAACTCCTTAAATATTGACATTTCGGGGTTTTTAGCATCGTTTTGATTGCAGTTTCTTTATAGCCTGCTTTAGAACGCTCATAACTCCTTAAATATTGACATTTCGGGGTTTTTAGCATCGTTTTGATTGCAGTTTCTTTATAGCCTGCTTTAGAACGCTCATAACTCCTTAAATATTGACATTTCGGGGTTTTTAGCATCGTTTTGATTGCAGATATTTAAAGAGGAAAAATAGGGTATTTTAAAACGCTCATAACTCCTTAAATATTGACATTTCGGGGTTTTAGCATCGTTTTGATTGCAAATATTTAAAGATGAAAAATACCCTATTTTAAAACGCTCATAACTCCTTAAATATTGACATTTCGGGGTTTTTAGCATCGTTTTGATTGCAGATATTTAAAGAGGAAAAATACCCTATTTTAAAACGCTCATAACTCCTTAAATATTGACATTTCGGGGTTTTTAGCATCGTTTTGATTGCAGATATTTAAAGAGGAAAAATAGGGTATTTTAAAACGCTCATAACTCCTTAAATATTGACATTTCGGGTTTTTTAGCATCGTTTTGATTGCAGCTTCTTTATAGCCTGTTTTAAAACGCTCATAACTCCTTAAATATTGACATTTCGGGGGTTTTTAGCATCGTTTTGATTGCAGATATTTAAAGAGGAAAAATAGGGTATTTTAAAACGCTCATAACTCCTTAAATATTGACATTTCGGGTTTTTTAGCATCGTTTTGATTGCAGCTTCTTTATAGCCTGTTTTAAAACGCTCATAACTCCTTAAATATTGACATTTCGGGGTTTTTAGCATCGTTTTCATTGCAGATATTTAAAGAGGAAAAATAGGGTATTTTAAAACGCTCATAACTCCTTAAATATTGACATTTCGGGGTTTTTAGCATCGTTTTGATTGCAGTTTCTTTATAGTCTGTTTTAAAACGCTCATAACTCCTTAAATATTGACATTTCGGGGTTTTTAGCATCGTTTTGATTGCAGATATTTAAAGAGGAAAAATAGGGTATTTTAAAACGCTCATAACTCCTTAAATATTGACATTTCGGGTTTTTTACATCGTTTTGATTGCAGCTTCTTTACAGCCTGTTTTAAAACGCTCATAACTCCTTAAATATTGACATTTCGGGGTTTTTAGCATCGTTTTGATTGCAGATATTTAAAGAGGAAAAATAGCCTATTTTAAAACGCTCATAACTCCTTAAATATTGACATTTCGGGGTATTTAGCATCGTTTTGATTGCAGTTTCTTTATAGCCTGTTTTAAAACGCTCATAACTCCTTAAATATTGACATTTCGGGGTTTTTAGCATCGTTTTGATTGCAGATATTTAAAGAGGAAAAATACCCTATTTTAAAACGCTCATGACTCCTTAAATATTGACATTTCGGGGTTTTTAGCATCGTTTTGATTGCAGATATTTAAAGAGGAAAAATACCCTATTTTAAAACGCTCATAACTCCTTAAATATTGACATTTCGGGGTTTTTAGCATCGTTTTGATTGCAAATATTTAAAGAGGAAAAATACCCTATTTTAAAACGCTCATAACTCCTTAAATATTGACATTTCGGGTTTTTTAGCATCGTTTTGATTGCAGATATTTAAAGAGGAAAAATTGCCTATTTTAAAACGCTCATAACTCCTTAAATATTGACATTTCGGGGTTTTTAGCATCGTTTTGATTGCAGTTTCTTTATAGCCTGCTTTAGAACGCTCATAACTCCTTAAATATTGACATTTCGAGGTTTTTAGCATCGTTTTGATTGCAGTTTCTTATAGCCTACTTTAGAACGCTCATAACTCTTTAAATATTGACATTTCGGGGTTTTTAGCATCGTTTAGATAGCAAATATTTAAAGAGGAAAAATGGGGTATTTTAAAACGCTCATAACTCCTTAAATATTGACATTTCGGGGTTTTTAGCATCGTTTTGATTGCAGTTTCTTTGTAGCCTGCTTTAGAACGCTCATAACTCCTCAAATATTGACATTTCGGGGTTTTTAGCATCGTTTAGATAGCAAATATTTAAAGAGGAAAAATAGGGTATTTTAAAACGCTCATAACTCCTTAAATATTGACATTTCGGGGTTTTTAGCATCGTTTTGATTGCAGTTTCTTTATAGCCTGCTTTAGAACGCTCATAACTCCTTAAATATTGACATTTCGGGGTTTTTAGCATCGTTTTGATTGCAGTTTCTTTATAGCCTGCTTTAGAACGCTCATAACTCCTTAAATATTGACATTTCGGGGTTTTTAGCATCGTTTTGATTGCAGTTTCTTTATAGCCTGCTTTAGAACGCTCATAACTCCTTAAATATTGACATTTCGGGGTTTTAAGCATCGTTTTGATTGCAGATATTTAAAGAGGAAAAATACCCTATTTTAAAACGCTCATAACTCCTTAAATATTGACATTTCGGGGTTTTAAGCATCGTTTTGATTGCAGATATTTATAGAGGAAAAATAGCCTATTTTAAAACGCTCATAACTCCTTAAATATTGACATTTCTGGGTTTTTAGCATCGTTTTGATAGCAGATATTTAAAGAGGAAAAATAGCCTATTTTAAAACACTCATAACTCCTTAAATATTGACATTTCGGGGTTTTTTAGCATCGTTTTGAATGCAGTTTCTTTATAGCCTGCTTTAGAACGTTCATAACTCCTTAAATATTGACATTTCGGGGTTTTTAGCATCGTTTTGATTGCAGATATTTAAAGAGGAAAATAGCCTATTTTAAAACGCTCATAACTCCTTAAATATTGACATTTCTGGGTTTTTAGCATCGTTTTGATAGCAGATATTTAAAGAGGAAAAATAGCCTATTTTAAAACGCTCATAACTCCTTAAATATTGACATTTCGGGGTTTTTAGCATCGTTTTGAATGCAGTTTCTTTATAGCCTGCTTTAGAACGTTCATAACTCCTTAAATATTGACATTTCGGGGTTTTTAGCATCGTTTTGATTGCAGATATTTAAAGAGGAAAAATACCCTATTTTAAAACGCTCATAACTCCTTAAATATTGACATTTCGGGTTTTTTAGCATCGTTTTGACTGCAGCTTTTTTATTGCCTGTTTTAAATCGCTCATAACTCCTTAAATATTGACATTTCGGGGTTTTTAGCATCGTTTTGATTGCAGCTTCTTTATAGCCTGTTTTAAAACGCTCATAACTCCTTAAATATTGACATTTCGGGGTTTTTAGCATCGTTTTCATTGCAGATATTTAAAGAGGAAAAATACCCTATTTTAAAACGCTCATAACTCCTTAAATATTGACATTTCGGGTTTTTTAGCATCGTTTTGACTGCAGCTTTTTTATTGCCTGTTTTAAATCGCTCATAACTCCTTAAATATTGACATTTCGGGGTTTTTAGCATCGTTTTCATTGCAGATATTTAAAGAGGAAAATACCCTATTTTAAAACGCTCATAACTCCTTAAATATTGACATTTCGGGGTTTTTAGCATCGTTTTGATTGCAAATATTTAAAGAGGAAAAATAGCCTATTTTAAAAACGCTCATAACTCCTTAAATATTGACATTTCGGGGTTTTTTAGCATCGTTTTGATTGCAGCTTTTTTATAGCCTGTTTTAAAACGCTCATACCTCCTTAAATATTGACATTTCGGGGTTTTTAGCATCGTTTTGATTGCAGATATTTAAAGAGGAAAAATACCCTATTTTAAAACGCTCATAACTCCTTAAATATTGACATTTCGGGGTTTTTAGCATCGTTTTGATTGCAAATATTTAAAGAGGAAAAATAGCCTATTTTAAAACGCTCATAACTCCTTAAATATTGACATTTCGGGTTTTTTAGCATCGTTTTGATTGCAGCTTTTTTACAGCCTGTTTTAAAACGCTCATAACTCCTTAAATATTGACATTTCGGGGTTTTTAGCATCGTATTCATTGCAGATATTTAAAGAGGAAAAATAGCCTATTTTAAAACGCTCATAACTCCTTAAATATTGACATTTCGGGGTTTTTAGCATCGTTTTGATTGCAGTTTCTTTATAGCCTGCTTTAGAACGCTCATAACTCCTTAAATATTGACATTTCCGGGTTTTTAGCATCGTTTGATTGCAGATATTTAAAGAGGAAAAATAGGGTATTTAAAACGCTCATAACTCCTTAAATATTGACATTTCGGGGTTTTTAGCATCGTTTTGATTGCAGTTTCTTTATAGCCTGCTTTAGAACGCTCATAACTCCTTAAATATTGACATTTCCGGGTTTTTAGCATCGTTTTGATTGCAGATATTTAAAGAGGAAAAATAGGGTATTTTAAAACGCTCATAACTCCTTAAATATTGACATTTCGGGGTTTTTAGCATCGTTTTGATTGCAGTTTCTTTATAGCCTGCTTTAGAACGCTCATAACTCCTTAAATATTGACATTCCCGGGTTTTTAGCATCGTTTTGATTGCAGATATTTAAAGAGGAAAAATAGGGTATTTTAAAACGCTCATAACTCCTTAAATATTGACATTTCGGGGTTTTTAGCATCGTTTTGATTGCAGTTTCTTTATAGCCTGCTTTAGAACGCTCATAACTCCTTAAATATTGACATTTCGGGGTTTTTAGCATCGTTTTGATTGCAGTTTCTTTATAGCCTGCTTTAGAACGCTCATAACTCCTTAAATATTGACATTTCGGGGTTTTTAGCATCGTTTTGAATGCAGATATTTAAAGAGGAAAAATAGCCTATTTTAAAACGCTCATAACTCCTTAAATATTGACATTTCGGGGTTTTTAGCATCGTTTTGATTGCAGTTTCTTTATAGCCTGCTTTAGAACGCTCATAACTCCTTAAATATTGACATTTCGGGGTTTTTAGCATCGGTTTGATTGCAGTTTCTTTATAGCCTGCTTTAGAACGCTCATAACTCCTTAAATATTGACATTTCGGGGTTTTTAGCATCGTTTTGATTGCAGATATTTAAAGAGGAAAAATAGGGTATTTTAAAACGCTCATAACTCCTTAAATATTGACATTTCGGGGTTTTTAGCATCGTTTTGATTGCAAATATTTAAAGAGGAAAAATACCCTATTTTAAAACGCTCATAACTCCTTAAATATTGACATTTCGGGTTTTTTAGCATTGTTTTGATTGCAGCTTCTTTATAGCCTGTTTTAAAACGCTCATAACTCCTTAAATATTGACATTTCGGGGTTTTTAGCATCGTTTTCATTGCAGATATTTAAAGAGGAAAAATAACCTATTTTAAAACGCTCATAACTCCTTAAATATTGACATTTCGGGGTTTTTAGCATCGTATTCATTGCAGATATTTAAAGAGGAAAAATACCCTATTTTAAAACGCTCATAACTCCTTAAATATTGACATTTCGGGGTTTTTAGCATCGTTTTCATTGCAGATATTTAAAGAGGAAAAATAGCCTATTTTAAAACGCTCATAACTCCTTAAATATTGACATTTCGGGTTTTTTAGCATCGTTTTGATTGCAGCTTTTTATAGCCTGTTTTAAAACGCTCATAACTCGTTAAATATTGACATTTCGGGGTTTTTAGCATCGTTTTGATTGCAGATATTTAAAGAGGAAAAATACCCTATTTTAAAACGCTCATAACTCCTTAAATATTGACATTTCGGGGTTTTTAGCATCGTATTCATTGCAGATATTTAAAGAGGAAAAATAGCCTATTTTAAAACGCTCATAACTCCTTAAATATTGACATTTCGGGGGTTTTTAGCATCGTTTTCATTGCAGATATTTAAAGAGGAAAAATAGCCTATTTAAAACGCTCATAACTCCTTAAATATTGACATTTCGGGGTTTTTAGCATCGTTTTGATTGCAGATATTTAAAGAGGAAAAATACCCTATTTTAAAACGCTCATAACTCCTTAAATATTGACATTTCGGGGTTTTTAGCATCGTATTCATTGCAGATATTTAAAGAGGAAAAATGGGGTATTTTAAAACGCTCATAACTCCTTAAATATTGACATTTCGGGGTTTTTAGCATCGTTTTGATTGCAGTTTCTTTATAGCCTGCTTTAGAACGCTCATAACTCCTTAAATATTGACATTTCCGGGTTTTTAGCATCGTTTTGATTGTAGATATTTAAAGAGGAAAAATAGGGTATTTTAAAACGCTCATAACTCCTTAAATATTGACATTTCGGGGTTTTTAGCATCGTTTTGATTGCAGTTTCTTTATAGCCTGCTTTAGAACGCTCATAACTCCTTAAATATTGACATTTCGGGGTTTTTAGCATCGTTTTGATTGCAGATATTTAAAGAGGAAAAATAGGGTATTTTAAAACGCTCATAACTCCTTAAATATTGACATTTCGGGGTTTTAGCATCGTTTTGATTGCAAATATTTAAAGATGAAAAATACCCTATTTAAAACGCTCATAACTCCTTAAATATTGACATTTCGGGGTTTTTAGCATCGTATTCATTGCAGATATTTAAAGAGGAAAAATACCCTATTTTAAAACGCTCATAACTCCTTAAATATTGACATTTCGGGGTTTTTAGGCATCGTTTTGATTGCAGTTTCTTTATAGCCTGCTTTAGAACGCTCATAACTCCTTAAATATTGACATTTCGGGGTTTTTAGCATAGTTTTGATTGCAGATATTTTAAGAGGAAAAATAGGGTATTTTAAAACGCTCATAACTCCTTAAATATTGACATTTCGGGGTTTTTAGCATCGTTTTGATTGCAGATATTTAAAGAGGAAAAATAGGGTATTTTAAACGCTCATAACTCCTTAAATATTGACATTTCGGGGGTTTTTAGCATCGTTTTGATTGCAGATATTTAAAGAGGAAAAATAGGGTATTTTAAAACGCTCATAACTCCTTAAATATTGACATTTCGGGGGTTTTAGCATCGTTTTGATTGCAGATATTTAAAGAGGAAAAATAGGGTATTTTAAAACGCTCATAACTCCTTAAATATGACATTTCGGGGTTTTAGCATAGTTTTGATTGCAGATATTTTAAGAGGAAAATAGGGTATTTTAAAACGCTCATAACTCCTTAAATATTGACATTTCGGGGTTTTTAGCATCGTTTGATTGCAGATATTATAAGAGGAAAAATAGGGTATTTTAAAACGCTCATAACTCCTTAAATATTGACATTCGGGGTTTTAGCATAGTTTTGATTGCAGATATTTAAGAGGAAAAAGAGGGTATTTTAAAACGCTCATAACTCCTTAAATATTGACATTTCGGGGTTTTTAGCATCGTTTTGATTGCAGATATTTAAGAGGAAAATAGGGTATTTAAAACGCTCATAACGCCTTAATATTGACATTTCGGGTTTTTAGCATCGTTTTGATTGCAGATATTTAAAGAGGAAAAAATAGGGTATTTTAAAACCTCATAACTCCTTAAATATGACATTTCGGGGTTTTAAGCATCGTTTTGATTGCAGATATTAAGAGGAAAATAGGGTATTTTAAAACGCTCATAACTCCCTTAATATTGACATTTCGGGGTTTTTAGCATAGTTTTGATTGCGTTTTTATGAGGAAAATAGGGTATTTTAAAACGCTCATAACTCCTTAAATATTGACATTTCGGGGTTTTTAGCATCGTTTTGATTGCAGATATTTAAAGAGGAAAATAGGGTATTTTAAAACGCTCAAACTCCTTAAATATTGACATTTCGGGGTTTTTAGCATAGTTTTGATTGCAGATATTTAAAGAGGAAAATACCCTATTTTAAAACGCTCATAACTCCTTAAATATTGACATTTCGGGGTTTTAGCATCGTTTTGATTGCAGATATTAAAGAGGAAAAATAGGTATTTTAAAACGCTCATAACTCCTTAAATATTGACATTTCGGGGTTTTAGCATCGTTTTGATTGCAGTTATTTATAGCCTGGGTTAAAACTCATAACTCCTTAAATATTGACATTTCGGGGTTTTTAGCATCGTTTTGATTGCAGATATTTAAAGAGGAAAATAGGGTATTTAAAACGCTCATAACTCCTTAAATATTGACATTGTCGGGGTTTTTAGCATCATTTTGATTGCAGATATTTAAAGAGGAAAAATAGGTTATGTTAAAACGCTCATAACTCCTTAAATATTGACATTTCGGGGTTTTAGCATAGTTTTGATTGCAGATATTAAAGAGGAAAAATAGGGTATTTTAAAACGCTCATAACTCCTTAATATTGACAAGTTCGGGGTTGTTAAGCATAGTTTTGATTGCAGATATATGTTAGAGGAAAAATAGGGTCATTTAAAACCGCTCATAACTCCTTAACTATGTGACATTTCCGCGGTTTTAGCATCGTTTGATGCAGATATTTAAAGAGTGAAAAATAGGGTAGTTTACAAACGCTCATAAACTCCTTAAATATTGACAGTTCGGTGTTTTTAGCATCATTTTGAGTGCAAGATATGTAAAGAGGAAAATAGGGTATTTTAAAACGCTCATAAACTCCTTAAATATTGACATTCAGGGTTTTTAGCATAGTTTTGATTGCAGATATTTAAAGAGGAAAAATAGGGTATTTAAAAGCTCATAACTCCTTAAATATTGACATTTCGGGTTTTTTAGCATCGTTTTGATTGCAGATATTTAAAGAGGAAAAATAGGTATTTAAAACGCTCATAACTCCTTAAATATTGACATTTCGGGGTTTTTAGCATCGTTTTGATTGCAGTTTCTTTAAGCCTGCTTTAAACGCTCATAACTCCTTAAATATTGACATTTCGGGGTTTTTAGCATCGTTTGATTGCAGTTTTCTTTATAGCCTGCTTTAGAACGCTCATAACTCCTTAAATATTGACATTTCGGGTTTTTTAGCATCGTTTTGATTGCAGATATTTAAAGAGGAAAATAGGGTATTTTAAAACGCTCATAACTCCTTAAATATTGACATTTCGGGGTTTTTAGCATCGTTTTGATTGCAGATATTTAAAGAGAAAATGGTTTTTAAAACGCTCATAACTCCTAAATATTGACATTTCGGGGTTTTTAGCATCGTTTTGATTGCAGATATTTAAAGAGGAAAATAGGGTATTTTAAAACGCTCACAACTCCTTAAATATTGACATTTCGGGGTTTTTAGCATCATTTTTGATTGCAGATATTATAAGAGGAAAATAGGGTATTTTAAAACGCTCACCACTCCTTAAATATTGACATTTCGGGGTTTTTAGCATCGTTTGATTGCTGTTTTTATAGCCTGCTTTAGAAACGCTCATAACTCCTTAAATATTGACATTTCGGGTTTTTAGCATCATTTTGATTTGCAGATATTTAAAGAGGAAAAATAGGGTATTTAAAACGCCATAACTCCTTAAATATTGACATTTCGGGGGTTTTTAGCATCATTTTGATTGCAGATATTTAAAGAGGAAAAATAGGGTTCTTTTAAACGCTCACAACTCCTAAATATTGACATTTCGGGGTTTTTTAGCATCGTTTTGATTGCAGTTTCTTTATAGCCTGCTTAGAACGCTCATAACTCCTTAAATATTGACATTTCGGGGTTTTTTAGCATCATTTTGATTGCAGATATTTAAAGAGGAAAAATAGGGTATTTTAAAACGCTCATAACTCCTTAATATTGACATTCGGGGTTTTTAGCATCATTTGATTGCAGATATTTAAAGAGGAAAAATAGGGTATTTTAAAACGCTCACAACTCCTTAAATATTGACATTTCGGGGTTTTTTAGCATCGTTTTGATTGCTGTTTCTTTATAGCCTGCTTTAGAACGCTCATAACTCCTTAAATATTGACATTTCGGGGGTTTTTAGCATCATTTTGATTGCAGATATTTAAAGATGGAAAAATAGGGTATTTTAATAAACGCTCATAACTCCTTAAATATTGACATTTCGGGTTTTAGCATCATTTGATTGCAGATATTTAAAGAGGAAAAATAGGGTATTTTAAAACGCTCACAACTCCTTAAATATTGACATTTTCGGGGTTTTTAGCATCGTTTTGATTGCTGTTTCTTTATAGCCTGCTTTAGAACGCTCATAACTCCTTAAATATTGACATTTCGGGGTTTTTAGCATCGTTTTGAATTGCAGATATTTAAAGAGGAAAAATAGGGTATTTTAAAACGCTCATAACTCCTTAAATATTGACATTTCGGGGGTTTTAGCATCGTTTTGATTGCAGATATTTAAAGAGGAAAAATAGGGTATTTTAAAACGCTCATAACTCCTTAAATATTGACATTTCGGGGTTTTAGCATCGTTTTGATTGCAGTTTCTTTATAGCCCGCTTTAGAACGCTCATAACTCCTTAATATTGACATTTCGGGGTTTTTAGCATCGTTTTGATTGCAGATATTTAAAGAGGAAAAATAGGGTATTTTAAAACGCTCATAACTCCTTAAATATTGACATTTCGGGTTTTTAGCATCGTTTGATTGCAGTTTCTTTATAGCCCGCTTTAGAACGCTCATAACTCCTTAATATTGACATTTCGGGGTTTTAGCATCGTTTTGATTGCAGATATTTAAAGAGGAAAAATAGGGGTATTTTAAAACGCTCATAAACTCCTTAAATATTGACATTTCGGGGTTTTAGCATCGTTTGATTGCAGATATTTAAAGAGGAAAAATAGGGTATTTTAAAACGCTCATAACTCCTTAAATATTGACATTTCGGGGGTTTTAGCATCGTTTTGATTGCAGATATTTAAAGAGGAAAAATAGGGTATTTTAAAACGCTCATAACTCCTTAAATATTGACATGTCGGGGGTTTTAGCATCGTTTTGATTGCAGATATTTAAAGAGGAAAAATAGGGTATTTTAAAACGCTCATAACTCCTTAAATATTGACATTTCGGGGGTTTTTAGCATCGTTTGATTGCAGATATTTAAAGAGGAAAAAATAGGGTATTTTAAACGCTCATAACTCCTTAAATATTGACATTTCGGGGGTTTTAGCATCGTTTTGATGCAGATATTTAAAGAGGAAAAATAGGGTATTTTTAAAACGCTCATAACTCCTTAAATATTGACATTTCGTGGGTTTTTAGCATCGTTTTGATTGCAGATATTTAAAGAGGAAAAATAGGGTATTTTAAAACGCTCATAACTCCTTAAATATTGACATTTCGGGTTTTTAGCATCGTTTTGATTGCAGATATTTAAAGAGGAAAATAGGTATTTTAAAACGCTCATAACTCCTTAAATATTGACATTTCGGGGTTTTAGCATCGTTTTGATTGCAGATATTTAAAGAGGAAAATAGGGTATTTTAAAACGCTCATAACTCCTTAAATATTGACATTTCGGGTTTTAGCATCGGTTTTGATTGCAGATATTTAAAGAGGAAAAATAGGGTATTTTAAAACGCTCATAACTCCTTAAATATTGACATTTCGGGGGTTTAGCATCGTTTTGATTGCAGATATTAAAGAGGAAAAATAGGGTATTTTAAAACGCTCATAAACTCCTTAAATATTGACATTTCGGGGTGTTTAGCATCGTTTTGAATTGCAGATATTTAAAGAGGAAAAATAGGGTATTTTAAAACGCTCATAACTCCTTAAATATTGACATTTCGGCGGGGTTTAGCATCGTTTATTGCAGATATTTAAAGAGGAAAAAATAGGGGTATTTAAAAAACGCTCATAACTCCGTAATATTGACATTTCGCGGGTTTTAGCATCGTTTGATTGGGGCAGATAGTTAAAGAGTGACAAGATAGGGTATTGTAAAACGCTCAGTAACTCTTAGAATATGACATTTCCGGGGGTTGTTAGCATCGTTTTGATTGCAGTTTCTTTATAGCCCGCTTAGAAAACGCGCATAACTCCTTAAATATTGACATTTCGGGTTTTAGAATCGTTTTTGATTGTCAGATATTTAAAGAGGAAAAATAGGGTATTTACAAACGCTCATAACTCCTTAAATATTGACAGTTCGGGGTTTTTAGCATCGTTTGGATTGCAGTTTCTTTATAGCCCGCTTTAGAACGCTCTAACATACTTAAATATTGACATTTCGGGGTTTTTAGCATCGTTTTGATTGCAGATATTTAAAGAGGAAAAATAGGGATTTTAAAACGCTCATAACTCCTTAAATATTGACATTTCGGGGTTTTTAGCATCGTGTTGATTGCAGTTTCTTTATAGCCCGCTTTAGAACGCTCATAACTCCTTAAATATTGACATTTCGGGGTTTTTAGCATCGTTTTGATTGCAGATATTTAAAGGAGGAAAAATAGGGGTATTTAAAACGCTCATAACTCCTTAAATATTGACATTTCGGGGTTTTAGCATCGTTTTGGATTGCAGATATTAAGAGGAAAAATAGGGTATTTTAAAACGCTCATAACTCCTTAAATATTGACATTTCGGGGGTTTTAGCATCGTTTTGATTGCAGATATTTAAAGAGGAAAATAGGGTATTTTAAAACGCTCATAACTCCTTAAATATTGACTTTCGGGGTTTTTAGCATCGTTTTGATTGCAGATATTTAAAGAGGAAAAATAGGGTATTTTAAAAACGCTCATAACTCCTTAAATATTGACATTTCGGGGTTTTTAGCATCGTTTTTGATTGCAGATATTTAAAGAGGAAAAATAGGGTATTTTAAAACGCTCATAACTCCTTAATATTGACATTTCGGGGTTTTTAGCATCGTTTTGATTGCAGATATTTAAAGAGGAAAAATAGGTATTTTAAACGCTCATTAACTCCTTACATATTGACATTTCGGGGTTTTTAGCATCGTTTTGATTGCAGGATATTTAAAGAGGAAAATTAGGGTATTTTAAAACGCTCATAACTCCTTAAATATTGACATTTCGGGGGTTTTAGCATCGTTTTGATTGCAGATATTAAAGAGGACAAATAGGGTATTTTAAAACGCTCATAACTCCTTAAATATTGACATTTCGGGGTGTTTTAGCATCGTTTTGATTGCAGATATTTAAAGAGGAAAAATCTGGTATTTTAAAACGCTCATACCTCCTTAATATTGACATTTCGGGGTTTTTAGCATCGTTTTGATTGCAGATATTTAAAGAGGAAAAATAGGTATTTTAAAACGCTCATAACTCCTTAAATATTGACATTTCGGGGTTTTAGCATCGTTTTGATTGCAGATATTTAAAGAGGAAAATAGGGTATTTAAAACGCTCATAACTCCTTAAATATTGACATTTCGGGGGTTTTAGCATCGTTTTGATTGCAGATATTAAAGAGGAAAATAGGGTATTTTAAAACGCTCATAACTCCTTAAATATTGACATTTCGGGGTTTTTAGCATCGTTTGATGGCAGAGATTTAAAGAGGAAAAATATGGTATTTTAAAACGCTCATAACTCCTTAAATATTGACATTCGGGGTTTTTAGCATCGTTTGATTGCAGATATTTAAAGAGGAAAAATAGGGTATTTTAAAACGCTCATAACTCCTTAAATATTGACATTTCGGGGGTTTTAGCATCGTTTTGATTGCAGATATTTAAAGAGGAAAATAAGGTATTTTAAAACGCTCATAACTCCTTAAATATGACATTTCGGGTTTTTAGCATCGTTTTGATTGCAGATATTTAAAGAGGAAAAATAAGAGGTATTTTAAAACCTCATAACTCCTTAAATATTGACATTTCGGGGGTTTTATAGCATCGTTTTGATTGCAGATAGTTAAAGAGGAAAAATAGTGTATTTTAAAAACGCTCATAACTCCTTAAATATTGACATTTCGGGGTTTTTAGCATCGTTTTGATTGCAGATATTAAGAGGAAAATAGGGTATTTTAAAACGCTCATACTCTTAAATATTGACATTTCGGGGTTTTTAGCATCGTTTTGATTGCAGGATATTTAAAGAGGAAAAAATAGGGTATTTTAAAACGCTCATAACTCCTTAAATAGTGACATTTCGGGGTTTTAGCATCGTTTGATTGCAGATATTTAAGAGGAAAATAGGGTTATTTAAAACGCTCATAACTCCTTAATATTGACCTTCGGGGGTTTTAGCATCGTTTGATTGCAGATATTTAAGAGGAAAAAATAGGGTATTTTAAAACGCTCATAACTCCTTAAATATTGACATTTCGGGGTTTTTAGCATCGTTTTGATTGCAGATATTTAAAGAGGAAAAATGGGTATTTTAAAACGCTCATAACTCCTTAAATATTGACATTTCGGGTTTTTAGCATCGTTTTGATTGCAGATATTTAAAGAGAAAAATAGGGTATTTTAAAACGCTCATAACTCCTTAAATATTGACATTTCGGGGTTTTTAGCATCGTTTTGATTGCAGATATTTAAAGAGAAAAATAGGTATTTTAAAACGCTCATAACTCCTTAAATATTGACATTTCGGGGTTTTTAGCATCGTTTTGATTGCAGATATTTAAAGAGGAAAATAGGGTATTTTAAAACGCTCATAACTCCTTAAATATTGACATTTCGGGGTTTTTAGCATCGTTTTGATTGCAGATTTTAAAGAGGAAAAATAGGGTATTTTAAAACGCTCATAACTCCTTAAATATTGACATTTCGGGGTTTTTAGCATCGTTTTGATTGCAGATATTTAAAGAGGAAAAATAGGTATTTTAAAACGCTCATAACTCCTTAAATATTGACATTTCGGGGTTTTTAGCATCGTTTTGATTGCAGTTTCTTTATAGCCTGCTTTAAAACGCTCATAACTCCTTAAATATTGACATTTCGGGGTTTTTAGCATCGTTTTGATTGCAGATATTTAAAGAGGAAAATAGGGTATTTTAAAACGCTCATAACTCCTTAAATATTGACATTTCGGGGTTTTTAGCATCGTTTTGATTGCAGATATTTAAAGAGGAAAAATAGGGTATTTTAAAACGCTCATAACTCCTTAAATATTGACATTTCGGGTTTTTAGCATCGTTTTGATTGCAGATATTTAAAGAGGAAAAATAGGGTATTTTAAAACGCTCATAACTCCTTAAATATTGACATTTCGGGGTTTTTAGCATCGTTTTGATTGCAGTTTCTTTATAGCCTGCTTTAAAACGCTCATAACTCCTTAAATATTGACATTTCGGGGTTTTTAGCATCGTTTTGATTGCAGATATTTAAAGAGGAAAATAGGGTATTTTAAAACGCTCATAACTCCTTAAATATTGACATTTCGGGGTTTTAGCATCGTTTTGATTGCAGATATTTAAAGAGGAAAAATAGGTATTTTAAAACGCTCATAACTCCTTAAATATTGACATTTCGGGGTTTTAGCATCGTTTTGATTGCAGATATTTAAAGAGGAAAATAGGGTATTTTAAAACGCTCATAACTCCTTAAATATTGACATTTCGGGGTTTTTAGCATCGTTTTGATTGCAGATATTTAAAGAGGAAAATAGGGTATTTTAAAACGCTCATAACTCCTTAAATATTGACATTTCGGGTTTTTAGCATCGTTTTGATTGCAGATATTTAAAGAGGAAAAATAGGGTATTAAAACGCTCATAACTCCTTAAATATTGACATTTCGGGGTTTTTAGCATCGTTTTGATTGCAGATATTTAAAGAGGAAAATAGGGTATTTTAAAACGCTCATAACTCCTTAAATATTGACATTTCGGGGTTTTTAGCATCGTTTTGATTGCAGATATTTAAAGAGGAAAAATAGGGTATTTTAAAACGCTCATAACTCCTTAAATATTGACATTTCGGGGTTTTTAGCATCGTTTTGATTGCAGATATTTAAAGAGGAAAATAGGTATTTTAAAACGCTCATAACTCCTTAAATATTGACATTTCGGGGTTTTTAGCATCGTTTTGATTGCAGATATTTAAAGAGGAAAAAGGGTATTTTAAAACGCTCATAACTCCTTAAATATTGACATTTCGGGGTTTTTAGCATCGTTTTGATTGCAGATATTTAAAGAGGAAAAATAGGGTATTTTAAAACGCTCATAACTCCTTAAATATTGACATTTCGGGGTTTTTAGCATCGTTTTGATTGCAGTTTCTTTATAGCCTGCTTTTAAAACGCTCATAACTCCTTAAATATTGACATTTCGGGGTTTTTAGCATCGTTTTGATTGCAGATATTTAAAGAGGAAAAATAGGGTATTTTAAAACGCTCATAACTCCTTAAATATTGACATTTCGGGGTTTTTAGCATCGTTTTGATTGCAGATTTTAATAGAAAATAGCTATTTTAAAACGCTCATAACTCCTTAAATATTGACATTTCGGGGTTTTTAGCATCGTTTTGATTGCAGATATTTAAAGAGGAAAATAGGGTATTTTAAAACGCTCATAACTCCTTAAATATTGACATTTCGGGGTTTTTAGCATCGTTTTGATTGCAGATTTAAAGAGGAAAATAGGGTATTTTAAAACGCTCATAACTCCTTAAATATTGACATTTCGGGTTTTTAGCATCGTTTTGATTGCAGATATTTAAAGAGGAAAAATAGGGTATTTTAAAACGCTCATAACTCCTTAAATATTGACATTTCGGGGTTTTTAGCATCGTTTTGATTGCAGATATTTAAAGAGCCTAGCTTTTTAAACGCTCATAACTCCTTAAATATTGACATTTCGGGGTTTTTAGCATCGTTTTGATTGCAGATATTTAAAGAGGAAAATAGGGTATTTTAAAACGCTCATAACTCCTTAAATATTGACATTTCGGGGTTTTTAGCATCGTTTTGATTGCAGATATTTAAAGAGGAAAAATAGGGTATTTTAAAACGCTCATAACTCCTTAAATATTGACATTTCGGGGTTTTTAGCATCGTTTTGATTGCAGTTTCTTTATAGCCTGCTTTAAAACGCTCATAACTCCTTAAATATTGACATTTCGGGGTTTTTAGCATCGTTTTGATTGCAGATATTTAAAGAGGAAAAATAGGGTATTTTAAAACGCTCATAACTCCTTAAATATTGACATTTCGGGGTTTTTAGCATCGTTTTGATTGCAGATATTTAAAGAGAAAAATGCTATTTTAAAACGCTCATAACTCCTTAAATATTGACATTTCGGGTTTTTTAGCATCGTTTTGATTGCAGATATTAAAGAGGAAAAATAGGTATTTTAAAACGCTCATAACTCCTTAAATATTGACATTTCGGGGTTTTTAGCATCGTTTTGATTGCAGATATTAAAGAGGAAAATAGCTATTAAAACGCTCATAACTCCTTAAATATTGACATTTCGGGGTTTTTAGCATCGTTTTGATTGCAGATATTTAAAGAGGAAAATAGGTATTTTAAAACGCTCATAACTCCTTAAATATTGACATTTCGGGTTTTTAGCATCGTTTTGATTGCAGATATTTAAAGAGGAAAAATAGGGTATTTTAAAACGCTCATAACTCCTTAAATATTGACATTTCGGGGTTTTTAGCATCGTTTTGATTGCAGATATTTAAAGAGGAAAATAGGTATTTTAAACGCTCATAACTCCTTAAATATTGACATTTCGGGGTTTTTAGCATCGTTTTGATTGCAGATATTTAAAGAGGAAAAATAGGGTATTTTAAACGCTCATAACTCCTTAAATATTGACATTTCGGGGTTTTTAGCATCGTTTTGATTGCAGTTTCTTTATAGCCTGCTTTAAAACGCTCATAACTCCTTAAATATTGACATTTCGGGGTTTTTAGCATCGTTTTGATTGCAGATATTTAAAGAGGAAAAATAGGTATTTTAAAACGCTCATAACTCCTTAAATATTGACATTTCGGGGTTTTTAGCATCGTTTTGATTGCAGATATTTAAAGAGAAAAATAGGGTATTTTAAAACGCTCATAACTCCTTAATATTGACATTTCGGGGTTTTTAGCATCGTTTTGATTGCAGATATTTAAAGAGGAAATAGGGTATTTAAAACGCTCATAACTCCTTAAATATTGACATTTCGGGGTTTTTAGCATCGTTTTGATTGCAGATTTTAAGAGGAAAATAGCTTTTAAAACGCTCATAACTCCTTAATATTGACATTTCGGGGTTTTTAGCATCGTTTTGATTGCAGTTTCTTTATAGCCTGCTTTAAAACGCTCATAACTCCTTAAATATTGACATTTCGGGGTTTTTAGCATCGTTTTGATTGCAGATATTTAAAGAGGAAAATAGGGTATTTTAAAACGCTCATAACTCCTTAAATATTGACATTTCGGGGTTTTAGCATCGTTTTGATTGCAGTTTCTTTATAGCCTGCTTTAAAACGCTCATAACTCCTTAAATATTGACATTTCGGGGTTTTAGCATCGTTTTGATTGCAGTTATTTATAGCCTGCTTTTAAAACGCTCATAACTCCTTAAATATTGACATTTCGGGGTTTTTAGCATCGTTTTGATTGCAGATATTTAAGAGAAAAATAGGGTATTTTAAAACGCTCATAACTCCTTAAATATTGACATTTCGGGGTTTTTAGCATCGTTTTGATTGCAGATATTTAAAGAGGAAAAATAGCCTATTTTAAAACGCTCATAACTCCTTAAATATTGACATTTCGGGTTTTTAGCATCGTTTTGATTGCAGATATTTAAAGATAAATAGCCTATTTTAAACGCTCATAACTCCTTAAATATTGACATTTCGGGGTTTTTAGCATCGTTTTGATTGCAGATATTTAAAGAGGAAATAGGGTATTTAAACGCTCATAACTCCTTAAATATTGACATTTCGGGGTTTTTAGCATCGTTTTGATTGCAGATATTAAAGAGGAAAAATAGGTATTTAAAACGCTCATAACTCCTTAATATTGACATTTCGGGGTTTTAGCATCGTTTTGATTGCAGTTTTCTTTATAGCCTGCTTTTAAAACGCTCATAACTCCTTAAATATTGACATTTCGGGTTTTTAGCATCGTTTTGATTGCAGATCTTTATAGCCTGCTTAGAAACGCTCATAACTCCTTAAATATTGACATTTCGGGGTTTTTAGCATCGTTTTGATTGCAGATATTTAAAGAGAAAAATAGGGTATTTTAAAACGCTCATAACTCCTTAAATATTGACATTTCGGGTTTTTAGCATCGTTTTGATTGCAGATATTTAAAGAGGAAAATAGCTATTTTAAAACGCTCATAACTCCTTAATATTGACATTTCGGGGTTTTTAGCATCGTTTTGATTGCAGTTTTAAAGAGGCCTGCTTTTTAACGCTCATAACTCCTTAAATATTGACATTTCGGGTTTTTAGCATCGTTTTGATTGCAGTTTCTTTATAGCCTATTTAAAACGCTCATAACTCCTTAAATATTGACATTTCGGGGTTTTTAGCATCGTTTTGATTGCAGATATTTAAAGAGGAAAAATAGCCTATTTTAAAACGCTCATAACTCCTTAAATATTGACATTTCGGGGTTTTTAGCATCGTTTTGATTGCAGATATTTAAAGAGGAAAATAGGGTATTTTAAAACGCTCATAACTCCTTAAATATTGACATTTCGGGTTTTTAGCATCGTTTTGATTGCAGATATTTAAAGAGGAAAAATAGGTATTTTAAAACGCTCATAACTCCTTAAATATTGACATTTCGGGTTTTTAGCATCGTTTTGATTGCAGATATTTAAAGAGGAAAATAGCCTATTTTAAAACGCTCATAACTCCTTAAATATTGACATTTCGGGGTTTTAGCATCGTTTTGATTGCAGATATTTAAAGAGGAAAAATAGGGTATTTTAAAACGCTCATAACTCCTTAAATATTGACATTTCGGGGTTTTAGCATCGTTTTGATTGCAGATATTTAAAGAGGAAAAATAGGGTATTTTAAAACGCTCATAACTCCTTAAATATTGACATTTCGGGGTTTTTAGCATCGTTTTGATTGCAGATATTAAAGAGAAAAATAGGGTATTTTAAAACGCTCATAACTCCTTAAATATTGACATTTCGGGTTTTTAGCATCGTTTTGATTGCAGATATTTAAAGAGGAAAAATAGGTATTTTAAACGCTCATAACTCCTTAAATATTGACATTTCGGGTTTTTAGCATCGTTTTGATTGCAGATATTTATAGCCTGCTTTTAAAAACGCTCATAACTCCTTAAATATTGACATTTCGGGGTTTTTAGCATCGTTTTGATTGCAGATATTTAAAGAGGAAAAATAGGGTATTTAAAACGCTCATAACTCCTTAAATATTGACATTTCGGGGTTTTTAGCATCGTTTTGATTGCAGATATTTAAAGAGGAAATAGGGTATTTAAAACGCTCATAACTCCTTAAATATTGACATTTCGGGGTTTTTAGCATCGTTTTGATTGCATTTCTTTATAGCCTGCTTTAGAAAACGCTCATAACTCCTTAAATATTGACATTTCGGGGTTTTTAGCATCGTTTTGATTGCAGTTTTAATTTATAGCCTATTTTAAACGCTCATAACTCCTTAAATATTGACATTTCGGGTTTTTAGCATCGTTTTGATTGCAGTTTCTTTATAGCCTGCTTAAAACGCTCATAACTCCTTAAATATGACATTTCGGGGTTTTTAGCATCGTTTTGATTGCAGATATTTAAAGAGGAAAAATAGGGTATTTTAAAACGCTCATAACTCCTTAAATATTGACATTTCGGGGTTTTTAGCATCGTTTTGATTGCAGATATTTAAAGAGGAAAAATAGGGTATTTTAAAACGCTCATAACTCCTTAAATATTGACATTTCGGGGTTTTTAGCATCGTTTTGATTGCAGTATTTAAGAGGAAAAATAGGGTATTTTAAAACGCTCATAACTCCTTAAATATTGACATTTCGGGGTTTTTAGCATCGTTTTGATTGCAGATATTTAAGAGGAAAATAGGGTATTTTAAAACGCTCATAACTAACTCCTTAAATATTGACATTTCGGGTTTTTTAGCATCGTTTTGATTGCAGATATTTAAAGAGGAAAAATAGGGTATTTTAAAACGCTCATAACTCCTTAAATATTGACATTTCGGGGTTTTTAGCATCGTTTTGATTGCAGATATTAAGAGGAAAATAGGTATTTTAAAACGCTCATAACTCCTTAATATTGACATTTCGGGGTTTTTAGCATCGTTTTGATTGCAGATATTTAAAGAGGAAAAATAGGGTATTTTAAAACGCTCATAACTCCTTAATATTGACATTTCGGGTTTTTAGCATCGTTTGATTGCAGTTTCTTTATAGCCTGCTTTAAAACGCTCATAACTCCTTAATATTGACATTTCGGGTTTTTAGCATCGTTTTGATTGCAGATATTTAAAGAGGAAAAATAGGTATTTTAAAACGCTCATAACTCCTTAAATATTGACATTTCGGGTTTTTAGCATCGTTTTGATTGCAGATATTTAAAGAGGAAAAATAGGGTATTTTAAAACGCTCATAACTCCTTAAATATTGACATTTCGGGGTTTTAGCATCGTTTTGATTGCAGATATTTAAAGAGGAAAAATAGGTATTTTAAACGCTCATAACTCCTTAAATATTGACATTTCGGGGTTTTTAGCATCGTTTTGATTGCAGATATTTAAAGAGAAAAATAGGGTATTTTAAAACGCTCATAACTCCTTAAATATTGACATTTCGGGTTTTTAGCATCGTTTTGATTGCAGATTTCTTTATAGCCTGCTTTAAAACGCTCATAACTCCTTAAATATTGACATTTCGGGGTTTTTAGCATCGTTTTGATTGCAGTTTCTTTATAGCCTGCTTAAAACGCTCATAACTCCTTAAATATTGACATTTCGGGGTTTTTAGCATCGTTTTGATTGCAGATTTTAAAGAGGAAAAATAGGGTATTTTAAAACGCTCATAACTCCTTAAATATTGACATTTCGGGGTTTTTAGCATCGTTTTGATTGCAGTTTCTTTATAGCCTGCTTTAAAACGCTCATAACTCCTTAAATATTGACATTTCGGGTTTTTTAGCATCGTTTTGATTGCAGATATTTATAGCCTGCTTTAAAACGCTCATAACTCCTTAAATATGACATTTCGGGGTTTTTAGCATCGTTTTGATTGCAGTTTCTTATAGCCTGCTTTAAACGCTCATAACTCCTTAAATATTGACATTTCGGGGTTTTTAGCATCGTTTTGATTGCAGATATTTAAAGAGGAAAAATAGGGTATTTTAAAACGCTCATAACTCCTTAAATATTGACATTTCGGGGTTTTAGCATCGTTTTGATTGCAGATATTTAAAGAGGAAAAATAGGGTATTTAAAACGCTCATAACTCCTTAAATATTGACATTTCGGGGTTTTTAGCATCGTTTTGATTGCAGTTTCTTTATAGCCTGCTTTAAACGCTCATAACTCCTTAATATTGACATTTCGGGGTTTTTAGCATCGTTTTGATTGCAGATATTTAAAGCCTAGCTTTAAAACGCTCATAACTCCTTAAATATTGACATTTCGGGGTTTTTAGCATCGTTTTGATTGCAGTTTCTTTATAGCCTGCTTTAAACGCTCATAACTCCTTAAATATTGACATTTCGGGGTTTTTAGCATCGTTTTGATTGCAGATATTTAAAGAGGAAAATAGGGTATTTTAAAACGCTCATAACTCCTTAAATATTGACATTTCGGGGTTTTTTAGCATCGTTTTGATTGCAGATATTTAAAGAGGAAAATAGCCTATTTTAAAACGCTCATAACTCCTTAAATATTGACATTTCGGGGTTTTTAGCATCGTTTTGATTGCAGATATTTAAAGAGGAAAAATAGCCTATTTTAAAACGCTCATAACTCCTTAAATATTGGGGTTTTTAGCATCGTTTTGATTGCAGTTTCTTTTTATACCTATTTAAAACGCTCATAACTCCTTAAATATTGACATTTCGGGGTTTTTAGCATCGTTTTGATTGCAGATATTTAAAGAGGAAAATAGGGTATTTAAAACGCTCATAACTCCTTAAATATTGACATTTCGGGTTTTTAGCATCGTTTTGATTGCAGATATTTAAAGAGGAAAAATGGTATTTTAAAACGCTCATAACTCCTTAAATATTGACATTTCGGGGTTTTTAGCATCGTTTTGATTGCAGATATTTAAAGAGGAAAATAGGTATTTTAAAACGCTCATAACTCCTTAAATATTGACATTTCGGGTTTTTAGCATCGTTTTGATTGCAGATATTTAAAGAGAAAAATAGGGTATTTTAAAACGCTCATAACTCCTTAAATATTGACATTTCGGGGTTTTTAGCATCGTTTTGATTGCAGATATTTAAAGAGGAAAATGGGTATTTTAAAACGCTCATAACTCCTTAAATATTGACATTTCGGGGTTTTTAGCATCGTTTTGATTGCAGATATTTAAAGAGGAAAATAGGGTATTTTAAAACGCTCATAACTCCTTAAATATGACATTTCGGGGTTTTTAGCATCGTTTTGATTGCAGATATTTAAAGAGAAAAATAGCCTATTTTAAAACGCTCATAACTCCTTAAATATTGACATTTCGGGTTTTTAGCATCGTTTTGATTGCAGTTTCTTTATAGCCTGCTTTTAAAACGCTCATAACTCCTTAAATATTGACATTTCGGGGTTTTTAGCATCGTTTTGATTGCAGATATTTAAAGAGGAAAATAGGTTTTTAACGCTCATAACTCCTTAAATATTGACATTTCGGGGTTTTTAGCATCGTTTTGATTGCAGATATTTAAAGAGGAAAATAGGGTATTTTAAAACGCTCATACTCCTTAAATATTGACATTTCGGGGTTTTTAGCATCGTTTTGATTGCAGATATTTAAAGAGAAAAATAGGGTATTTTAAAACGCTCATAACTCCTTAAATATGACATTTCGGGGTTTTTAGCATCGTTTTGATTGCAGATTTTAAGAGGAAAAATAGGGTATTTTAAAACGCTCATAACTCCTTAAATATTGACATTTCGGGGTTTTTAGCATCGTTTTGATTGCAGTTTCTTTTAGCCTGCTTTAAAACGCTCATAACTCCTTAAATATTGACATTTCGGGGTTTTTAGCATCGTTTTGATTGCAGATATTTAAAGAGGAAAAATAGGGTATTTTAAACGCTCATAACTCCTTAATATTGACATTTCGGGGTTTTAGCATCGTTTTGATTGCAGTTTCTTTATAGCCTGCTTAAAACGCTCATAACTCCTTAAATATTGACATTTCGGGGTTTTTAGCATCGTTTTGATTGCAGATATTTAAAGAGGAAAAATAGGTATTTTAAAACGCTCATAACTCCTTAATATTGACATTTGGGGTTTTTAGCATCGTTTTGATTGCAGTTTCTTATAGCCTGCTTTAAACGCTCATAACTCCTTAAATATTGACATTTCGGGGTTTTTAGCATCGTTTTGATTGCAGATATTTAAAGAGGAAAAATAGGGTATTTTAAAACGCTCATAACTCCTTAAATATTGACATTTCGGGGTTTTTAGCATCGTTTTGATTGCAGATTTTTATGAGGAAAATCCTATTTTAAAACGCTCATAACTCCTTAAATATTGACATTTCGGGTTTTTTAGCATCGTTTTGATTGCAGATTCTTTATAGCCTGCTTTAAAACGCTCATAACTCCTTAAATATTGACATTTCGGGGTTTTTAGCATCGTTTTTGATTGCAGTTATTAATAGCTGCTTTTTAAACGCTCATAACTCCTTAAATATTGACATTTCGGGGTTTTTAGCATCGTTTTGATTGCAGATATTTAAAGAGGAAAAATAGGGTATTTTAAAACGCTCATAACTCCTTAAATATTGACATTTCGGGGTTTTTAGCATCGTTTTGATTGCAGTTATTTAAAGAGGAAAAATAGCCTATTTTAAACGCTCATAACTCCTTAAATATTGACATTTCGGGGTTTTTAGCATCGTTTTGATTGCAG
>NW_026712294.1:492213-572974 GCF_030504385.1 Musca domestica | reverse complement strand
TTATTTTTACTTTATATTAATTAAATGTTGTGGAGTCCCGTTTTATTATATTAATAAGAAATAAATAATGCATAATTATTGATGTAAGTTAAATTTAAAGTGGAATATGTCACCAAACAAAATTCTAATAATGAAATATATTTCACATTTATAACCAGAATTCAATAAAAAACGCTCTTGAAAAAGATGGAAACAAGCCATCGAAACGTTGAGCAGAAAATGAAAAAAATTCGTTTATTTTCACTTAATTAACTTGACCATGAAAGCAAATAAACCCATAAACCCATAGTGAATTTTTGTATTTTTTGTTGAAATCCATTGAAAAGAATTTAATTTCACTAAAAGGGAGGTTTTATCCACAATTGCCATTTGTTTGATCCCGCAGGTTGGGTTGGACCGGTTATTGTAGTTGCAAAAATTTTAATGCAAGAGATTTGGAGCGAAGGAATTGGTTGGGATGTAGAACTGACCGAGAGAATTTGTCATAAATGAAAACAATTCGTTGTTGATTATCTTTCGTTGAATAGTATTAAAATTCCAAGATGGGTTGGTTTTCAGCAAAGTTGGCATGTGGAAATTCATGGCTTTTCGGATGCTTCTAAGAAAGCCAATGGAGCTTGCGTTTATGTTCGCGTAGTATTCTAAAGATGGTTCGGTACAACCGCTTTTTTTGTTGGCGAAATAAAGAGTTGCTCTTCTAAAAATTGTTTCATTGCCTCAATTAGAGCTGTGTGCAGCGCTTTTGTTATCAGATTTGATGGGGCCTGTACGGACCGATTTGTGTCTTGATTTGAAGAAAACTAAATATTATTGTTGGTCTGATTCCATGATCGTCGTTGCTTGGCTAGAAAAGCCACCGAACTCGTAGAATACTTTTGTTGCTAATAGGGTTTCAAAAATTTTTGATACGGTGGGAAATGCAACTGGAGACATGTGAGATCGAATTTATCTTGCGGACCTGATCAGCCGAGGAATTCGACCTCAACATCTGGTGGTACGGCCCATAATGGCTTAAAGGTTCTTGTAGCGAATGGGAAACATACATCGCAGATTTTGATACTCAGGAAGAGGGAAGAAAGGTGAAAGTATTTCATACCTATATAAAGAGTATGATGGTCCTGGATCACTTTTCTTCTTATTCAAAGGCGTTACGTATCATGACATATTTTTTCGTTTCATTGCCTGTCTGAAAGGACAAAATCTTTCTCCCAGACAATGGCAAGTTCCAAAGAATTCCTAATTAACTGTAGTATTATTGAATATTATTGTGTTTCAAATGGAAGATTGCTTTAACTAATAAGTAGTTACATACCTTAAATCCGTTTGTTAATTCGAAAATGCAAGTGAGATGTCGTTTAGTGAAAAACATCCACTCATTCTGCCTTATAATTGTAAAATGTCACAACTTCTAGAGAATTTTATTCATCAAGTGACTCTTCATGGGTGTAATCAACTTATGCTTCGAGTTCTGCGATCGGAATTTTGGATACCAAGAGCGAAAAAACTGATCCGATGGCCTATACGTCGTTGCCGAATTTGTATCATAGTTTGTAACCCGAAATCAGTTGATGGTCTCTTGCCGCTTTCCAGGACTATACTTGATAGACCTTTCACTCGAACTGGTGTTGATTTTGCTGGTCCCTATGATATCAAGAATTATACAGGTCGGGCGTGTTTGATCACAAAAGGACACGTTTGTCTATTTGTGTGTTTTGCACGCGAGCCATCCGTTTAGAAGCTGTAAGTGACTTATCAGCGGCGACGTTTTTGGCGGCATTTTCCCTTTGTTTCTAGGAGAGGTTGTCCAAAAGACATGTATTCTGACAATGGGACGAATTTTGTTGGGGCATCCAAGGCAATAAGGACTGAATATCGCAACTTTATTCAAACGGTTGGCCCTGAATTTATAAAATTATTTGGCAAGGGTATGAATTAATATTTTTAATCCAGCAGGAGTACCACATATGGGTGGTTCATGGGAAGCTGGTCATCGTTTAAACATCACTTCAGAAGAATAGCAGCAAATTTAAAATATACTTTGAAGAGTTTTCTACGCCGTTAGCTCGTGTAGAAGCATGCTTAAATTCAAGACCACTTTGTGCTCTGTCCGATGATATAATTTCTTTTGATGTCTTGACTCTTGGGCACTTCTTAATAGGTGAAAAAAAATTCAAAAGAGGTGATGTAAGTTACAAGTTCAAACAAGGTCAGTAGTTAACTGGTCGTGTTGCCCTCTAACTAGAGTTATTTCGTTCAATATAGAATCATGGTTAAAGCTAAGAGGTATAATGCCGAAAATCGTGTGAACAAGAGACGTATTGTTTGCGAGTGTGTCTAAAGGATCATCCACTTCGGTTCTGTCACAAGTTCCTGGACATGGATTAAGCCGAAAGAATGAAGATAATTTCCATTTATCAGCATTGTGCAGGTTGTCTGGCGCACGATCACACGAGGCGCACGTGTGAGAGCACCGGTAAGTGTAAGAAATGTTTAGATATGCACCATACTTACTTCACAAACCTGGACCTCGTCCGTCTGGGGATTTGGTAAAGAAAAGTTTTCCTGGGGACGGATTAGTTCGTCCATGTCCCGACAGAAGAAAGGACTCCGCTCGTCTAACTCTTCTAAGGAACCAGAGCATACGCATAATGGACTAGTTCGTCCAAAACTGCGTCGCATAAAGGACCTCGTTTGTCCAAACATGGTTTTAATAAGGGACCTAGTTCGTCCTCGAAGAAATTATCTAGTAAAGTAGTACCATACGGCAGGCGATATAATAGTAGAAGGGAGACGTCGTACAAAGTGATTCCTACATATAGCTTACGAGAGACGATTTTGTTGAGAGCGACGGTAGTGGTCAAAATTATTTGCGGAGATCGTTATTTGCATGAATGAGCCTTAATTGACCCCTGTAGCGAGAGTTCTATAGTAGCTGATTCGTTGGTGAAGAAGATGGTTCAAAAATTTGTTCGAGTAGGAAATAAAACCAGATGCCTGCTCCAGCTTAGAGGCTATGACGGGATGTCGTCGACGGTGGAAACGTATGCGGAAGTTCGTCGAAATTACGCCGTGGTTACTCTGAAGAAGTCAGTGGATGAGGAGCATTTCCACATATCGGCACCGTCCATCTGACGTCAGGGGAGATTTATATTCCAAAATCGTTCAAAGCGGGCTTGCGGAGTTGCACTTGGAAAACCACTTGGCCAGTTCACTATTTTTGGATACGTTATATGCGGGACTTATACCTCATAAATTGCTGTAAAGCATGATGTATATTTGCTTTAACCATGACACAACTAATTACAGCCCTGATCCCATTGGATTTTCATGTTTGATACCGTTTTCCGTTTTAATATCACCGACGCGAACGTACGGCAATTCCCGTGTAACTTGGACAACGCGAAATAATTTCCACGCTGTGGGAGGTAAATGAAGAGCTTGGCGATGGATTAGTATATTTGGACCGGTATTCCATCGGGTTATATACTGAAATAGAAATGGTCCAACTGTGCATTCCAGCGAATTCCCAGGGGTTTTGAACTAATAGCTTCCACGAAAGTGAGAAGATTAGCATCGTATAGGAGATCTAAGGGAAGACAATCTAAAATTTCGCGATTATTGGCTGTCCATTTGCGAAGTTCAAACTTCGTGGAAGAAAGAGCACCAATGAGTTAGACTCTTGATTTTTGCGCTATCTCCAAATCGTGATAACCGGGCAAGACGTCATCTACGTACATGCACTTCCGAAGGATATGTGCGGCTAGCGGAATTCATTTTCGGTGTCATCGGCCAATTGAAGTAAAGTCCGAATAGCAAGATATGGAGCACAGTTTACTCCGAAGGTAACCGTTTTAAGTTCAAAGTCTTGATCCGGTTTGTTGGGAGAATCCCAAAATAAAATTCGTTGGAGAGGAGTATGAGCAGAATAGACCCGAATCTACCTGTACATTTTTAAGTCGCAATTGAATACAAATTGGAAAAGTCTCCATCTTAGAATAAGTAGGACTAGGTCCAACTGAGGAGTTGGGCCGACTTAGAGAATATCGTTAAGACTATTCTCATCGGAAGTCCTGTTCGCGGCATTAAAAACCACTCTCAATTTTGTTGTTTGTTTATCCAGATAATTAAACGGATGGTGAGGAAGATAGCAAACTGTAGAGCTTGCTGACGAAGTCGGAACAGTCTCATGTGGTCTAATTCTAAATATTCCCGGACCCGGGAGTGAAGCCTCATTTCGAAAGAATTGTCGTAAGCAACTGGCCTCAGAAGGACCATATTGGATTGCGAATTCAGGAATGATTGGGAGTGTGACAATATATCTGCCAGCTGAGTCGTTTTGTTTTGGAATTTCCCTCACAGAATTTGTCCGATGGAAACAAATAGGCCGTTTTGGATGTTCTTCCAATTCCCAAAATCGAAGATGTGTCTTTTTCAGATCTTCTTCTGAAAAGTTGATTGTGGTTGCTAAAATTGGGAATGGGACCTGTAATGATCCAGATCAAAATAGTTCTTTGTGCCATTAAAGAACCTAAGATGTTCAATGAATTCCCTGTAAAAGGATTCTGGGATATAAATCAGCGCCTAGTAGAAAGTCCACTGGTCTAGAATCGCAGAAGTTTCTATCTGCCAAACGAATATTTGGCAAATGGGAAATTATTTCACCAGCTATTGAAATAGAGGCTAAATTACCAGAAATAGCGGAAACCACTAGAGCTGGGATTTCGAAGAAATGGATGAGTCTTTAATGATCACAATTTTCTGGATGTAGTGGAGACACTTTGGTTAACGCCAGAAATCGTAGCTTGGATCGACGTAGTAGAAATACCAAGACGACCTTGCAAATTTTCAGTGATTAAGGACGCTTCAGAAGCTGGGTCGATAGAGCATGAGCAGGGTATGTGATGCCGTGGTGAATCAGATTCACAATTGAGGTAGCCAAAACAACATTATTGTTTTGCGAAATATGATACACTTGCCTATTGACAGAGTGGGATATACCTAAATATGTCGAGGGAATAATTGGATTCGGATTGTTGGATGGGTTAGAGGTTGATGGCGACGGAGTCGCTGCTGGATGTAGAATTTGCGTGATTTGATATCCCACGATGTAAAAGTGTGTGATGTCCCTTATTGTATTTCCCACAATTGAGTTTACCTAATGCATTTTTTAACGTCATGACAACCGTCACACAGTTCAGAAAACAACTGAAGCGTTTGAGCACTGAAAAACGACCTTTTATGGATAATTTTTTAAACTTTGGACAAAAACGCAATGGATGGAACAATTTAGGTCAGAGAACGCAAGATTTAAATGAAAAAGCGGTAGAAGACACAGAAGATGCGAACTTTGTTAAGTGAGTCCGAACTTTTCTCAACCTTTTTTGATGAGTCAATACCAGGAATGTCTCGGAGAAAAGTAAGGGTCTGGATGCTTTCAGAAAACGATCCAAATTCTTCCCATCAGACAAAGCCGACTTGCTTTGACCGTCTGTTCCCACAGCGAGAGCATAAACTTTGGCAATCTTGAATGCATATGATAACTAACATGGGATCCCAGTCGTTCGTAGAAACGTCATAGATCGCCATAGCCCGAAATACATCCATTGATTGCTCGTTGCTGATTTTTCAATTCAAACACCGGATTCATTATCGACATGGGATCCTAGTCGTTCGTAGAAACGTCATAGATCGCCATAGCCGAAATACATCCATTGATTGCTCGTTGCAGATTTTTTCAATTCAGCACCGGATTCATTATCGAGACCTGAAAGATCTAAGAGCAATTTCAGTTGGTTGTTAACAAGATTCGGACAGTGTCATATGTCTCTTTTAAGTCATACCACGCTAAAGTGAAACGTTTGTGTCTTTTGCTTCCCCACTGGGTTTCTTTAATAAATAGCACAATTTTTTAACATTACTAAGTCGACTGTTGTTGATATGTACTGCAGAAAAAAGATCCCCTAAAGGTAGGTCAGGAAATGATATCGCCGTTGAAAACATCTATATATCATGCTGGTAGATTCAGACTATGCAATACATTGTCATTGAAGCGAAGACTTCAGCTGACGATCCTGTGACGCGAAATGCCAGACAGAGATAAAAGTTCTGCATGAAGGGAGTATCAACTCGAGGGGTTCAGTCACATTAACACCATGAACAATCTATCTGTGAGCATGTGAGTACTATTCAAACTTTTAAACCAACGAAGGATTAGAATTTTTCTGTAAGGCAAGCAGTTGGTCCCAATTTTCGGCTGATTAAGCAATGACGTTTGCATATGCCTTATGCGCCACATCATATTTACTTTCTGCAAACGTGATGTCTTCCCTTTTCAGCATTTCAGAAATTTGGTGATGTGTAAGACATTGGTAAAACATTTCCTTCACTTTACTCCACAATTCCTCTTGCCTCAGCAGCCTGAAAATCAAGGGAATTTATGTCCAACTCTTCCTCTCGAAGAGAAGTTAAGTTGGCTTTAAATTTTACCAGAGTATTAGTTGCTCTGACAAAGAAATCAAGTGGAGATGGCATTGGCATTGAAGAACAAATGAATTTAAAATTGCAAATCTGAAAATATCAATGCAAACCAACTTAAAATTTGTGAAAACTCAACGAAAATTGAGTGGAATTATTCATATGAAAATATTACAATAGCACAAAATGTTTTTATCTGTTAGTGAATGCCAACAAATACAAAACCCAACTAAGTAGTAAACCCTTTCTTTGAAAATGTCAAAACAAGTAATGAGAAAACTATACGATTTTTCTCTTAGAGTATCGAAAAATACAGTGAATTTGATTGTGTGATTACAAATGGCCAAAAAATCTATAAAAAAGTAGTTTTGTTCAATATTTATTACCGACTGTACGGTGGACGGACTGTAAGATGCACGATACGGTTCAAAATAATAAATATATTTCCAAAAAGAGCAACAAAATTCAAAGAAATATTTAAAATATTAAATATATTTATTAATAATATCTAATAATAACGAAAATTATTATTCAATATCGAAACCACCGAATGTAGGATGCACTCTACTACGGACCCGAACAATTTCCAACTAAATTTTCCAAAAATATTAATTAAATTTTTGGTCTGAACATTCCAAATAAACAAATTTTCAACTTTTTGCCCGAGCAGACCTATTATACTATGTAGTTTGTTACTGATTACTTATTACGAATCAACCAAACACAGAGTATACAACACTATTATGTGATTGTATTGTTGTTGTTGTACTATTCAACAGAAATGTTGTTAGCGTTTATTTTGTTCTTTATGCCAAAGATCACAAAATAAACAAACACAACCAGAACAAAATCACTAATCACTGCTTATGTGTTGGAATAAACACTTTTTATTTATAATTTCTTCACTAAGTGCGGGTGTTAAGAGTGTATATTCTTGAAGAGAATTATCACATGCTTAACAGATAGATGTTCATGGTGTTAATGTGACTTGAACTCCTCGAGTTGATACTCTCCTCATGCAGAACTTTATCTCTGTCTGGCATTTCGCGTCATACAGGATCGTCAGCTGAAGTCTTCGCTTCAAATGTCAATGTAATGCATAGTCTGAATCTACCAGCATGATATATATAGATGTTTTCAACGGCGGTATCATTTCCTGACCTGCTTTAGGGAAATTTTTTGGGAGTATATATCAACAACAGTCGACTTAGTAATATTGAAAATTGTGCTATTTATTAAGAAAACCAGTGGGGAACAACACATTACAAAAAGATTCAGCCGAGAGAGCTGATGCTACTTGAAATCGTCATCAAAAGCAAATAACAGTGAGCGGCTGAAGCTTAAATGAAATTAGCCTTAGCATCAAAATAGCTCAGAACCATAAAAGCAACATGACTGCAGCTGCTTAGCTTGGTTTTAGCCAACAAAAACAGATTATCATGTGTGAGTTCAGTGTTGCGGCTAAATCGAAATACGAGCAATTTCTTATATTGTGTGCTGAATATTTAGCTTTATTTTCGGCTATGACGAAACAAAAATAGCTCGTTTATCAAAAACGATCTAATAGCTTTTTTAGCCGTGGCTGCCAATATTAATAGAAGTTGCACTGAAAGGCTAAGGCTAATTTTAATAGGTGGTGGCTTTTAAACCCTGGTAAGCACGTATCTCAGCTCGAAGAGTCCAAAATGTTGCGGAGCAGCGAAAAAAGGAAATAAAAACACAAAATATTAGAATTTTTTAAGCAATAAAATAAAATTGGCAGTTTTATTGAATATTAATCGAAGAAATAATATATTTTTTTACCTTTTTTAACAATGGGTGTTGCTCGATGATGGTAGCTGGGCGAAAATCCGAATAGCAAGTAAAGAGATAGTAGCGAGCAAGCCTAGATGTCACAAGAGAGGCGCAAATGATCATCTTGCTCGTTACAATTTGTCATCAATAACTACCTTTTTTTTCTACCTTCTGTAATTTTGCCATGATACTTATTCGATGTTGAAAAATGTGGGAACTGGTCATTCAGCTGGAATTATGCACGCCTTAATGCAGATCAAGACGATGCAATGCAGCAGGTGATTTTAAATTAAAATGCTAAATTACATTATTTCATGTCAAAATTTTATAAAATAGAAATAAGAACACCACCACAAGCTTTTTATACCCTTCAACATACACAGTATGGAGGGTATATTAAGTTCGTATTTTCGTTTGTAACTCATCGAAATAATAACTTTATACCTAAAAGAGTACATATATATTCTTGATCAGCGTAAAATTCTAAGACGATTTAGGCGTCTGTCCGACTGTTGTAATCACATTAGAGGCAATACGAATTGGGATAGGAAGCTAAAATTTGCACAAATTAGTCTTTGGCTGCAGGCAATTCAAGCTCGAAGATGTGCTATATAAGTCCACGATATCGTATAGCCCCCATAAGACGTCACCCCCTAATATTCGGTATTCTGATGATTGTAGCCAATTATTTTTCAATGGAATTGTCGGATCTTGCACAGAAGGAGTTCCTTCTGAGTATTGTCGGTATAGGTCCACGACATCGTATAGCCCCCATATCACGGTACCTTCGATAATCGATATTTAATTGATTTCAGCAACATTATTCTCCGGAATCTTTTCAAATTTCATATTGGAAGATCCTAATGGGTACTACAACCTATGGCAAAAACAGAAATGTAAAGTGTAAAATTTAGTATAAAACTGTATTGTCTTACTATTTTAGATTCAATTTTGTGGAATAAGCTCTATAACATTTCATTCATGTTATGTGGCTTTTCCCCAATATAAATGTTTTGTTCGCATTTAGTAAAAAAACAAAACAATCTGTTACATATTTAAAGCTGATTGATGCTCTTGTGTAATGGCTTGTTCAGAATTTATAAAAACCAAATTTGAGAAAAGCATTTCATGAAATCGATAAATGCTATTTCTTGCATCACTGATGCACAAACGAATGGTAAATTCAGATTGGAGCAAGATCTGGATTTTTTCCTTTATGTCATTATCTCTCAACATTTTCAAATATGGACAAGCATCCAACAAAAATAAGAAAAAATGATAGACACAGGCAATACAGAAAAGAATATTGAATTAAGTATATATAACTGCAAACGCAGGGACCTTCTAAGAGGTATAGCAAATGTACGACATGGGGATAAGTTTCAAGAATGTTTTAAGATGGCAGGTAAAACATCTGAGAAGCGTTTAGTCATACTTAGGAGGCAATCAAATGCCTATAGAAAGAAAATTATGAAAATTTGATATGGTGCAACTAATTAGGGACAGCTTCTTATATAACATTTTTGAAAAAATAACTGAATAACATAGTTTTGGCCAAACACTTTTTAATCTCATCCAGCCCTTATTACATTAAATGTGAATAAGCCAGCTAAGATCTGCTAATAGAACTTGAGTCGAACTTCGAGAGTTTCTATTGTTTAATTCGCTTATGCTAAATCGCAATATGTTTGAAATAAATACTACTTTCCAGAGAGCGGTCCTTGTAAACCATCATCCACACCAAATATGCCTGATGAGCCGCTTAACTAACGGCGAAACGTGTCACATAGTGGTGAGTGTGTGATAGTGTCTATCTGGCTTTCCTTTTCACTGCAAATGTCAAACCATTAAGCTCGTCTCAAAAGAGAAACAAACTCATAAATCAAAGACATATGATCTTTGACTTAACAAGGCAAAACTCAAAAAAATGTAAAATATTTTGGCCAAGCCATTAGAATTAAGATTTGCTCCAATAATTCGTGTAAGGTCTTCTTAGGATACACAATTTGTTTAGTTTCACAAAACTCTTTATTCCAAACCTCTACATCGTACTAAACTATCCGACTTTCAAGTTTTTCAAAAAGAGCAATAGGAAAATGTTTACCTTTACACCAAAAAGTCTTTAATATTGGAAACATACCGAGGACAAACCATTGTACGCAATGGACCCACAATACCCCAATACCAATATTTCAAATTACCAGCTTCTTCTGTTTATTCAAAACACAAAACATTTCCAAATCCACCCCCTCATATCAACCCCATTTCAAAGAATTGTTTTTTATACCAAATTTTAAGATTTTACCACACCATCCAAATTTAGTTTGGTGCACGTTTTGTTAGAATTTCGAAGAAGCCCTTAGTTTTTCTAACTTACACAACATCATATTTCAGACTTACAGCTTTATTCCTTCCCCAAATACCAAAGTTAATACTATTTAGTACTTTTGGCACTATTTCCAAACCCATCGTATTTCCAAACCCATCGCCATGTATCCGCCAAACCGAACAAAAGGTGATCCAAATGCCAAAGTTTAGACTCCAAACTCAATCACTTACCTAAATACCAAATTTAACACCATTTAGTGCTTATTTTCAAAACCACGTCCATATCTTAGAACTATACACTAACAATGATCCCATTTCAAGCAGTAGTACCATTAAGTACCTTTCGTATGTTTGCTGAATGCGTTTCTAAACTCAAAATCCAAATTTAGTACATATTAGTACATATAAAAAACCAATCCTATGTAGCCCAATCCTACGCTCGGAAAGTAATTGTATTCCAATTACCAGGATACGAGCTTTATTCGTTAACCCAAATTGTACCAAATTTAGTACACTTAAGTACAAATTTTCATAACTACCTACATCATACAGTTCAACAGAAATCTTATTTTCAAATTTCCGATTCCAACACTACCGGTCCAAAACTACCTATATTCCTTAGTTCTAGAATGCAATAATAATCTTATTTCTAAATTGCAAAATTCCAGCTTTATTTTCACCCAAATCGAAATTGTACCAAATTTAGTACCATTTAGTTCTTTTTGTGCATAACTACAAATTTCGAAAACATTCTCCATATCCCAATCCTACAATCCGCCAGTGCTGTTCATTTCTAATTTCAGGTTTCCAGCTCCATCCGTTCCTCTAAATTAAATCGACTCTACTCCTTAACCATAATTCCCATCCTCATGTAGTACATTTTAGTACTTACATTATAAGTCGATTTAACGATGTCCGTCTGTCGATTGAAATCACGATAGGGCCTACATTATTGACGTAGAGCTTCAAAATTTAGCAGACAATTTGTAGTGTGTCTAGGATTGTTGTTATTGAAAATGATATATGATGTAAGATATATCGAACCACGTTTTGGTATAGCCCCCACTTTTTTCCGCGGATTTTCCTAAAAATGGGTACTTGTTGTTAATAATGGGTTTTTGCCCGGTGGCAGAACATTGAATATTTAGTTCCACGTCTCCTATAGCGCACATATAACGATAACCATATATATTCGGTATTTTGATAATCCTAGTCACATTTACCCACATAATTGTTTCAAATTTGGTATTTTAGAAGATTTGATTGATGACAATTATAGAAGTATAAAATTGTCTATAGAGTTTCCCGTTTTTGTATGGCCCCATATAACGGCCGAACTCACTTTATGGTGTTTGGTAAGTTTAACTACATTATCCAAACGGTCTTACTGGTATATGAAGTTCAAAGTGAAACATGTTTTCCTTCCCTAAGGTGGAGGGCATTGAAAGGTCGGCTCAGCCGAACTTAATGTTTTTTTTTACTTGTTAATACCCAAAATATACAATTTGTTCAGTTTGACAACAACAAAATCACCTCCATATCTCAATTCACGATACCAACAGAGACCTCAATATCAAATTTCCAGCTATATCTCTTCAACCAATATCAAATTTAGTACCAATTACTACTTTTAGTATAAATGTAAGACGTATTTCCAAAACACCGTAAAAACTCAAACACAGCTACCATCAGTAATCCATCAAATTTCAGAAATTATATATTTAACCTAGTACCAAATATTGTATACAATTATAGTACATATTCCGAAACTATCTCCATATGTCCTTTTGTCTGTCTACATATGTCCTTTTCCTACCCTTTTAGTACGAATTTTCAAAAACCCTCCCTCATCATACACCTACGCACCGAGACTGGCTGTAGACACTGCTTCGTTGGACGAGTGAAATCAGGCATATATTCTCGGACCCATTGGTGTCACATTTCATTTTTCATATTTTTTACATTGTTTACGAAGAGACATCAAACGGGGTTAAAAGTGTTCTAGTATTTGCGTAGAATTGGCGCAACCAGGTAATGCTAAGAAGTTTTCGAACCGTCCTCGTACTGGATACTTATTGTCGTCGAGGTTTCTATTTTTTGTGTTGCCGGTTACAAAAACTTACCCCAAAGGCAATATTATTAAAAAAAAACATCCCAAAAATATTTTTTTGTTTCCTTTTAATAGGGTAAGTGTACCAGTAGTCGGCACTTTTAGGATTTTCGATTTTCAATCTTCCAACATTCTGAGTGAAATCTTACAATTGCAGATAAATAAAATTATTCAGATTCCAAATTTTGTTTTATTTTCGAAATAATAAAAAAAAATGAATCTGTTTTTATTAAATTGGCAATTTTACTAAAATAGTTGTTTTTTGCCAGTAGTCGGCACCATTTTCCAATGCTCGGCATGTCTATTTGCCAGTAGTCGGCATATGGTATTTCAATAAAAATATTATTCTGTATATTTTTTATTTCAAATAGTATAAAGCAATGTTATATTACTAATTCACACTTTAATACAGAATTTGAAATTAATTTCGTTTTTAAATAGTGTTTTATTTCATTATCATTCTAAACCAAATATAGGTAGAAAATCAAGAATAGTATGGCTCCTTCAGTAACGTATGGATTTTAAATTAAAATAAAAATGAGATTAAATAAACAAGAAAAAAGTACCTTTCTTATATTTGAAATTTGCGAATTGATCTTTTTCCTTTAAATAGCCACATTTTTTTCAAAAATGCCACCGCTATCTAATGCGTCAAATAGCTGATGTAAAAAACCTACTTAATTTAGAAAAGTTGGTTAAAAAGCACATATAAAAGCAACTGCCGACTCAAAATTATTTTTATACCCTCCACCTTGGAAAGGAGGGTATATTAACTTTGTCATTCCGTTTGTAACATCCCTAAATATTCGTTTTAGACCCCATAAAGTATATATATTCATAATCAGCATAAAATTCTTAGTCGATTTAACGATGTCCGTCTGTCAGTCTGTCCGTCTGTCTGTCTGTCTATCCGTCTGTCTGTCTGTCTGTTGAAATCACGATACAGCCCACATTATTTGACGTAGAGCTCCAAAATTTAGCAGAGCTATTTGCATTGTGTCTAGGATGGTTGGTATTGAAAATGAGATATATCGGTCCACGTTCAGGTATAGTCCCATATAACGGTACCTCCCGATATTCGGTATTTTGATGATTTATGCCACATTTTTTCACGTATTTGTCTTAAAATTGGTATTTGTAGGTCATAGCGGGTCCCTGAGCGTGTGGCAAAACATTGCATGTATAGGTCCACGTTGTGGTATAGCCCCCATATAAAGGTACCTCCCGATATTTAGTATTTTAGTTTTTTTTACCACATTTTTTCACCGATTTGTCTAAAAATTGGTATTTGTGGGTCATAATGGTTTCCAGCTCCGGTGGCGGAACATTGCATGTATGGGTCCATAATTTGGTATAGTCCCCATATAACGGTACCTCCCGATATTCGGTATTTTGATGATTTATGCCATATTTTTTCACGGATTTGTCTTAAAATTGGTATTTGTAGGTCATAGCGGGTTACAAAAACTTACCCCAAAGGCAATATTATTAAAAAAAACATCCCAAAAATATTTTTTTGTTTCCTTTTAATAGGGTAAGTGTACCAGTAGTCGGCACTTTTAGGATTTTCGATTTTCAATCTTCCAACATTCTGAGTGAAATCTTACAATTGCAGATAAATAAAATTATTCAGATTCCAAATTTTGTTTTATTTTCGAAATAATAAACAAAAATTGAATCTGTTTTTATTAAATTGGCAATTTTACTAAAATAGTTGTTTTTTGCCAGTAGTCGGCACCATTTTCCAATGCTCGGCATGTCTATTTGCCAGTAGTCGGCATATGGTATTTCAATAAAAAATATTATTCTGTATATTTTTTTATTTCAAATAGTATAAAGCAATGTTATATTACTAATTCACACTTTAATACAGAATTTGAAATTAATTTCGTTTTTAAATAGTGTTTTATTTCATTATCATTCTAAACCAAATATAGGTAGAAAATCAAGAATAGTATGGCTCCTTCAGTAACGTATGGATTTTAAATTAAAATAAAAATGAGATTAAATAAACAAGAAAAAAGTACCTTTCTTATATTTGAAATTTGCGAATTGATCTTTTTCCTTTAGATAGCCAACATTTTTTTCAAAAATGCCACCGCTATCTAATGCGTCAAATAGCTGATGTAAAAAACCTACTTAATTTAGAAAAGTTGGTTAAAAAGCACATATAAAAGCAACTGACGACTCAAAATTATTTTTATACCCTCCACCTTGGAAAGGAGGGTATATTAACTTTGTCATTCCGTTTGTAACATCCCTAATATTCGTTTTAGACCCCATAAAGTATATATATTCATAATCAGCATAAAATTCTTAGTCGATTTAACGATGTCCGTCTGTCAGTCTGTCCGTCTGTCTGTCTGTCCGTCTGTCTGTCTGTTGAAATCACGATACAGCCCACATTATTTGACGTAGAGCTCCAAAATTTAGCAGAGCTATTTGCATTGTACCTAGGATGGTTGGTATTGAAAATGAGATATATCGGTCCACGTTCTGGTATAGTCCCCATATAACGGTACCTCCCGATATTCGGTATTTTGATGATTTATGCCACATTTTTTCACGGATTTGTCTTAAAATTGGTATTTGTAGGTCATAGCGGGTCCCTGAGCGTGTGGCAAAACATTGCATGTATAGGTCCACGTTGTGGTATAGCCCCCATATAAAGGTACCTCCCGATATTTAGTATTTTAGTTTTTTTTACCACATTTTTTCACGGATTTGTCTGAAAATCGGTATTTGTTGGTCATAATGGGTTCCAGCTCCGGTGGCGAAACATTGTAATTATAGCCCCCATATAACGGTACCTCCCGATATTTAGTATTTTAGTTTTTTTACCACATTTTTTCACGGATTTGTCTGAAAATCGGTATTTGTTGGTCATAATGGGTTCCAGCTCCGGTGGTATTATAGGTCCACGTTTTGGTATAGCCCCCATATAACGGTACCTCCCGATATTCGGTAATTTGATGATTTTTGCCACATTTTTTCAGGGATTTGTTCGAAAATTGGTATTTGTTGGTCATAATTGGTTCCAGCTTCGGTGGCGAAACATTGCATGTATGGGTCCATGATTTGATATAGCCCCCATATAACGGTACCTCCCGATATTCGGTATTTTGATGGTTTTTGCCACATTTTTTCACTGATTTGTCTAAAAATTGGTATTTGTGGGTCATAATGGGTTCCAGCTCCGGTGGCGAAACATTGTAATTATAAGTCCACGTTTTGGTATAGCCCCCATATAACGGTACCTCCCCATAATCGGCATTTTAATGGTTTTTGTCACATTTTTTCTAATGTTTCTTTTACGCTAAGGTGGAGGGTATTAAAAGTTTGGCCCGGCCGAACTTAATGTTTTTTACTTGTTTATTTGAGTAGTTTTTGGATTATTTTTTAATCCTTTTCTCAAGTTTTGGCCAAAAATTATATTTTTCTAGTAATCGGCACCCCCTGCCGACTACTGGCAAATCTCTTTTTTTCTGTTCCTAATGTCGGCATTAAATAAAATAACAGAAAAATGCTTGATTTGTATGTTTTTAAGTTATAAAATGATCTTTAGACTGTTATTTATTATTATAAAATATTTCTGATTCCAAATGTATTTAATTTAATTTACTCAAATCGATTATTAAGTTGACGCCACCACTATTTTTTCTTTACAAACAAGCACTCTCGCACACGTTGGAAGATACTCACTGACGAAAACCATTATTATCTTGTAATAAACGATTGGAGCTACTTGCTTTTTTATAGAAAGAGAGCAGAGAACACTGTTGACGTTTTTTTCTTTCAATTTTGTTTATTATTTGGTCAATAATAACAGAACAGGCGCAGTATTCGCTTTGGCGGATGTACTCAAGAAGTACAAAGCCGATATTATTGCCATACAGGAAATGCGATGGAAAGGGACAGGCGTAAGTATTCAATGATTACGCACTGTATTATAGCTGCCATGAAACGAGACATGAATTTGGCTGCGGATTTATGGTCGACAGGAGAATAAAAGACCTCGTCTCCAGATTCACTCCAGTAGATGAGCGAATTGCTATAATTCGTATAAAAGCCAAGTTCTTCTACATCAGTCTCATTTGCGCCCATGCTCCGACCGAAGACAAAGATGAGCAGACCAAAGACATATTCTGCAAGCGCCTAGAAACAGCATATGACTGCTGCCCTGGCCATGACATTAAAATTCTACTAGAAGATTTTAATGCAAAAATAGGAAGGGAGAATATCTTTGGGCCCACCGTCGGAAGATTCAGCCTCCATGAAGAAACATCCGACAACGGTATGAAGCTGATTGACTTCGGAGCAGCAAAAAACATGGTGATTAGCAGCACCAGACGAAAGGCATTCATCCAGTGTTTTAGACGTTCGATCGATCCGAGGAGCGAATATCAATTCGGACCACTACCTTGTAGCAGCCAAGGTTCGCACTCGTCTTAATGTAGCAGCAAAGGTGCAATCTAACACAACACGGAAACTCGACGTCGAAAAGCTGCAAACACAACAGATAGCAGAAGCCTACTCCGCTCAACTTACCCACCTGCTTGAAGGAAGCACTCCTTGTCCTGATAATATAGAAGCACAATGGCAAAGAATTGCCCACTCCCTACAAACTGCAGCAAAAGCAACACTTGGGTACCAAAGACCACCAGCAAGAAACCCATGGTACGATCAGGAGTGTCGTAATGCTACTGAGGAGAAAAACACAGCGTATAGGGCAACCCTAAAGGAGTCAGAATGAAGTCCGGAAATTTTACCAAAGAGTAAAACACCAAACCGAAGGCTTTGGTGCAGGCACATCCTCCTGTAGAGATGAAGAAGGAAATCTGGTGACAGATACAGATAGCGTGCTGAGAATCTGTAAGGAGCATTTTGCAAAGCTTCTGGTATCAAATAATGGCGGTGAAGAAGATACCCCAGAACCAATAAGAGATGACGGTATAGAGTGTATACCACCTAGCCAAGATGAGGTCAGTATAGCAATCAATGGGCTGAAGACTATCAAAGCAGCAGGTGCCGATGGTTTGCCAGCCGAACTATTCAAGACCGGTGGTCAAAAGCTGATTAGGAGCATGCATCAGCTGATTAGAACAATTTGGCTAAAGGAATGTATGCCCAACGATTGGAACCTCGGCATCCTGTTCACAAAAAGGAGACAAGACGATATGCGGCAACTATAGAGGAATCAGTCTCCTTCCCATCGCGTATAAAGTGCTTTCCAGCGTGTTGTGTGAACGACTGAAGCCAATGGTCAATGACATTATTGGACCATACCAATGCGGCTTCAGATCTGGCAAATCCACCATAGACCAGATTTTCACTCTGCGCCAAATCCTAAAAAAGACCCAAGAAAAACATATCGACACATTCCACCTCTTCGTCGACTATAAAGCCGCATTTGACAGCCCTATCCGCTCAGAGGTGTTTAAAGCCATGTCTGCGTACGGCATTCCTGCAAAATTAATAAGGCTATGCAGGATAACTTTAACTGGCACAAGGTCAGCAGTTAGAGTCGGAAAGGATCTCTCGGAGCCCTTCAATATTGAACGAGGGTTCAGACAAGGTGACAGCCTCTCGTGTGACCTATTTAACATCCTGCTGGAAAAGGTCATACGAGATGCAAAGGTGAACAGAAATGGCACTCTGTTCACCAAACAACACATGTTGCTTGCCTAAGCCGATGACATCGACATAATGGGTCGAACATTGAGAGCGGTAACAGCCACCTTTGAACAAATTGAGAAGGAGTCTGCCAAAGTGGGCCTGGCAGTAAATGGCGAGAAGACCAAGCTGATGGTATCAACGCGCAAGACGTCCAGTAGACTCGGACCAACTGTGGAACTCGAAACTACAGCTTTGAGGAAGTCAGTGACTTTATCTACCTCGGTACCGCCACAAACAAAACAAATGACACCAGTTTTGAGATTCGGAGAAGGAAAGTGTTGCTACTATGGTCTATGTAAGCAGTTCAGAAGCAAGGCCACATCTCGCCAGACCAAACTCACACTCTACAAGACACTGATACTACCCGTGCTGTTGTATGGATCTGAAGCATGGGTACTTGCGCAAGCATATGGGGCAGCGCTTGGAGTGTTTGAGAGAAAAATTCTCCGAAAGATCTACGGACCGATCTGCATCGACGTTGAATATCGACGTCGAATGAACCACGATGTCCGAGTATAGCATCGACATAGTCAGACGTATCGAGCTGCAGCGACTACGGTGGCTAGGTCATGTAGTGCGAATGGATGAGGATGCCCCAGCTAAGGTATATAAGAGCGAGCCTACTGATGGTCCACGCAGAAGGGGAAGGCCAAGAATTAGATGGAAAGACGAAGTAGAAGACAATATATCGGAACATGGTCTTTCAAATGGACCGACGCGCCTGGAAATCTCTTCTAAACTCGGCTTATGGAACAAATGTTCTGTCTCGAGCCAGCTAAGATTAAAATTATTTATTTGAACGGTGTAGGCTTGTTTGTTCGGGATACCATAGTACTTTGTTGTCGTTGATACAACAATTATTTATTATAAATAATTTCTATCAAAAATATCAACAACGAAGTTAAACCAACCAACAGCCCATAGAATATAATCTGCATTTTTGTCACACAAAGTGTTTCGGGTTCTAGTTTTGATTATCGTCGCCTCATTCCATTTTTCAAAATTAATATCTGATATCTTCGGGTAGATACAAAACATACAAAATTCGATTAAACGGCTCGATTATTATGGAACTTGGTCTCATGCAGGCGCTGAGTGGGTTCAGGACGACGATATGGCGTATTATTTCGAACTGATCATGTAACTGATGAACTTTTAGAAAATTATGAATTGTCAGTATAGCCAGAAGCTGCCATAGAAACTGGCTATGATTTTCCGGAAAATTGGTTGTAGATAATTTGTGATGGTGGAATATGAAGTGCCCTGATCAAATAGCCTGAAAAAACGTCTAATGTAAGTTTTTAACGTTTTGTGTGAGCGGACTATAATGAGGAAACCAAAAGTCCAACATATGACAAAAAATCGTGATCCAGGAAAAATATCCAACCGAGAGCAAAAAGGGGCATTACTTTTCATTTTCATGCGGGCCACCAAAAAGAGCATAACATTGGCCGCAAAGAACAATAGAAATATAATAAACCACACGATTCTCTCAAATGGAGCCAGCAACCATCCTCCTACTGGAATCGATGGCTTGGTGATTTATTCTTTACTTTCTACCTTGGTGTAATTGAAAGCGGCTCTCCTACAGCACCTATACTAAAAGAAAAGTTGTTGTTTTTTTTTTATCTTAAGAATTCATTTTCTACATAAATAAATTGTATAATTAATTGGATATATTAAAACAAAACAATAATAAATATTAAAACCACAATTATCAAACAAAAAAAATGAAATACATAAAGGAAATAAAGAATAATTTCAATGAAATCAACGCGAACTACTTAAACTATTCCATATCTTTAATACTATTGAATATCAGATCAATCAGGAAAAATTTCCTTACATTTCTAACCAATATATCGAAAATAATTAATAAAATACACTTAGTTATATTATGCGAAACCAACATAACCGACGATGAAAATTCGTTATACGCTATAGAAGGCTTTAATTCAATATTTCTAAATAGAAATGGTAAAGGGGGTGGTATAGCTTTGTATGTGAGAGAAAACCTACGGTTTAAAAAAATATAAACGTAAACATGAAATCGGCGGAAATTATGAAACTTGAGATACAATTCCCAAACGACAATGTTGTTACAGTTGTACCAATGTATCGTCCCCCTAACCAGAACATCTCTATATTTATCAACGAAATGGATCAAATGCTAAATGAAATAAGCTGCAAAAACAAAATAATATTGCTAGGCGATATAAATATAAACATAATGAAGAAGGGAGGCTCGTTCAAACATAATTACTACTGTAATTTACGATCATCATGCAATTTATGGATGTATAGACGAAAATAACTCCGAAAGAGCAAAACACATACAGGATACCCCGAAATATAAAATCATAAACAAAAAAGTGAATACCCAAATAAAAAATATAAATTGGCATGATATTATTACAACGTCTAACAACTCATCAGAACTTTATGACAACATATGTAATATTTTTAACAAAATATACAAAAACTCGAATGGCGCAGAAAATAAAATCAAGAAACGGAGACCATACCCATGGCTTTCTGAACAGTTACTGCAATCGTGTGACATAAGAGACAAATTGTATAAGAAATGGCATAAAAATAAAAATAACAAGACAAACGAACTTATATACAAACATTTTAATAATAAACTAAATAAGCAAATATCCAAAGCCAAAAATGATTTCATATACAATCAGTCTGTACAAAATAAAAATAATATAAGGGGAACATGGAAATTAATAAATCAAGTAACTGGTAAAAAACAAATAATGTAGACGATCAAATAAAACTAAATTTTTCTGGGGAAAATATAAAGGAAATTGCTGATAAATTTGCTATAAACTTTAACCAAAATGTGATGTATATCATACATTCTTGTGATATAACAACTACAGAAACAAGTATTGAAAGAATTATTCCCAATTCTATGTATTTGGAATATGCAACAGAAATCGAAATAAACTCCATACTCAAAACATTAAATGTGCGAAAATGCACTGGAATAGACAATATTAGATCAATTGACATTAAAAACAACGCAAATATTATGACACCAATTATCACACAATTCGTTAATTCAACAATCAATGAAAGTTCTATACCTCAAATATTAAAAGAGTCCATAATTAGACCGATCTATAAAGCTGGTGATAAATCTGATTACACAAACTACAGACCAATATCAATACTGCCAATGCTAGAAAAAGTCATGGAAGAGATTATCGTCAGAAGACTTAATGGTTTTTTAACCAAGTACAAAATAATAAGCAAAAGCCAGTATGGTTTCCAAAAAAACAAAAACATAAACCAACTGCTTGGACATTTTTCCAACTACATAAACAACCAACTTGATCAACAAAGTAGTTGTATTGCGCTTTTTATTGATTTCAGCAAAGCGTTTGACACCCTACCCCATAAAAAGATAATACAAGTTTTAGAAAAGTGTGGAATAAGAGGGATCTGTCTGAAATGGCTTAAGGACTATCTTACCTGCAGATCATTTAAAGTCCGAATCGATAACAAAACTAGCGATAAATTACCTTTACATTATGGAGTACCGCAAGGTTCGAAATTAGGGCCACTTCTTTATGTCATATGCACAAATGAAATAACACATATCTTAAAGAACAGCATATCATTCGCCTATGCAGATGACACAGCCATCATTGTATCAAATAAAGATATACAACAAGCAACACACACTTTGCAAAGGGAATTTAATACAATAACAAAATGGTGCCACGATAGTGGATTAATTATCAACCCCAACAAAACGAAAATCATGCATATAAGGTCAAGAAGCATGCCAAAATGCGATATTCGAATTACATTTCATGACAATAATTGCCTACATACAAAATGCTGCGAAAGAAACCACGAAAACTTGGAAAAATGCACAACGCAATTAAAACTTGTTGATGAATATAAATACTTAGGAGTACATTTGGATCATAACTTTAAATGGAAGATACATGTAGAAAACTTACAAAAGAAACTTCGTAAATCAGCGTTCGCACTATATCACCTTGGTAATTGCGCACCATACCATGTTCTGAAGGTAGCTTATTACTCTTTAGTTGAATCTCACCTAAGACATGGTATAACAGCATGGGGAAACGCGCGATGCTGTAAAGCACTACAGTACAGCCAAGATAGAATCGTCAAATCGATAAACAAAAGAAATCCAACACAGACTCAAAGACACTCTCTCACTCATACAAACGCAATAAAACAAATTTACAAAACCCAAAACATATTTAACATAAATGAACTGTACTCAATATCTGTCGCCAATGAATTTGCAGATGATCCTAGCGTAGCCAAGAAACTAGACCATCAACAAAACACAAGAAGAAGAGCGGAAGGATGTTACAAAGTACCAAAATTTTCAAATGAATATGGAAAATTCTCACTAGCTGTGACTCTCCCGAAGGTCCTTAATGAACTACCATCTGATGTTATTAAAATAAGAAATAAAAATGTTAGAATGAAAAATGTAAAAAAAAATTATTAGAAATAAGTAATGGATCCCAATGATAATGAAGACTACAGCTGTGTTTCTGTATTAATGAAATTATATTTATATCCTACAGACAAGCCTATTTTTTGGCTTCGTAGGACAATGTAAATGAAATTATTATAAATAAAGGAAGTCCCACGGGACAAAATAATAATAATAATAATAAAAATAAAATAAAAAAATAAAATAGATAGATAGATAGATAGATAGATAGATAGATAGATAGATAGAGAGATAGATAGATAGATAGATAGATAGATAGATGTACCAATGAGTTTTCGAAATTTCGTTTTTTTCCATGAGAATCATAGTTGTATGGTATGTTTGTTATGTAAAAAAAATAAGTGTGCGAACTGTACTAAACGGCGATTAAGATGTGGCGTTAAAAGTACTTAAGTACAAGTGCCCTAAAAGTACTTAATAGTAGTATATGGGTCATAATTGTGTATTGGGTCAACTGATTGTGCTTGAAATCTGAATTTTGGTATTGGAGTTGCTGATTATGTGTAGCCTGGGTATATGGAGATGATTTCGTTAATGTGTGCTATAATTGTACAAAAAGTACTGAAATAAAATTATGAAATTTGATATTTAGATTAGAGATGATATCTGTCGACTTTGACACTAAATGCTACCCTTTTTGCTGTAGGCTCATAACCAGAGCAAACCATCTAATACCAAACGGCATACCCGACCCCGTGAACTGACCCAGATGGGGAGGCTTTACCAGCTATTTATCAACGTCCAAAAAGTCATGTTTGGAAATAGGCCTTCTATAAAACCCAGAGCTAGTATTAACTTGAAATATCATGCAACACCATCTTTCCCATGGAATATTTCTACCACGTTTCTATTGAAATCGGGGGAGGTCAGCATTACAGATAAAACTGGGCATCCAATATTGAGAGGATGAGTCGGTTGAGATTGCTTCGTTGCACGAGTTAAATCAGGCAAATATTCTCGGACCTATTCATTTTTCATATTTTTTACAATTCGCCATTGATTACGAATATACATCAAATGGAGTTAAAAGTGTGCTGGTGTTTGCGTAGAATTGGAACAGCCAGGTAAAAAGTGGTTTGGCGTAAATAGATCAGGATCTTCAGGGCTAAAAGCCAAATGAGTCTGCGGCGAATGTTCTCGTAACATCACATTCGGTGCTCCCTGACCGATTGGACCAGCCTTTCCCATGCACGACCATCACTGGAATTTCCCGGAGTATTAAACTTCCATTGCATTTCCAATGTTGAAAGGGACAAGGTTTAACTCCTTCTCAATCTCAACGAAATTAGTGCCGTTGTCGCTTCGCATTACCAAAGGCACACCTCTACGATTGATAAAATTCCATATGCATAATAAACAGCTATCACTGGAAAGATCGGCGGTTATCTCCAGGTGAACAAGGATTTCTTTTTTCACAGCCGACGTATAGTAACAGTCACTGATCCGAAGTAGTCTAGGCCAGTGTAATTGGATGGACGGACATATGGCGATACACAACATATTGGGAAAAGACCCATCTGAGGCTGACATGGCTTCGCTCTTCGAATTCGGCAACTCACATCTTGACTGTATGCTGTGGAGTAAACGTACGTTGAGTACCCAAAATTGCACATGTGCTTCAGCATTGACTGTCGACTTATGTACCAAAATTTGCTATGATACGATTCAACAAGTAGACGTGTGAAAGGGTTGATTCGGCAGGATGATCGAATTTTTGGAATAGCTCGGCAGACATGTAGAATTCTTCTATTTGCTGTCCTTGCTCACATGACCATGTAGACCAATATCGGCAATTTCATCAGCATATACTTATTTATGTACATTTGGGCATATATATTGTTTGACCAATACATCTTCTTCTGCTGAAAGTTTACCCTTTAATAGATCAACCTTTTGGCGTTTGCGACAAAAATTTTATTTGGTACCCATGGTATCTGGATCCACCGAATCACATTGACGACCCACGAGGACGACATGTTTTGATCTCAGCTCAGAGTTGTTGGTATCCAGAACGTTTTCAATATTACTTTCTAAAACCATTGAGATTCAGGAAGACTGGCCTGTTTTTCCACCATCAGTCTCATCGACTGGATTGCGGATAGCCATAATGTCCGCTTGCTAATATATGTAAATCAACTTTTCTGTTTAAAAATTCCTTAAGATAACACCGTGGAAATTCATCCAACATGTTTAATTCAGCTAACTATAACTTCAATCACTCCATAGCCGAATTCAATAATTTTTGCATAAATATTTTCGAAGAAACCACAAATTCACAAACAAATCCGAATGGGTCATAGATTGAAATGTTCAAAGAGAGCATCTTACGTTTTGTAGGAATCTTTGAAAAGCCTAAAATGGATTTATCAACTTTATGTAAACTCAAGCGGAAGCCGAAAACATCTGGATTTGGCAACCAGTGTATGCTAAAATCCTTTAAGCACAATTTTTATTAAAAAAACTCACCACGGTTTTCCACAATATTGAGTTACTCTATTGGATTTTGAAATAATATTTCTCAACACAAAACCTCCAACACTAGCATGCGGTGACTCTATCACAAACATATTGGCATTCATATTTTTCACATATTGGGCTATAGTTGGCGAACAAGTTGCCCAAATATCTTACATTGCAAAGTATAAGTGTCCACTCTTTTATTTTTATCTCCTTCTCAAAAGAAATCGTTGGCAATCTTGATCTTCTTTGACGATTTAGACTTGATGGAGCATTCCTTTTATATCCCCACAGACGGCTATTGGAACTCCACGAAATTTAAAAATAGTTGAAATTAAGGAATTGTTTATGTCTGGTCCACTTGAAAGGCACATATTCAACAACACATTCATCACTTCGGCTGCAGCATCAAACAAACAATCCTAATTCCTTCTAGGTTCGCATTATTAACAAATGGGGCGGATAAAAAACGCGTTGTGGACTTAAAGGTAATTCGTTCACATCAACTTTTCTGCAAGAGCACTTTGATATGTAGTCATTTATTTTCTCACAATATGCCCTGCCATAATCCCTATACCGGTCCATTTTATTTTCCACACTGCATCATCCAGTTCATTCGTTGCAATAACTTTTCGGTTCTATCTGCTGGAATTGTTGTTTATGACCCGAAGAAAGTTGCAACCAAAGACCGCGCTTCTCATATAAAAATGTGTGCCCCATTTTACTTTTTTCCGGATGTTGGGACATAAACAACAACGCCCAATCTTGTTGTGGTTAAAATTGATCCAGCGCCAAAAAGGCAGCGGGCACATTTAGCAGTGGATCTGTTAAAAAAGAAATGGGGTAAACTAATGATTGGTTTCACATTCGTGCAGTTACAAATTTTTTTCGACACATCAACATTATTTGTTACCCATTTTTCCAAACTACATGATTGAATGGGTAATGACAAATTTCGGAGTGATATATACATTTTTCATCACATATCTTCAGTCTTCTCTTCTCATACCACTTATTATTAGATCCACTACTTCAGAATCTTCCGTCATTGAATGCTTATTTAACCACTGCACTATGGGTTTTTTTACGTTTATTTTGGCATAAACTCTAATTTCAAAGCTATTGAATTGAAATTTGGTTTGTATGCATTTTTTATGCTTCCAAGATGACCTACCAATTTTCATATGATTTGGGGCACTATTTCATATAGCTGCTATATAGCCGATCTGGCCGATTTCACCCAACTTTTTTGTTTATGAAGCTATTGAAGTGAAATTTGGTTTGTATTAATTTTTTATACCCCAAAGATGACTTACGAATTTTCATATGATTTGGGGCATTATTTCTTATGTAGCTGCTATATAGCCGGTCTGGCCTATTTGACCCAACTTTTTTTATTTATGAAGCTGTTGAAGTGAAATTTGTTTGGTATACATTTTTTATTCTCCCAAGATGACCTACCAATTTTCATATGATTTGGGGCACTATTTCTTATGTAGCTGCTATGTAGCCGATCTGGCCGATTTGACCCAACTTTTTTTTTATGAAGCTATTGAATTGAAATTTGATTTGTATTCATTTTTATGCCCCCAAGATGACCTACGAATTTTCATATGATTTGGGGCACTATTTCATGTAGCTGCTATATAGCCGATCTGGCCGATCGGCTATGATGATTTGGAGAAACATACTGCTCATTCATTACAATAATTATACTTTTGCTAAGCCATTTTGAATGTTTAGTTTTAAATCGCTCTAGTTTACGGATGCACATTGGCAAATGCTTTTTTATATAATTAACAAAATCTTTCACTTGTTTTGATATCAAACGCATTTGGTCTTCATTTAAACTGATATTATTGATATTCTGTAACACATATTTCACAAGTGCATCTTCTGAGCGATTGTTGCTTCTCCAAATTTCAATAAGCGCTGCATGGACAAACACATGTTTATCTGCAAAACACGTGTTGGCACAAAATAGAACAAAAAAGGCTAGTTACTCATTAATTAACACACTTTTGTTAATAACTTGGCATTTATACCGTTTTGCAATGCTTTGCCATTCACAAGTTACACTCCACGGAACACAACTACAATTTATAGATTTTATATAAAGCTATACATAAACGAAACAATTCACAGTATTACAACAACAGACAATTATGACAAAAAGGGCACCTCGTCTTAATTTTACATACCTGCACTAACGTTTTCCATAATTACACATTTTATTTTTTTCAATTTTGTCAAATCAGAAGCACTTGAACTTAGCTGATCTTTACCGCCAGTTGTACCAAAACAAAGTGACTTTCAAAGAGCTGACTTTAAAAGCTCGCCAGCAAAAAAGGGTTGCCACCCGTATTGATATTAAACATTTTTTTTTTCTAATATGGGTATCTACATTTAGGAAATCAGTTAAATTTCAAAATATGAAACCAAAAAAAAATGACTTTATGCCAAAAAAATCATGCTTTTTACCCATAGTGCACTGTAGGGATAATTGTGTCTTGTTCCCGTTGAGTTTCAGGTCTTTGGCAATTCCCCTGTCTAGCATTGTTACATTTGCACCGTCATCTATGAAGGCATATGTGGTAATTATTTTACCTTTAGTGTACATCTAATGTTAAAACTGTTTACATTTTGTAATTGACCTACAGACCCCGTCGCACATAACACAATTATTGATGGCGACACAAGCATTATTGTGGCTGGGCTGTGTTGGTTGGCGGCGATTAGTGTTAGCAACTCGTCGTAATGTTTGCAACCATGCCCTGAAATCTAAAATAGAAGGCGATTCATTTAAATAAAGACATGGGGTGAAACCATCCCATTTGTCGGTTTATTGGTAATTTTGCCATGAGTTCACTCAGTGAAGATAGGTTGTGTTAAGTAAGTTCTCCTCCTGCGTTTTTGTTTTAAAAATTATGCTATATTTCATGGCGAAATTTATTAGGACATTCAAATCGTCATTAGGTAATGAGCTGCTTGGCAGAGCTTCCCAATAAAAGTTCAACTGTCTCTCGGGCTTTGCCTTTTAAAGCGTCTCTTAACGTCATAATATTCTGCAGGTTGCTGTACATAAACTCATTTGTGGTGCTGCAAAAGTACTCGGAAAATGTTGGACATTCTTCTGACAGCCCTGAAAATATTGGAAGATGATAAATTTCTTTTTAATTCGACGTAATTAGCGGTTTCCCTGTGTTGGCATGTATTGCATTACGGAAAAGCAAGAAAATCAGCGTTTGCGGTTTAAATTTTTTGCAAAGTAATTAAATAATGTGGTATTAAATAATTTCTATAGCAATGGGTAAGATCAAATCTGTACATACATATACACAAATAAAATTGTTAACGACAACCATTTTACTGGCTTCGTAAAATAATATAATTATATAATGTATTAATGAACAATAAAGTCCTTGTGACAAAATAAAAAAATTAAAATTAAAGATTTTAAAGACTTTTTGGTGTGAAAGGTAAACATTTTTCCATTATTTTTTCGAAAAAGGAAAAAAATAATATATAAAAGCTTGAAGGTCTGAACATTTAGTACATTTCCGTCCATCTGAATCTACCACCTATGATAATTCTATATAAACTGTTTGGTACCAAAATAAAATTTTAATTGTCTCAATAATTTAAGTGTGTAGCCCAGTTATGAATAAATGTTACTTTTCTAGTCAAATATTTAAAAACAAATGTAAAGCTAGAATAAACTTAATCATTTAATCATTTAAAGCTACAACATTTATATTAAGCATTTGCATTACATACTTTAAGGCGCTTCACACAATTTGTATAACAATTTGGTATAGTATTAATAAATTCATAGTATAAGTGTAATATAAAAGTTATATTTGTATATATATGTAAAATTGTAGTATTTTACTAGTGACATTGTCGCCAGTACAAGTGCAAAAGTATACCTAACCAATGTAATTTCCTATAGATATTTAACATAGGCATGTCATAGGAAAAATACCAGTAGATTATGGTTATATTGACTAAGTAGTTCTTTTGGGACAATATGGCGACATTTGAACCAAATAGTCACTAGAAAAAGATTAGATCTTTGGAATTTATATGGTGCCATACAATCACTATATTGGGTTTCCAGAGCTATATGTAGACATTGTAGACAAATAAATACTAGAAGACGATGAGTTCTTTTGAGATCATAGGAAAATTCTTGTGATAGAATAAGCATTTAAAAACGTTACATTTTTAATGTATTTATAATTCACAAAAATGAAATAAAGCACAGTTATCTACAAACTATATTTAATTAAATTTAATCCATCTACAAACAGTTTTGTTTTCTCCTGAATGTTGACGATTCTGCAAAGAATTGGCCACAATTGCACCCGAGCTTGCTTTTGAACAGTGACATTCCATCGATATTTATACCAAGTTCGACTTCTTCCTTCTTCCTTTAAAAAACGCGTTGTTTTGATGCGATCTACAAAACAAATGACTTAAAAATGTTATATAAGCATTTTTATATTTCAATACTTTTATATTTTTATTTTCAATAGATTTCAATGACAATGAAAAAACTGTCGACACTGTCATTAGAAATACACTGAATCAATGTCCCTAACCAAACTCTACTCGCAAATTGTTGATATCTGAACTAGTACAATTGTCTATAGAAATTAAGTGGTAACATAAGGTACACATGGTTCTTTGCTCGCAGCAGGGGTTTTTACTAGCGAAGATAACGCTCAGTCTGGACACACTTTCTGTTGTATAACAGTGTATAACAGATATGCGGAAAATAAAAACATAGTTCCGAAATAAAAACGATTTTTGAAGATGCGAAACAAAAATGCCATCTTTTTAAATTTGTAGTTACTTTTGTTTGTACCCGATAAGGAACATAATGCTTGCACTATTTTTAGTTTTTGCACAGTGGGGCTCGATGATAACTTTTGAAAAATCGGAAAAGTCAATGTTTCACTAATTTTCCACGATCGATTTGACCAAGTAATATCGTTTCGGAAATCTCTTGGAACAGTGGGCTATGTAATTTTCGTCCATTAAAAAATAATCGATATGATGACGAAAGTTTTTTTTTTTGAAACACCTCTAAAGTACTTATTTTATTTTTTTATGCTTATAATTATGTTTCTTATCGGGTACAAACAAAAATAACTACAAATTTAAAAAAAAAAATCATTTTTGTTTCGCATTTTCAAGAATGGTTTTTATTTCGCATCTACAAAAATCGTTTTTATTTTCCGCATATATGTTATACATGTTATAACATCTGTTATATAACAGAAAGTGTGTCCAGACTGAGCGTTGTCTTCGCAATTTCCTTGCACACTATTTCTTGCACTGCAGACGACAGTGGAAAATAAATATCCTTTTCGTACAGTCGCCTAAAAAGCTGGTCCAAGTTTAAATTCTTGTTTCATAACAGGACACAGAAAGAAACTGATTTTCTTTATACTTATGTCATATTCCAGTTTTATTATTATTTTTCGTAAAATCCTGTGCCTTTGTCCTAAGGCAGTACTCACCTTTTGGGATCTGGCAATATCTATTTTCATGAACTACCAAATGGGTAGTAATGGCAGAAACCTCGATTGTTTCTTCACATTCATCAAATCTATTCCTATTTCTTTTCTTGGGAACCATTTACCCGTAGGGGTTTATTGAAATTTGGAGATTATTTTATTGCAAACTCTAAGCATTTCACTCTAAGCTGTTCAAGGGATGAAACAGGCATCGAGTACACTATACTTGAGAGATTGTTTCTTAAATTCTTCTTGAACAAAAGTATCATCTCCAATTCTGAGACAAGTCTTTCCAACATTGACCGTTTTAAATTAATATCGTGGAAAATTTCACAACCGCTTTCATAAGGCAATTGTTCCTCATTTCTTTGAATAATGTACGTCTGATTTTGCAAAGTTATAGAAGGTCATGTTTTAAAACATTATTGCTTCTCTGTTGTAGGATGTAAAATATTATTGCTTCTCTGTTGTAACCAGAATCACTTTTTAGCAGGTCCTGACAATAAAATATGGAACTCGTTTAAGATGTCGAACCAATTTTCTTACTAAATTATCCACCTCTACTGGATGAGTTGGTGGATTCGGCTAAATATTTGGTTCTAGATAGTTTTGTCTCAATATGGCCCCGACACTAGTACTGGGATTGGCATTATTTATGGTCCCAAATAGATTCCCAAATTATGGATTAGCATTATCATTGATGTTTGACATAGCTGTCTTTTTGTTGACTTTTGACAATGGCGAGGAAATTGACGTGCGACTTAAATCAAAAGTTAAATATTGCATTTTTTTTGTTCTTCTTTCCCAGATTTTCTTAAGTTTTATTTCCTGTGTTTTTGTTAATCAGACTTTAAATTTTTTTCATTGTTAATTTAAAATTTGATTAATTATTCTATCTACTAGCTAAAAAAACAATAAATACTTGACCCTTTGATCCTAATAAACAAAAAAATTAAACAATTTTAAAGGGGCCTAAATCCCACTAACTCTTGCCAGTCAGTTACATACTCTAAGATCCCAAATATTAAAAAACAAATGTAAAGCTAGAATAAACTTTATGTTAGAGTAGCATTTAAAGCTACTTGTTCAACATTTATGTAAAGCATTTGCATAACATACTTTAAGGCGCTTCACACAATTTGTATAACAATTTAGTATAGTATTAATAAATTCATAGTATAAGTGTAATATAAAAGTTATATTTGTATATATGTGCGTGAAGATAAAAACGACCCTGCAGCGAACATCTTTAGTAAAATTGTAGTATTTTACTAGTGACATTGTCACCAGTACAAGTGCATAAGTATACCTAAATCAATGTAATTTCCTATAGATATTTAACATAGGCATGTCATAGGAAAAATACCAGTAGATTATGGTTATATTGACTAAGTAGTTCTTTTGGGACAATATGGCGACATTTGAACCAAATTGTCAAATATGGTGACGTTTGAACTATATAATCACTATATTGGGTTTCCTGAGCTATATGTAGACATTGTAGACAAATAAATACTAGAAGACGATGAGTTCTTTTGAGATCATAGGAAAATTCTTGTGATAGAATAAGCATTTAAAAACGTTACATTTTTAATGTATTTATAATTCACAAAAATGAAATAAAGCACAGTTATCTACAAACTATATTTAATTAAATTTAATCCATCTACAAACAGTTTTGTTTTCTCCTGAATGTTGACTATTCTGCAAAGAATTGGCCACAATTGCACCCGAGCTTGCTTTTGAACAGTGACATTCCATCGATATTTATACCAAGTTCGACTTCTTCATACTTGTCCAAAATGAGACCAACTTTTCGTAGTTGTGTTTCTATGCCAATATAACAATACATTTCAGGAGCGACATTTCTCGTTAACATATGCTCTGCCCACCTCTAGTGAGCGGGATGTCCAGACCTTCTTCCTTTAAAATTGATAAAAGATTTTCCAAACATTTCTTTGAAAGATTGGTTTCCATGCACCACTTTTTTAGTTTATCCCGCAATGTTAATTTCGAAACTCTAAAATCGTCCATTCTATTTTCACGAAATCATTCACAAAATATCCACCGTCTGCATTGCATCGTATTGCAAACTTCTGTTTCTATACAATAACTTTTGTTTTTTAATTAGTCTTTTTTAATTTCTTCTACTCATTTTGTTTATATATTTAAAGCATAATCACCTGTTTAACAATGAAACACAAAAACGAATTATTTGCCGATTTTGATGGGATCTACAAAACAAATTACTTAAAAATGTTATGTACGCATTTTTATATTTCAATACTTTTATATTTTTATTTTCAATAGATTTCATTGACAATGAAAAACTGTCGACACTGTCATTAGAAATACACTGAATCAATGTCCCCAACCAAACTCTACTCGCAAATTGTTGATATCTGAACTAGTACAATTGTCTATAGAAATAAAGTTGTAACATAAGGTACACTCGATTCTTTGCTCGCAGCAGGGGTTTTTACTAGCAAAGATAACGCTCAGTCTGGACACACTTTCTGTTGTATAACAGTGTATAACAGATATGCGGAAAATAAAAACATAGTTCCGAAATAAAAACGATTTTTGAAGATGCGAAACAAAAATGTCATATTTTTTAAATTTGTAGTTACTTTTGTTTGTACCCGATAAGGAACATAATGCTTGCACTATTTTTAGTTTTTGCACAGTGGGGCTCGATGATAACTTTTGAAAAATCGGAAAAGTCAATGTTTCACTAATTTTCCACGATCGATTTGACCAAGTAATATCGTTTCGGAAATCTCTTGGAACAGTCCATTAAAAAATAATCGATATGATGACGAAAGTTTTTTTTTTGAAACACCTCTAAAGTACTTATTTTATTTTTTTATGCTTATAATTATGTTTCTTATCGGGTACAAACAAAAATAACTACAAATTTAAAAAAAAAAATCATTTTTGTTTCGCATTTTCAAGAATGGTTTTTATTTCGCATCTACAAAAATCGTTTTTATTTTCCGCATATATGTTATACATGTTATAACATCTGTTATATAACAGAAAGTGTGTCCAGACTGAGCGTTGTCTTCGCTAGTTGAAATCGTTTTATCTTCACGCACATCAATTTCCTTGCACACTATTTCTTGCACTGCAGACGACAGTGGAAAATAAATATCCTTTTCGTACAGTCGCCTAAAAAGCTGGTCCAAGTTTAAATTCTTATTTCATAACAGGACACAGAAAGAAACTGATTTTCTTTATACTTATGTCATATTCCAGTTTTATTATTATTTTTCGTAAAATCCTGTGCCTTTGTCCTAAGGCAGTACTCACCTTTTGGGATCTGGCAATATCTATTTTCATGAACTACCAAATGGGTAGTAATGGCAGAAACCTCGATTGTTTCTTCACATTCATCAAATCTATTCCTATTTCTTTTCTTGGGAACCATTTACCCGTAGGGGTTTATTGAAATTTGGAGATTATTATATAAGCTGTTCAAGGGATGAAACAGGCATCGAGTACACTATACTTGAGAGATTGTTTCTTAAATTCTTCTTGAACAAAAGTATCATCTCCAATTCTGAGACAAGTCTTTCCAACATTGACCGTTTTAAATTAATATCGTGGAAAATTTCACAACCGCTTTCATAAGGCAATTGTTCCTCATTTCTTTGAATAATGTACGTCTGATTTTGCAAAGTTATAGAAGGTCATGTTTTAAAACATTATTGCTTCTCTGTTGTAGGATGTAAAATATTATTGCTTCTCTGTTGTAACCAGAATCACTTTTTAGCAGGTCCTGACAATAAAATATGGAACTCGTTTAAGATGTCGAACCAATTTTCTTACTAAATTATCCACCTCTACTGGATGAGTTGGTGGATTCGGCTAAATATTTGGTTCTAGATAGTTTTGTCTCAATATGGCCCCGACACTAGTACTGGGATTGGCATTATTTATGGTCCCAAATAGATTCCCAAATTATGGATTAGCATTATCATTGATGTTTGACATAGCTGTCTTTTGTTGACTTTTGACAATGGCGAGGAAATTGACGTGCGACTTAAATCAAAAGTTAAATATCGCATTTTTTTTGTTCTTCTTTCCCAGATTTTCTTAAGTTTTATTTCCTGTGTTTTTGTTAATCAGACTTTAAATTTTTTTCATTGTTAATTTAAAACATAGATGCCCAATGTAATAGTGTTGGTGAGAGCGACAAAATAACACTGGAAGAAAAGATTTTTCTATTCATTTTATTTAGTCGTCAACGGGATAGCGACGAAAGCATATGTGTGGCGGGTGTCGTCATTTTTTTTTTCTTTTTCTATGAAATGTAAAATTAATGAATATACATGTTTTAGTAATACTCTTGATAAATGCATTTATTTAAGTAGTTTCAAAATGTTTTTTTTAATTATATTTCTTATTTTTTTTAATGTCTTATAACATATAAAACATTGCATATCATCAAAAGCATTTTGTATCATAAAATACTTTTCAAATGACATCATTGACATATCGCAATAATTTTCAGTTTATGTGTTCACTAACAGCAGTCTCGATTACGATTAAATGTTAATATTACACAGAACTTCTGCCTGTGTAGCTTGTCTCTCCCACTCATATTTCTGCTTTCCTATTGGTTGATTGGCGATCAAACAAAAGAGCGTTAGAATACGTGTGAGTTGAAATTGCTGAAATCAGCCACTACTGGGCATCTATGATTTAAAATTTGATTAATTATTCTATCTACTACATATATTAAATGTACTAGCTAAAAAAACAATAAATACTTGACCCTTTGATCCTAATAAACAAAAAAATTAAACAATTTTAAAGGGGCCTAAATCCCACTAACTCTTGCCAGTCAGTTACATACTCTAAGATCCCAAATATTAAAAAACAAATGTAAAGCTAGAATAAACTTTATGTTAGAGTAGCATTTAAAGCTACTTGTTCAACATTTATGTAAAGCATTTGCATAACATACTTTAAGGCGCTTCACACAATTTGTATAACAATTTAGTATAGTATTAATAAATTCATAGTATAAGTGTAATATAAAAGTTATATTTGTATATATGTGCGTGAAGATAAAAACGACCCTGCAGCGAACATCTTTAGTAAAATTGTAGTATTTTACTAGTGACATTGTCACCAGTACAAGTGCATAAGTATACCTAAATCAATGTAATTTCCTATAGATATTTAACATAGGCATGTCATAGGAAAAATACCAGTAGATTATGGTTATATTGACTAAGTAGTTCTTTTGGGACAATATGGCGACATTTGAACCAAATAGTCAAATATGGTGACGTTTGAACTATATAATCACTATATTGGGTTTCCTGAGCTATATGTAGACATTGTAGACAAATAAATACTAGAAGACGATGAGTTCTTTTGAGATCATAGGAAAATTCTTGTGATAGAATAAGCATTTAAAAACGTTACATTTTAATGTATTTATAATTCACAAAAATGAAATAAAGCACAGTTATCTACAAACTATATTTAATTAAATTTAATCCATCTACAAACAGTTTTGTTTTCTCCTGAATGTTGACTATTCTGCAAAGAATTGGCCACAATTGCACCCGAGCTTGCTTTTGAACAGTGACATTCCATCGATATTTATACCAAGTTCGACTTCTTCATACTTGTCCAAAATGAGACCAACTTTTCGTAGTTGTGTTTCTATGCCAATATAACAATACATTTCAGGAGCGACATTTCTCGTTAACATATGCTCTGCCCACCTCTAGTGAGCGGGATGTCCAGACCTTCTTCCTTTAAAATTGATAAAAGATTTTCCAAACATTTCTTTGAAAGATTGGTTTCCATGCACCACTTTTTAGTTTATCCCGCAATGTTAATTTCGAAACTCTAAAATCGTCCATTCTATTTTCACGAAATCATTCACAAAATATCCACCGTCTGCATTGCATCGTATTGCAAACTTCTGTTTCTATACAATAACTTTTGTTTTTTAATTAGTCTTTTTTAATTTCTTCTACTCATTTTGTTTATATATTTAAAGCATAATCACCTGTTTAACAATAAAACACAAAAACGAATTATTTGCCGATTTTGATGGGATCTACAAAACAAATTACTTAAAAATGTTATGTACGCATTTTTATATTTCAATACTTTTATATTTTTATTTTCAATAGATTTCATTGACAATGAAAAAACTGTCGACACTGTCATTAGAAATACACTGAATCAATGTCCCCAACCAAACTCTACTCGCAAATTGTTGATATCTGAACTAGTACAATTGTCTATAGAAATAAAGTTGTAACATAAGGTACACTCGATTCTTTGCTCGCAGCAGGGGTTTTTACTAGCAAAGATAACGCTCAGTCTGGACACACTTTCTGTTGTATAACAGTGTATAACAGATATGCGGGAAATAAAAACGATTTTGTAGTTCCGAAATAAAAACGATTTTTGAAGATGCGAAACAAAAATGTCATCTTTTTTAAATTTGTAGTTACTTTTGTTTGTACCCCATAAGGAACATAACGCTTGCACTATTTTTAGTATTTGCACAGTGGGGCTCGATGATAACTTTTGAAAAATCGGAAAAGTCAATTTTTCACTAATTTTCCACGATCGATTTGACCAAGTAATATCGTTTCGGAAATCTCTTGGAACAGTGGGCTATGTAATTTTCGTCCATTAAAAAATAATCGATATGATGACGAAAGTTTTTTTTTTTTTTTTGAAGCACCTTTAAAGTACTTATTTTATTTTTTTATGCTTATAATTATGTTCCTTATCGGGTACAAACAAAAATAAATACAAATTTAAAAAAAATTCATTTTTGTTTCGCATTTTCAAGAATTGTTTTTATTTCGCATCTACAAAAATCGTTTTTTTTTTCCGCATATATGTTATACATGTTATAACATCTGTTATATAACAGAAAGTGTGTCCAGACTGAGCGTTGTCTTCGCTAGTTGAAATCGTTTTATCTTCACGCACATCAATTTCCTTGCACACTATTTCTTGCACTGCAGACGACAGTGGAAAATAAATATCCTTAACTGGATTAGCTCCTTGTACCAATTTTATCGCGTGCTTCCACAAATTTGTACAACAGCGAGAAACAGTTTTAAAACATTGTCCAACATATTTTGGTGATCCTCTGACAGAACGTGCGTAGTGCGATTTGCATTATCAGAATCGCCATATTTTTTCCTACGAAATTACATACTGATTTCTTCTATTGGAAACATTTGTGGCTCTATTTCGTACAGTCGCCAAAAAGCTGGTCCAAGTTTAAATTCTTGTTTCACAACAGGACACAGAAACAAAGTGATTTTCTTTATACTTATGTCATATTCTAGTTTTATTATTATTTTTCGTAAAATCCTGTGCCTTTGTCCTGAGGCAGTACTCACCTCTTGGGATCTGGCAATATCTATTTTTATGAACTACCAAATGGGTAGTAATGGCAGAAACCTCGATTGTTTCTTCACATTCATCAAATCTATTCCTATTTCTTTTCTTGGGAACCATTTACCCGTAGGGGTTTATTGAAATTTGGAGATTATTTTATTGCAAACTCTAAGCATTTCACTCTAAGCTGTTCAAGGGATGAAACAGGCATCGAGTACACTATACTTGAGAGATTGTTTCTTAAATTCTTCTTGAACAAAAGTATCATCTCTAATTCTGAGACAGGTCTTTCCAACATTGACCGTTTTGAATTAATATCGTGGAAAATTTCACAAACGCTTTCATAAGGCAATTGTTTCTAATTTCTTTGAATAATGTACGTCTGATTTTGCAAAGTTATAGAAGGTCATGTTTTAAAACATTATTGCTTCTCTCTTGTAGAATGTAAAATATAATTGCTTCTCTGTTGTAACCAGAATCACTTGTTAGCAGGTCCTGACAATAAAATATGGAACTCGTTTAAGATGTCGAACCAATTTTCTTACTACTGGATGAGTTGGTGGATTCGGCTAAATATTTGGTTCTAGATAGTTTTGTCTCAATATGGCCCCGACACTAGTACTGGGATTGGCATTATTTATGGTCCCAAATAGATTACCAAATTATGGATTAGCATTATCATTGTTGTTTGACATAGCTGTCTTTTTGTTGACTTTTGGCAATGGCGAGGAAATTGACGTGCGACTTAAATCAAAAGTTAGTTGTTGTTAGGATTAAGACGAATATAAACATTTTATTTTTACTCAGTTCCATTGTTATGGTTTCCGCCGTTCGCAATAGCATGGCTGAGTGCTACCGGACGCGTCCACAGTTCGCGGATAGTGGGACGCCCGATAGATATTTCGAGCAGCTGCGAATTAAATAAGCAGTCGCAGGCAGCTCAGGGGTTTCTAGGAGGAGAGTCTCAGACTAAATACCCGAGTGCCGAGTGTCAACGGACTGGTCTACGCGCAACTATCCAGTCAACGGACTGGTCTACCGCAACAATCCAGTTAACGGACTGGTCTACGGCAACAATCCAGTTAACGGATTGGCCTACCCTAACGCTGGGGTGTTACGTAAACGGTGCCCAACAGTGTTCTATGGTTTGCAGTCAGGGTACCGACCGTCGCCTCGACGAGTAATAGGCTTAGGTGCCAAGTCCTTACCATGATATGGAGGCTATGTCATGGTGGACCTCGTCACCTCCAATGCCCAAAATTCGTATGGAGAAGAATTTAACAAAAACAAATGCCGACAACACCTCAACCGACTCTTCGGATGCACAGACACAGAACACGGACAAGATTTTAATTGCGGGTGGGGACGAGACGCTGCAGACGTACCGAGACGTAGTAAGCGAAAGCATACAGAGACAGAGTGAACAGCTGTCCGCCCTTCTCGAGAAGACCAAAACCCTAAGGCTTAGCCAGTAGAGTGTACCATCTGGTTTTGGGAATGGTTCACCTCTTTCTGATGAGGAGCTCGACGTCACCGTCATACCCTCATCTAAGAGAGATAAATCAGTCCAGAAAGCTGAAGAGGATGTTCAAACTGGCGCTCAGGTAGGGCCAAACCTCGATGAAGGAGTTTCATCGGAGCATATCGATGCTACCAACCTCCGGGTCAATGAAGGCACAGGATAGATTCGGTTCCGTCTAACGCCGCCGTCGCAGTAGGAAGAAGGAAGCCGCAGTTGCTCAACGTCGTGCAGATTAATCTGCACCATTGCAAGGCAGCCGCGGCTGAGCTTCTCCTGTCCCTCACAAGTTTGAAGTAAACATAGCCCTGGCTAAACAGTAGAGAAGCTGTTCATTGAGCTGGGAAGCAGAGGCAATCTCGCCGTTGGATGTGATGCTAACGTTCACAAATTTCAGTAAGGATACGAACGCAAGAGGTGAGTCCATTTTATTTCTTATTTTAACACATAATCTCAAAATATGTAATAGGGGAAATGAGGCTACTTTCCAAATTAAGAATGGGGAGGTCATTGATCTCACCCTTACTAGCATGGATGAGTCACTCATACTGAGTTGGAAAGTATCCACCGATTCGGATCACCGGAAGACAACATTCCAGTTATCATTAGAGAGATTGCATCAAAAACCGCATAGGAACTCGAGAAAGGCTCGATAGGACAAATTTGCGGAGCACACTGTATGGAAGCTGAGATCTACTGGTAAACTCCCAGTAAACTCCGCTTACCTTCCCCGGCAAAAGGTGCCAACCTGTCTGGTGGTCGAAAGACCTAGCCCAGCTCAGAAAGACAAGCAGGCGCTTTTATAATAGGGCTGGGTACGGACTGGGAGGCTTATAAGTTTGCCTTCAACAGGTACAACAGTGAGATCAAAAAGGTCAAACGACGGTCTTGGGTTTGATTTACTGAGTCCATAGAAGATGTCAACGCAGCCTCCAGATTCCGTAGACCCCAAATCCATTGGATGCATAAAGCGGAATGACGGAAGCTGGACTCACTCTGGTCTAGAGACACTCAATCTGTTAGCCAGTACTCACTTTTCGGACTTCTTCGATGAGGTAAATGACCGATTGTTAGATCGGTTTAGTCAACATCATGGGCGGAGGATGTAAGTCTGACTGAGAGGATTGTAAGCGCTCCCATGATTTTGAGGGCTATAAACTCGTTTAAACCTTTCAAGTCACTAGGGGCACCCCGCAAGGAGGGGTTCTGTCGCCACTACTCTGGCTTTTGGTGATAAATGACATTCTAATCGAACTGGAACTGGAAAGGTCGTGGCTTACGCCGATGTGGTCATGCTGATTGCTAGGAAATTCCCGCAAACTATGTCAGATCTTATGCAGGGAGCTTGGCGTGAACCCATTAAAAACTGAGCTCGAACTCTTCACAAGGAAGCGGAAAATCCCAGACTTTTCGCTACCAATGATTGCTGGTGTTATGCTAAGCCTTTCGTTGGAATCCAAATATCTCGGTACCATCCTAGACCAGAAACTAAGCTGGAAGAGGAGCATCGAGGAGCGAGCGAAGAAGGGCTTAATTGCACTTTATTCCAACAAAAACTCCATAGGAAAAAGCTGGGGACTCAAGCCTTACATAATCAAATGATTATATGAGTCAGTCGTCCGACCAATTCTAACCTATGGGGGCTTGTTTGGTGGTACTCCTTAGGAAAAACCACCTTCAGTAAAAGCAATGATAAAGTCTAAAGAGTTGCATCGCTACAAATTACATGCGCGTTTAGGAGCACACCCCAATCCGCACTAGACACCCTACCCAATTTATTTCACTTCTTCCAAGTACTGCATAAGCATTATCTTGGGAAACTTCAACAGAAGTAGAAGGGGATGTAATGTCTACAAAAAGATTTGGTCGATGGACTCCGAAAGGAGATCAAGTCAGAAGACTAAAATGGCTAAGGACGACACGCTGATACACCGTGGATGCAAACCTCTAACTTCTCTACTCTTTATACAGATTCTCGCTTCTTCACCATATTCCCTTTATTCTATTTTCCTATCTTCTTAAATTAGGATGAACACATTGGACCAACCGGGCATCCTTTAACCTAACCTATTTCAATGGTTCCCTGGCGTTAAAAATCCTAATATTGTGTTTTTTATTTGTCTTAAATGACAAATTGACAAAATAGTATATTAATCAAAATTTATTTTTTTTTTACAATTTCAGTTTATAGCGCCATAAAGATGTTTCGGCTCTAGTTTCACAGTTGTTTGGCCAGAGTTTTTTTGTTTGGTGGCTGTCTTTGACGAGACTTCTGTTTTTGTTGCACAATAAAATAAATTAAACGAGCCACACCAAACACAATAAAACAAAACAATGCTTTTGGCATTATCTTGAAAGAAATCAGTTACACTTTTTACGGAAGAATGCCTGTTACACACAACAAAATCAGGACTAATCTCACCTTTTATAGGGACAAAACCAAAGCTGATTTTCCCTCTTTTCTTATGTTTTCCCGGATTTTTCCTATTTATTTTTATGCTTTAAGCATAAGCTCCACACCAGAGTTTTATTTTCTTATCTAAGGCAATAGTTTTTATTTTTATTGTAATTTTGAGTCTAACTTATATAAATTTGAAAACTTTGTCGCATTATATTTTAGCTAACAATATCTAGAATTAAAAAATGTCAAAAATCAAACATTTTCATACATTAAATTGTTAAAACTTAAGAAACAAATATAAAAATATGAATTTTAGAGTGTGCAAGAGTATTATTAGAGTAATATTAGAAACAAGGAGTCGTTAAATAATAACACCAACTCCACCAAAGAATTTTTTGAAAGTGCTATGATCGACACAATGGGACAAAGTCTAATTCACAGAATTAATATTCTGTAATAATCATGTGCGATTTAACGAAATATTTAGTGATGGTACTAATGTCAAGAAAGTCTGCTATGAACATAGCGAAAACCAACATGAAATATTTTATTTTGATATATAGGCCCAATGAATACTGTAAAGGCAGATATGTACTGAATATATGAACCAGACATCCATAGATCTATGCCAACTAACGAAAATTGAAAAATTAAATTATACTCCACACCATTATGAGACACTAAAAATCTCCGTGGGAAATCCGATTCAGCAAAAATTACAATAAATGATTTTGTATTAGTCACAATTTAAGTAGGCACAAATTTGATCCGTTTTATAAAGGACCATATAAAGTTGTTTGTATTGACAATAACAGTAATTTAAGACGGAAATAGAAACCCCTTTAAGGTGAATAGGCGCCGAACAGAAATGTATATTTAGCAATTATTGTTTATTGTTGCAAATTGACTAAAATTTCTGAATAGGTTTTTGTACAATTTTTAATACAATGTTAGTATAAACAAGTATAAAAGCTGTACATTCGGCCATGCCGAACTTTGAATACCCTCTAGAATATGGAACGAGTTTGGCAATTTTCAAAAACATAAGATCCGTTAAAAATTCTTTTCAAATCTTACAACTACCGAGTGTAGCCGTTATATTAGGGTCTATACGACGACATGCACCTGCATAGGTAACTTTTGTCATAAGCCATTACAATATTCAAATGCTAAACTTGAAAAAAAAAAAAAAATCGGGGAATAATATAGCTAAAATCACAAAGTACCGAATATAAGAAGGTACCGTTATGTTTGGGATATACGAAGACATGAACCAGCACAGGCTGTCATAGGCTGTAGTATCCATTACAAACTTCAAATACCAAATTAAATAATTTCCGATGAATAATGTCGCTAAAATCATTAAAATGCACAGACAATTGTCTGTCTTAGGCTGTAGTATCCATTTTGAACTTCAACCAAATTTGAAACAATCCCGATGAATATTGTCGCTAAAATCATCAGAATACCAAATATCGGGAGGTACCGTATATACCAAAAACGTAGACCTACATGGCCCATTTTCAATACCAAAAGTCCTGCAGACATAATATACATTTGAGTAAAACTTTATCAATCTACTTCGATTCGTTCGGAAGCTAGAGTGATTTCCACAGACAGACATACGGAAGGACATCGCTAAATCGACATATAATTTTATGCTGATCAAGAATATATATATACTTTGTGGGGTCTAATAAAATGTATATTTCGAGATGTTACAAAAGGAATGACAAACTTAATATACCCTCCACTCACCAAAACTTTTTGGAGGGTATAAATATATTTGCAAATATTTATACACAATTATTCGATATAGTCTCTGTTCCAGAGCTGCTAGTTTTTACCACAATAACCGATCCTTTCTTTACGATATCGGACAAAATGGCAAAACTAGTAGATTCCTGCAGTGTTTGAAACAGAGCAATAGTTTACTACTATTTGGAATAATTATGTTTGATGATTATGATGCTTTAGGGAATCAAATATAAAATATATAGAAATGATTGTTTGTAACTAAAAATATATAATGAAATTAATATCATAAGTGTGTGTAAAAATTACAATTAATAGAACTATTTAAATTAATTAATAATGTTTAGTTTAATAAAATTAAATAAAAATAAAACTAACAATAACCAATGTCAATGACTTTTCTTCTTTAAAAGGAAAGATGTATTGTGTTTAACTAGCGTAAGACAAAATACCTTCCATTATTTAGTTATCACTCCCACAGTATATAACATTATATTCTTGCTTAGGCACACATTGTCATATATTTTGTATGTATCATTATTTAGTGGTTATATCTTCAGTACGTAACCTAATACTCACGCTTTGTTGAGTTTCGCTAGTAAGCATGATTTGTAATTTATATTAATAAATTTATATTTAAGTTAATCATTTGATCTCAGTTAATAGCCAGTATACAAACCTTATGTGCCAATTCTCCTTACTTCTAAAGAACGTTAGAAAAAAAAACGAAAGGTGAATCCAAATATATGCCATTTAGTCATTTTACAATATGTATTTACATTTTAATTTCGACAACCTTAATTAGCTGCAGGAAGCGAATTAATGAGAAATAGTAAATTTAACGTTTTTATAAACTATTATAATCGTCCATAACTAACTCCGGGTGATGACTGTCTTTCATGACATTTAATTCATCATCAAGAGCACTTCTTCTGTCGCACATTACGGTCGATAAGGCAGTATTACAGTTCTCAAGTAGTTTTTCTGTTTCCGAATTTAAATGTTTTGGTCTGAAATATATGCTAGGAATGGTCTTAGTTTTTATGTATGATTTCAAATATAAGGTTGATGTTTCCCACATTTCGTAATCTTTAACACGACAAATCCTTTCCTCCAAACTTTTTATTTCAATCTGTTTGCACTTTCTGTAGTGGAACAGTGACTGCCTTTCCTTCTTAAGAGACTCACGTTCGTGTACTTCTTGCTCTTCAAGTTTCTTTTCTATTTGTGCTTTCCTTTCTTCCTTTTGTTTTAAACGTGATTCCTCTTGACAAAATTTATTTAATGTTCCTAGCAATGCTCCAAACATTCTGCGATTTCGGGCTATTGACTCAGAATCAGAACATTGCGCTTTAAGAATTTCTTGACGTGTAGGTAGTTCTCGAATAACTCTTGAGTTTAAATGTGGCCTAATTTTTCTTGTTTGCATTAACGGAGGCGAAGATAATCTATTAAACACTGACTTGGAGTCATTGGATCGTTTACTCATGCTTAATACACACTTTTTGAGAATGCCTACGCCATTTCTATTGTTTTCGGGCCTGAAAAAGACAAATAAAAAGGAGTAATTAACAAACAGTTATGAATAAATATTGTAATGCAGATCAAGGCAGAGAGTGTCACATTTATTTTGTGATTGAAATAAAATTCTGTCTTTAAGCCAACCCGCGAAGGGCATCTCTGGCTACGTTGGTGAACCTATAAAAATTATTGCCGAAAAAGATATCATAAAATTGGATATTAGATCTCATTTGGTCTCAAATTGTGTGTGTGACGAGTCAGAGGTGGTAGAACTATATGAGAGCTATACCTTACGGGTGTGCCCAAAAAATATTTTGTGGCATGATAAACTAATAGCAAAATAATTTACCCACAACAAAAGGTTGTGGTCATAAAAGAAAACTTAAGTTGGGCTGTCCTTTTATGCGCTCAATCGTGATGGGGAAAGAACTATACAGCTTGCAGCATGATTTCTAATCGTTACCTTGTAATGAATAATCGATCGCATCAGTAATCGACTAAGTTAGTACACGCGAGTGCAGACGCAAAAGATAAACAATGACGGGCAGGTATATAGTAAAAACTAAAACTAATTTTGTAATATCTTGGTGAAAAAGTTAACAAAAAAGGTATTGCAATAAAAAATAACAATATAGATTTAATTCCATTTCAGGTTTTACTTTTAATGAAGATGCTGCAATTTTCATAAAAATATGACACTGAATAAAAATTGAAGCTAGACTGGGCATTTTTCATTACACCTAAAAACCCATTGACATCATATACCAAGAGGTGCATTTTAATGTCAAAAAGATGGAAGATACACCGTATCGACACTTGTACCGGTGAATGACTTGAATTTTCGGATGTATATTTTTTAACGGCCCAATTACGGTTGTCGTTTCTATAGTCGTCGTCGACTTTATGTGCAAGTCGCTCTCACCATCGCTTCGATTCAAAAATGGTATTACGGTAAGGCATTGAAGCGACATCGACAGTTTAAAATAAAAGTTGGCAACAATTAAAAAAGCGTTGGCAACACTCCTTTGTAATTGACAAAATAAGATAAAAATTTGTTTGTATTTGAATTCTAATTTCGTCTCTTTCGGAAAAATAAAAAATATAGTGAAAAAATGGATATTATAAATGCGTTACATATCTTAAGTTCAAGTGAGGATTAAGTGGAGAATGTATTAGTAGTGCAGCGGCGAGTGCAGCAAACAAACATATTTGCATTGCCTGACTCTTGATTGTGTTGTTCCAAAAGTTTATACTGCTCTTTCAAGAGTTCAATAGATTTTTCTTTCCTTGATGACTTTTTATCATCGAGAAGCTTGGATAGAAGTTACATCAGACTCGTCATCAGCATTGTCCACTGGCTCATTTTCCAGATCAATATCGTCTGTTAAAATTATGTTTTCCGTACTTTTTACTCCAAGTGCACGACCTGGTAGATTCAGTTACTTTTGAAACTGCGTTACATTCGTGAAGGACACTTCCCAAAGCGACAAAGTCATTTGCTTAAAAATACCACCTCCAGTGCTGCTGGCTTCACACTTATTGTGCACAATTGTTTTTTTAGTTTTAAATTTTAAATCTTTCCAAACCTAGAAGAACTTTAGAAAACTAACTAATAAAAACATACAAAAATAATTTTAATTTTAACATACTTTTTGCCAGTCTCTAATCGGTGACCCATTTACATTTAATTTTGAGGCAATGGATTCCAACCTGATTTAAAATTAGCTGGAAAATGACCTTTACTTACCCTTTTTTTCCAAAAATGTTTTTTTTTTTTTTTTTCAATTCGGAAACCAACATTTCGAATTGTTTTGCTGTTCTTATTTTCATGGTCAAATATCAAATACAAAAAAGTTACAATATCAACGTCGACTAAAAAATACAATGTCGGTGACAGATTTTCTTAAAAATCGACTTCACGTCAATCATTTGTCGCTATTGACAAAAGCGACAACCCTATTATCATTATTATTGCCTCGACTTCATTTTGCGACGCCGACGACAACCATAATAGGGCCGATTATTTTGGAGTTCTTAAAACTATATTGCAGATGTGGCAAATATAGGATTGAGGTCCTGATCGGCCTTAGATTGGCAAAAGTTTGACATCTTTAAAAGAGCGAAATATTTACATAAATGCTTCGCCCAAGTCTCGCAAATGATCCACAATCGATAAATATGCCACTAATTTCCCACCCCTACCGACCGAGGGGGAGACCATCCCCATACGTAGGGATCGCGTACACATCTTGATCCGCACCATGATGGGTTACCAGTAAATAATTAAAATCAACACTGACAGGGTCAACCATCGCATAGTTTGAGCGATGTAAGTCAGTATATAAAAATTGATATCTACTAGTTCTAAAAGGAACATTTATTCAAATAGACGAAATAAGAAAATCAGATGGTACAGTACCGCTTAAAATTTTTAACACCATTATACAATTAAACATAATGCGTCTACTTTTTAATGAAGGTAATCGAATTAATTTTAACCTGCTAGTATAAGAGGGCATAACAAAACAAATTTAAACCTCTTAAAGCAAAAAGCAGGAATTGCTTCTGTACGGACTCGATTTTATCGAAATAAAAGGCAATCCTGTTGTGATTAGTGTCAAAAAATTGTGGTGCTCCGTGCTTTTGAAAAAATTATTAGTTATATGTTTTATTAAATTAATTAATCTGGTAAAAAAGTGTATTAAAGTGTTCAATAGTGATTTTGTAACTCAAAGTGATAATTGGTGTAGTGTTTTAAAATCTTGTTTTGTCTTTTAAAGTAATATCAATTTTCAAATTTTGTAGTTGTACATTCTCCTTTTATCCTCTTTCTTTTGTTACATTAGCTAATTAGTTGTTGTAACATATCGTCTTGTTTTGTTTGTCATCTCATAAGAGTTGCCAACATTTAAAAAAGAATAAAATAAACAAATAAAAAAATTCCAGCTACAGATCTAATCTTGAAAAATATAGTTGTAACTTGTGTATTAAAAAAAGAAATAATTATAATTAAAATAAATAATAATTAAAATAAAAAAATGTCGTGCCCTTTTGAATTGTGTAATATTGTTGCAGAGGATGAATTGTGTGTTACCTGTTGGTTTTGTCTTAATCAATGGCATGCAAAATGTGCTAGGATTAATGCAAAAGTTGTAGACACAATTAGAAATAATGTTGGTGTTGTGTGCAATGTAGGAAACTATCTGCAGACTTTTATAATTTTGTAAAGGATTTGCAGTCGGAATTGACATCGATGAAAAAAGATTTTTCCTCCCTATCACTCCGATTCGAGAATTTCTCTACATTGTTTGAGAAATACCAAGAATTAGATGAGTTTGTGTCGTCACCGTCAGTTTCTGGCCAGAAACGCAAATGGGCTGCGAAAAAGGCACCAACTAAGGGAATGCCTAGTCGCAAAGCAATAGTTTCTGTGGAGAACACTGATCCACAACCGGTTTCAGTTAATATCACTGAAACAACTGAGACTGGACGTGAACAGTCGTATGCCAGTGTTGTTACACACCCAGTTCCGGTAGATAACAGCGGTATAGGGTAAAGGGGTAAATAATCCTGAAGTTATGAGTATTGATAGTGAGGTTTCTAAGAAAACCTCACAATCTACTCGTAACATACAGGAATTATCACTTCCTTCACTTATCACTAGTGATCGTCCCGAGACTGCTACTGGCAAAACTCAACCTGTCCAAAGATCATTATCTATGGCTCCCGCCATGAAAATGATATTTGCAACAAGGTTTGCGCCAGAAACAACGGCCGATGACATAATCTATTATATAAAATCAAAAATTGAAGGAGATTACTTTTTGAGATGTTATAAGCTCCGATCTGCATTTTCTGAAAGTAGATCTTCTTTCAAAATCGTTGTGCCTGAAAATATTTGTGTACAGTTGATTTTAAAAGAATTTTGGCCTGCTAGGGCATTTATTAAAGAATTTGTGGAGAGATCCGATAATTTAGCTCATTTGCCTCTTAGACCAGATTCGGTGCCAAAAAACTAAATGACTCATTTTCTATTTGCTATCATAATGTAAGGGGGCTTAATACAAAATTAACCAGTTTATATACTGATAGCATTGGTTTCAATTATAATGTATTGGTTTTCTCCGAAACTTGGTTAAAAACATCTATATTAAATAGTGAAATTTTATGTTCAAAATATCAAATATTTAGAAAAGATCGTGTTTGTAAAAAAGGTGGTGGCGTCCTTATTGCAGTTGATACCAAATATACCACTAATTTAATTGATCTAAATGATTTTCTTGATATAGAATTTGTTGGTGTTTCCATTGAATTGGGCATATCTAAATTGTTTGTAACTTGCTCTTATATTCCCCCTTCATCTTCATTTGACATTTATAATCAGCATTTATCAGCAATAAATTTAATAACTGAAAAAAGGAAAGATTCCGATCACATTCTTATCCTTGGTGATTTTAATATGCCCTCCATTAGGTGGCTTCCAATGCCAGATTCTGAAGCTTTGATTCCTTTGCCATCCGAAATGAACAGTTCCCAGTATACATTTGATGTTATAAATAGTTTGTGTGACTTAAATCTTTATCAAATAAACAGTGTGAAAAATTCCCTCTTGATTTGGCGTTTGTAAATATAACACAGCATTTTGATATATTCAGAATTCCTCCAATATGCACTCCTGAAGATATATACCATCCAACTTTATATATCTCCATGACTCACAGTTATGTAATTGAAGAAAGTCAGTCCGACTTATTTAAAACTGTCCTTAATTACAAAAAAACTAATTTTCGAAAATTTAATACCCTCATTTCCTCCGTAAATTGGGCTTCTGTGTGCCTGTGTAACAGCCATAAAGATTTAGAATATATAATAGATAAATTTTATGATATTTTAAATAGATTTAAAATGGAATGTGTTCCAACCACTAGAGTTAAAAATTCAAATAAATATCCGTGGATAACCTCTGAGTTATCAAGTTTAAAAAACTCTAAAAATAAGCTTTTTCGTAAATATAAAAAATCAGGCTTAACAATAGACTACACTAATTACTCTGTTGGTAGATCTAAATATACTTTAGAGTCTCGTAGATTGTATAATCTTTACCTAGACAAGATTAAAAATAATTTTAAATCCAATCCTAAATCTTTTTATGATTTTGTTAATCTGTTGGGGCAACCCACATTAACAATATGGCATCTCATGTTGCAACATCCTATACGGCAACGCCCATATAATAGGACGCCGTGCTACCGCCATTTTAGCAGGTAAGTCTCCAGCAGAATCCTTCATCGGAAGAAAAATGAGAACGGTCTTCGACGTTCTAAGGAAGCAACAATCGCCTGAGTATAACGTCAATCACAAAATGGAACAGCAGTACAATACCAAACACGGTACCAAAAACAGAGAGTTTAGCAACGGAGAATTGGTCTATGCCAGAAACTTCAAAGGAAACAAAAGTTACTGGACAACAGGCGAAATAGTCGAGCGTAAAGGGAAAGTCATTTACAACACTCTAATCGACGTTGGGGACAGGAAAATTCTAGTACGAGCTCATACTGATCAACTTCGACATAGAGAATCGGTAGAGTCAAGCAGACAAGAACGACAAAAACTACCATTGGACGTACTACTTGAAGAATTCGAAATCGCTTTGCCTAACCATCAAGAACATTTTGCAACTCCAACAGGTTCACCAAACTGGACACCTCAAAGAATAACAAGTCGCAGACAACCAGTCGAACCTATTTCAAGATCACCTTCTCATCTTAAGGAGGGAGATGTTGGGGCAACCCACATTAACAATATGGCATCTCATGTTGCAACATCCTATACGGCAACGCCCATATAATAGGACGCCGTGCTACCGCCATTTTAGCTTGCTCAGTCTTGTTTTGTCTGTCACTCGAGTCTGACTCACTACATTGTAACTTCTTCATTCCTTTTAAATTAGTAGCTGTGAACGCTCATCATCCAATAAATCTTTACACCTTTAGTATTAACAACCATTGGCTTTTATTTCAACTATAAAAGCACAACATAATCTAAAACGAAAAGTTTCCTCAAAGCCCTCAGTATTGAAATACAACAATGAAGAATTTGTCACAGGCACAGATATTGCTGAATCTTTCGCAGATTTTTTTGCCACAACCTATTCCAGTACATCTTGCCAAATTAAAGATTCGTATCCTTATAAGTTGTCACAGGCTGATCAAATTTGTATGCCTTTTCTACAACGCCAGGATGTGTCCAATAGTCTGCGTAGTTTAAAATCGATTAAATGTCCAGGACCGGATGGCATACCTAATATAATTCTTAAATATTGTTCAGAAACATTAGCACTTCCGTTAACTATATTGTTTAATTATTCACTTAAATTTGGTCACTTTCCTACTTCTGGAAAAAATCTTATATTATACCTTTACATAAGTCTGGTAGTCTTACTAATGTGTCAAATTATAGAGGAATTGCAAAATTAAGTGCCATACCAAAATAGTTTGAAAAAGTAATTACTACAGTAATTTCACAGAAAATTCAATCTATATTGAGTCCATATGGTTTGTCCAGCATGGTTTTCGTAGTGGTCTTTCAACTACAACAAATCTTATACAATTTACGTCAACAGTAATAAAAGGATTTGTTCAGCGTAAACAAACTGATACAATTTATACTGATTTTAGTAAGCTTTTGATAGGGTTAACCATGAACTCCTAATATATAAATTAACCGGTCCTCTTTCTTTTATTTATCAACGATTTACCTAATTCCATAAATTACTCGAAATTGTTAATGTACGCAGATGATGTTAAATTATTCATTTCTCATAATTGTGATAAACGAGCTAGTTTACTTCAAAACGATTTAGATAGCCTTTTTAAATGGTGCAGGTTAAATTGTATGGAGTTAAATTTAAGCAAATGTAAGCATATGTGCTTCTCCAGATCTTCTTCTCTGATATTACAATATAATATTGACGGTCATTCATTATCAACTGTAGATTCATTTGTCGATCTAGGCCTCTTGATAGATCATAAATTTTAATAGCCATGTAATAACAATGGTAAATAAAGTGAATGGTGTTTTAGGTTTTGTTAAACGGTGGGCCAAAGAATTTTCTGATCCATATATAACAAAACAGTTATTTACGTCTCTTGTTAGACCTATATTGGAATATGGTTCTGTTGTATGGGATCCTCAATATGCAATATATTCAGATAAAATAGAATCCGTGCAAAAACAATTTCTGCTATTTGCCTTACGAGGTTTACATTGGAATAGTGATTTTGTTTTGCCTTCTATGCTAGCAGGCTAAAATTAATTAGATTGCCTACACTTAAGTATATGGTTATTAAAATTTAATTTGGGGTCCATCGATACTCCAGATCAGTGAAGGAATCTACAGTTGATAACACACATCCATTTATACTATAATGATTTGATATAGCTTTAGATCTAAAAAAAACATATGCTTAAATTTTTTTAAATTCAACTCCATGCCATTGAGATGACACCAATTAAAAAGACTTAAATAGCCTCTGCAGTAAGTCAACATTTATTTGAGATTTATGAGTCATGAATAATTTTACATCATCAGCGTACATCAATCAAAAATATTTGCGATATATTGATATTTGTCATAAAATTTCAGTATTCAATATAGATGGATTTAACCAAGTTTCGGAAAATTATAAAATGTTGTATTCAAAGGCAAAACAATCAGTGTATTATCGAGATAATTTAGATTTTAACCCCTTACATTCTGATAGCAAATTGATAAATCATTTTTTAGTTTTTTGAAGCAGAAACTGGTAAGTGAGGTATGTGAGCTAAATTTTCTGATTTTTCTACAAATTCTTTACACATGCCCTAGCAGGCCAAAATTCATTCGTAATTACCGCATCGAAATGATTTTAGGGTAAAACAAATTTAAAAGAAGATCTACTTTCTGAGAATGACGAATGTAGTTTGTAACATCTCAGGAAGTAATCTCCTTCGATTTTCGACTTCATATAAGAACTTATATCCTCAACAGATATATCTGGTGCGAATCTCGATACAAAAACAATTTTCATGGCAGGAGCCATAGATAATGGTTTATCTTTAACTTGTTGAGATTTTGAAACTGAGTTGGAAGAAGCACCAGGAGCCGGCTGAGGAGCTAACATACAATCTGAAGCGTCTTGTACGCCAGAAGCATCAACATTAGTTAAATACTTCTTAGCAGTCCTTTTACGCTTCAGGCCAAATACGACTAGTAAGGAAACTAATTCATCTAAATTAGCCACGCCACGAAAATTGCATTAAATCACAACATTCGGAGGTAAATATTCCAAATATTCTTATTAATTTCTCGAATTTCCGCAGATATTTCTTTCGAAAAGTTATAAAACTCTACGATAATATTTCGGTATTTAATACAACCCCCACCTTAATCCATTAAAATCTAAATTGAGGGCATCAGCAACATTTACCTCAATTCCAGCACAATGAGCATGTGACCGGTTGAAGCAAAGCTAACACTCAATTGTTCCAACAGATACAGTAGGATTCTTACAATTACTCAGATGACAAATTTACTGTAGCGGGAATTGAACCGAGAAACTTTAAGAAGGACAGAAATAGATTAATAAATAAATATATGGCAACTCTCCTTTATGACAAGACAGAATGTAGGAAAAAGGAATAACAAAAATTTATTATAACAACAATTAGAGAGGTTAGAAAAAGATGAAGACAATTCTAACTTGAACAATTGAAACAAGAATAATTCCAATTACACTAATATGCATAAAACACACTACTCTAAATCACTAACAAGTATGCCCCACAATTAAAAAATAAAAATGAAAATAGAATCCCTTAAAAATTCTGTTAAAATCTAAAATATACCGAATATATGGTGATACCGATACTTAGGGTCTATACGAAGATCTGGACCTGCATAGACAATTTTCTTCATAGATTGTATAACCCATTAGGAAAACTTCAAATACGAAATTTAAATTAAATCCGGTGGATAATGTATCTAAAATCATCAAAATACCGAATAAAGGGAGGTACCGTTATATGGAGGATACAAAAATAATGTGATGTAAGCCTCGTATGAATTAGTATAGTCCATCACAACAAACAGGTTACGGGCCCAGATACGCGCAATTTTAAATCGATTATAGTGAAAAGTAATGAAAATTCTACATCGATAGAGATGAACTACGCACTATTTCCAAAACTGGAAACAGCAATAATATATAGAAGTTTAATGTGGAACAGCTGCTGCTTGAGAGGTTACGGGCCAATTTTAAATCACTTATGGTGAAAAGTAAAGAGAATTACACATCGATGGCGATGAACTACGCACAATTTCCACACCTGGGAAAGAGCAATTATCTATATGGAGCTATTGCTGCTTGAGAGGGATGTTGCGTGATGGTAAAGCGAGAGCTGCTATTGGTTTGGCTGTGGAAGGGTCACAGAAGGTAATAATCAAGCAACATAAGACTTCAAAGAATTCTGGGACGCTTTGAAAAAACATCACGACAAGGCGAGTATAACCAACAAAGTTAGTCTAATCCGCAAATGTCATCGATGATGTTTACTTGAAGTCGTGCAATAGAAGATCACATAAGTGAATATTTATCGATTGAGGATCGTTTGCGAGACTTGGGCGAAACTGTTCAGGATCAGGAATATACTAATTTAATATCATCATTAAAAATGAGACCAGAAGCAGGTCTTACACTGGATTTAGTGAAGGAGAAATTGTTGCAGGGATAAAAGCGAAAGTGCAGTGATAAAGAGGAATTGTACAAGTTTGAGACAGAACGATGACAGAGTTTATGTTGCTAGTAATGGTGATGAGCATTTTTGTTTTGACATATATGATATCAGACTGAACGGTGATTAAAATATTTATTTATTTATTCATTTCATACCATAATACTAAAGCCTCCAAGGCCAATGAATAGTATTAATAACGTAAATAGTATGTTGATTCTGCCGGAACATGTTATATGAGCCGCAAAATGAATATTTTGTAAAAATCAACAAGAATATTAGAAACGTTATATATATGTCCGATGAAATTGAGTTAAGACAGAGCCATAACAATAAGGAACGTTTCGTTGGTTCCTAAATTAGATAGATGTTTGTTGTCAGTTTGCAATTTAACTAGTCAAGGTTTTGATGTGATATTCAAGTCCGGTGGTTGCTCGATAACTCAGAATGATCGTGTGTATACGAAGGCAACACTGAAATGAAATTTGTATGTGTTGGAGCATAAAGGGATTGTCATGAAAGTTTCTAGTAGCAGTTTCTAATAGTCGTCTTTGCATACGTGGCATAGACGACATGGTCATAGAAATTTGCAAATAATTAAAACTGTTATAAACTAAAATAAAGTAGAAGGAATTAAGATATTTTTTTCGAAAAGTTATAAAACTCTACGATAATATTACGGCATTTAATACAACACCACCTTAATGCATTAAAATCTAAATTGAGGGCATCAGCAACATTTACCTCAATTTCTGCACAATGAGCATGTGACCGGTTGAAGCAAAGCCAGCACTCAATTGTTCCAACAGATTTAGTAGGATTCTTACAATTTTCGTACGAAAAATACACATTTCAAACAGAAAATATAATTTAATGTTAAGAGTGGATATAATTTGATGTTAAAAGTGGAGAAATTATGTACTCAGATGACAAAATTTCCTGTAGCGGGAATTAAAAGAGCAACTTTTAAGAAGAACAGAAATAGATTAATAAATAAGTATATGGCAACTCTGTTTTGTAACAAGGCAGAATGTAGGAAAAAGGAATTACAAAAATTTATAATAACAACAATTAGAGAGGTTAAAAAGAAGAAGACAATTCTAACTTGAACAATTGAAACAAGAATAATTCCAATTACACTAATATGCATAAACAAACTGTTCTAAATCACTAACAAGTATGCTTGTAAGAAATACATTATCTATGATTTTATACTAATTTTGTCGCACAAATTAGTTTTTATAGGTATTAATTCCAACAATTAAAAAATAAAAATGAAAATAGAATACCTTAAAAATTCTGTTGAAATCTGAAATATACCGAATATAGGGTGATACCGATACTTAGAGGCTATACGAAGATCTGGACCTGCATAGACAATTTTCTGTCATAGATTGTATAACCCATTAGGAAAACTTCAAACACGAAATATAAATTAAATCCGGTGGATAATGTATCTAAAATCATCAAAATACCGAATAAAGGGAGGTACCGTTATATGGGGGATACAAAAGTAATGTGATATAAGCCTCGTATGAATTAGTATAGTCCATCACAACAAACAGGTTACGGGCACAGATACGCGCAATTTTAAATCGATTATGGTGCAAAGTAAAGAAATTCTACATCGATAGAGAAGAACTACGCACTATTTCCAAAACTGGGAAACAACAATTATATATGGAAGTTTAATGTGGAACAGCTGCTGCTTGAGAGGTTACGGGCCAATTTTAAATAGCTTATGGTGAAAAGTAAAGAAAATTATAGATCGATGGCGATGAACTACGCACAATTTCCAAACCTGGGAAAGAGCAATTATCTATATGGAGCTATTGCTGCTTGAGAGGGATGTTGCGTGATGGTAAAGCGAGAGCTGCTATTGGTTTGGCTGTGGAAGGGTCACAGAAGGTAATAATCAAGCAACTTAAGACTTTAAAGAATTCTGGGACGCTTTGAAAAAACATCACGACAAGGCGAGTATAACCAACAAAGTTAGTCTAATCCGCAAATGTCATCGATGATGTTTACTTGATGTCGTGCAATAGAAGATCACATAAGTGAATATTTATCGATTGAGGATCGTTTACGAGACTTGGGCGAAACTGTTCAGGATCAGGAATATACTAATTTAATATCATCATTAAAAATGAGACCAGAAGCAGGTCTTACACAGGTTTTAGTGAAGGAGAAATTGTTGCAGGAATAAAGCGAAAGTGCGGTGGTGAAGAGAAATTGTCCAAGTTTGAGACAGAACGACGACAGAGTTTATGTTGCTAGTAATAGTGATGAGCATTTTTGTTTTGACATATATGATATCAGACTGAACGGTGATTGGAAATATTTATTTATTCATTCTATACCATTATACTAAAGCCCCCAAGGTCAATGAATAGTATTAATAACGTAAATAGTATGTTGATTCTGCCGCAACATGTCATGTGAGCCGCAAGATGAATATTTTATAAAAATCAACAAGAATATTAGAAACGTTATATATATGTCCGATGAAATTGATTTAAGGCAGAACCATAACAATAAGGAACATTTCGTTGGTTCCTAAATTAGATAGATGTTTGTTGTCAGTTTGCAATTTAACTAGTCAAGGTTTTGATGTGATATTCAAGTCCGGTGGTTGCTCGATAACTCAGAATGATCGTGTGTATACGAAGGCAACACTGAAATGAAATTGTATGTGTTGGAGCATAAAGGGATTGTCATGAAAGTTTCTAGTAGCAGTTTCTAATAGTAGTATTTGCATACGTGGCATAGACGGCATGGTCATAGAAATTTGCAAATAATTAAAACTGTAGTGAACTAAAATAAAGTAGAAGGAATTAAGTCCAACAAATGCAATTCTGTATCGGCAAAGCAAACAAGACAAGTGTTTACAAAGAAGTCAGAAACAAAATCGCAGAGTATATTATTGGATTTAGTGCATTGCAATTTATGTGCCCCTATGCAAAATGTAACACACTCGGGAAATAAATATTTATGGCACTGACCGACGATTTTAGCCGGCATTGCACTTTTTATTTTTTATCATCGAAGGATCAAGCATTTGAGAAAATAAAGGAATTAGTTGAAATGTGTGAGAATCAAATGTTTGCAGGTTCTACGAACTGATCAAGGTGGAGAGTTTGTAATAAGAAAATGAAAAAATATTTCAAAAGAAAAGATATAATGCATAAAGTGACGGAAAACCGGAAGCCTGGTAGAAATGGGCAGATGTACGTTATTTGACTTACATTTTTTATTGAAATATTGTGCAGAGGCTGTGAATAGCGCCAATTATATTCAGAACCGCATGCTGTCAGCATCTGTAGACGTTAAACCTTTTGAATCTCTCCCAATTTGAGTCATATCCAGATGTATGCATGTGCGGCGTATGTGCACGTAAGTAAACAAAAACGTAAAATATTAGATGATGTTGCGGAAAGTATAATCTGGAGGCTGTGTCTAGACCAGATAAAGAGCAGTGTTCAAAGCCATGAAATCGGAAATGAAAGCGCTGAATAAAATAAAACATGACATTTGGTGAAACTACCAACAGACATGAAAACAGTTGTCAGTAAGTGGATCTTTAAGGTTAAAGAGGCAGCTGATGGTGAGAAAAATTATAAAACGAGGTTTGTTGCAAGGAGGTTTTCACAGAAGTATGGCGAGATCTTAGTACTATTCGTGAAACAATCACCAATTAGGAGCTTATTGATTACTGCAGGTCATCATGAATATATCATATACATATCAAGACGGAATTTTTATATGGTGGGTTGAGTGCCGAGATTTATGTAGATTAACCTGAAGGATTTATTTTACCTGGAAATGAACATCTAGTATGTAAATTAATACGTAGCCCATATGGACCAACTAAGTCGGCACGTTATTGGAATCTTCGTTTCAACAAAGAAAAAAACAGCCCTGTTTGTATGTAGTTAAAGGTGATGCAGATTCAATAACTTATGTTTTGAGTTTTATTTGAAAATAATAACGTATATTGAAAAGCTATTGGATCATTGCTGTATATTTCAAATAATACTGGTCCTGATATTTTCTTGGCTATCCAGGAATGTAAGTAGTCCTACGGATGTGCACTATATAGAATTATAGGGTTCTACGATACTTAAAGGGCACTAAAAATATAAAAAGTGTGTGTAATACGGATGCCGATTGGGCCGGAGACATCAACGGTCGTAAATCGAATATTTTATTAAGCTTCGCGATGCAGAAAGCAACCAAATGTTACGTTTTCTTGAACGGAGCCTGAGTATGTCGCTCTTGCTGAAGCATCTCAAGAACTTTTGTGGTCCATTCAACTTATGAAGGAATTCAAATTAAGTATGACTACGCCTGCGATTTTTGAAGATAATTAAAACTGACTGAAATTAATGCAAGATCTGAAAGTAAATCCAAGAAATAAACATATCGACGTGAAATATTATTTTCTACGAGACTAATGTCAATCGGAAGCTGTTATATTTGAACATTGTCCAACATGATAGCAAATACACTCACAAAGCCTTTACAAAAACTTAAGATATGTAGTTTAAGAAATTTAATTAGTTTATGTTATGTAATGTGATATAAGCCTTTTATAAATTAGTATGGCCCATCATATTTGGTAAAGCGTTCCCGTAAAGTACTTTAAGTTACATTCACCCACGGTGGAGTTTCGTACTCCGACGAAGACTCAGATGAGGACGACGGGCATGTGGACTCGCTGGGAACTTCGTTGCTGCAGCACGACGCAATATACCCTCATTCGTTGTAGTCTCGCAACCGACTTAATCCAGAACAATTTATGATGTGCACCGAACTCATTCTCTGCATCCATTACATCGCACCGATCAGAACTGTTGGTATTTTATTGTTGGAAAATGGTCAGGCTTAATCCTATTATTATTGTTTTTATAAAAACAAAACATTATTGTTATTTTTTTTTGTAACGTTCATGTAAAACGAAAGCATAACAAGTGGAGAGAAATGAAAATCTTTATAAGTGCGATTGTAAGATTTAGAAGTTTTTCCAATAGAATTTTAGATTTAGGTAATTGTTTGGTTCCTCTTCTATTGAGCTCACAATCTCGTCATTTGGGTAAAAAAAGATTTTTTGTAATAGGAGTTACTTTTAAAATAACTCCTGGGGAGAATATCCCATACAAAGAACTGATGAGGATTGGTGGCTCTTTCCGAAATTTAGGTATTCCTTGCCTTACTCCCTGGTAAAATTACCATCATTCTCCACTATAAACAACAAACGTTGTTTTTGTTGTGCTTTTATGGTTTGAAATAAAAGCCAATGTTTGTTAATACTAAAGGTGTAAAGATTTATTGGATGATGAGCGTTCACAGCTACTAATTTAAAAGTAATGAAGAAGTTACAATGTAGTGAGTCAGACTCGAGTGACAGACAGAACAAGACTGCACAAGCTGAAATGGCGGTAGCACGGCGTCCTATTATATGAGCGTTGCCGTATAGGATGTTGCAACATGAGATGCCATACTGTTAATGTGGGTTGCCCCAACATCTCCCTCCTTAAGATGAGAAGGTGATCTTGAAATAGGTTTGACTGGTTGTCTGCGACTTGTTATTCTTTGAGGTGTCCAGTTTGGTGAACCTGTTTGAGTTGCAAAATGTTCTTGATGTTTAGGCAAAGCGATTTCGAATTCTTCAAGTAGTACGTCCAATGGTAGTTTTTGTCGATCTTGACTGCTTGACTCTACCGATTCTCTATGTCGAAGTTGATCAGTATGAGCTCGTACTAGAATTTTTCTGTCCCCAACCTCGATTAGAGTGTTATAAATGACTTTTCCTTTACGCTCGACTATTTCGCCTGTTGTCCAGTAACTTTTGTTTCCTTTGAAGTTTCTTGCATAGACCAATTCTCCGTTGCTAAACTCTCTGTTTTTGGTACCGTGTTTGGTATTGTACTGCTGTTCCATTTTGTGATTGACGTTATACTCAGGCGATTGTTGTTTCCTTAGAACGTCGAAGACAGTTCTCATTTTTCTTCCGATGAAGGATTCTGCTGGAGACTTACCTTCTGGTGCGTTGGGATTTGGTGTGGATCTGTAGACTTCTAGGAAGGTTTGGAGAGATTCCGTAGGCGTTTCTTCCCCTTCGAGTTTTTTTAATGCCCGTTTAAGTGTATCAACGAAACGCTCGGCTTGTCCATTTGAACTTGGATGAAAACGAACAGTCCTTGTGTGTTTAATGCCTTTTTGCTGCACCACTTCTCAAATTGTTCTGAACAGAACTGTGTTCCGTTGTCCGAGACTAATTGTTCAGGATTTCCGAAGAGTGCACAGTATCCGTTTAACATTTTTAATGTTGCATATGTGGTTGTCGTTGTTGTCTCGTAGATAACAGGGTATTTTGAATACGAGTCGATGATAAGAAGATAATATTTACCATTTTCTGGACCAGCATAGTCTATATGTATCCTTTCAAGAGGGTGTGAAGTTAATGGCCATGGGCAAAGATTTGTTTTCACTGGACTTTTTGCCGCATGTTGACAATTTTTGCATTTCCGAACAAAGTCTTCAATTTGTTTGTCGATGTTTGGCAAATAAACATAACTTCTGGCGATGGCTTTGCTGCGTTCTGTTGATAAGTGTCCTTTGTGAAGTTGTTGTAAGATTTGTCTCTGATATGATTTAGGAATTACTATACGATTATTGAAAAGAATGCAACCATCGAAAGATTTTCCTTGCGGTTGAAAAATTGAATAATTGTAAAATTCTGTATGAATGTATTTGAGGACCATTTGTAAATCCGTGTCTTTTGTTGTTGCATCGACGATTATTTTAAATGATACTCGGAGAACTGAGATAGTTTCATTTACCTCGTTACGTATGTCTTCTTCGAATGATATTGAAGCCACTATTAAGTCATCTGGGGGTTTTTCGTGATTGTTGACTTTTGTTTTGCACAGACCTGGGGTACTGTTATCAAAAACTGTTTGATAATTCGTTTTCGATTCTGCTATTTCATCAACAAAGGTTATTTTATGACACCATGAGGTTATTGGTTTCTGCCATAGATTGAATGATTGAATCCAATCGATTCCCATGATATTGAGTTTTTCTATATCTGTTATATAACATTTTAATGTTTTTGATGTTTTGTCGATTGTGACGTCACATTGAAATTCTCCTAGGAACTTGATTGAGTTTGCGTCGCTAGCGTTGTCAAAAGTTTCGTAGGCTTCAGGCTTACCTATAGCTTTCCATGTGTTGATAGATACAATTGATATGTCTGACGCAGTATCAATTTGAAGTTTTACAGGATTGTTGTTAAATAGGACAGTTGTGTATTTCCTTAAGTCGCGGAAATTAATGTTGTGTTTTGAAAACTGTCTTAGTTTTGAATGATTTCCTTGAATTGCTGTATTTCTTGAATTCGTTCTGGTTGTTTTCAGATGATGATTTGAAATTCTTACCAGTCTTAGCGATGTTGCAAAAGTTATTTTTATGACCCACTTGATTGCATGTTGTGTATTTATGTTTCTGGAAAGGACAAAATTTGACGTAGTGAAGGTCTCCGCAATACCAACAGGGTGAATTGGGTGTTTTGTGCTTCTTAAAGTCTTTTGCGTGCTTGTTGAGTGAACAGAAGATTTTTGATTGATGTTCAATGAGAATGTTGTCCGATTGAGATCTAGAATTCGTTGTGTTTCGTCTACTAGTTGATCTAGGTTCATTGTAGTGTTTTCATCATCCAGTACCTTTAGTAAGCGAAGTCTTATGTCGTGGTCTTTTGCTGACTTGAGTCCTTGACGAAAATGAGACGTTTGAATTGGTCGATTTTCAGTTCTTTCATTTTGAATAGTTCGCATTGTAGGTTTACTCTGCTTGCGTACTCTCTGAAATCTTCGCTGTCGCCTTTTGCTAGCTGAAGGCATTTGTATCTTTGTGAGACTTGTGTTTTTGTTTTACCAAAGAGTTTCTTGAGTTTCTCTACTGTATCCTTTAGAGTCATATCTTCAGGTTTTGCTGGTAATACGTAGTTGGCAAACCTTTCATGTACTTGGTTCGACATTTTTCTCCATAACAAGGCCACTTTGTCATGTTCTTCGAGTGAGCTTGCTTCTTTTTCGAAAACATGCACAAACCTGTTGTACCACGCTTGAAATATCAGACCGCTCTCTGGCTCGTACACGAATGCTGTCATTGACTGTGCTAGTGATTCCATTGGTGCTGCTTTGGATGAATTTGATGTTTGTGGTGAATTTGGTGCTCCTTGTGCTTGAAGAAGATCAGCCATATGCTTTAGCAGTTGCGTTTGTTGCGACATTGCTTTTTGTTGCTCTGTTAACAATTGTAGAATTATGTCTTGAGACATTTTTGCGGATTGTTGTGTGTGCAATTATTGATCAATTTCCACTATCCTCGTCGCCACTTTTGTTGTGCTTTTATGGTTTGAAATAAAAGCCAATGTTTGTTAATACTAAAGGTGTAAAGATTTATTGGATGATGAGCGTTCACAGCTACTAATTTAAAAGGAATGAAGAAGTTACAATGTAGTGAGTCAGACTCGAGTGACAGACAGAACAAGACTGCGCAAGCTGAAATGGCGGTAGCACGGCGTCCTATTATATGAGCGTTGCCGTATAGGATGTTGCAACATGAGATGCCATACTGTTAATGTGGGTTGCCCCAACAGTTTTTATAAAAACAACAATAATGGGATTAAGTCTCACCATTTTTATTATACCCTTCACTTTGGAAAGGAGGGTATATTAACTTTGTCATTCCGTTTGTAACATCCCTAAATATTCCCGTTGACCTAATTCGATTTAATGATGTCCGTCTGTCTGTCAGTGTGTCTGTTGAAATCACGATACAGCCCACATTAATTGACGTAGAGCGTCAAAATTTGCATTGTGTCTAAGATGGTTGGCATTGAAAATAAGATATATCGGTCCACGTTTTGGTATAGTCCCCATAGTGTTTGTGGGTCATAATGGTTTCTAGCTCGTGTGACGAAACATAGGTCAACGTTTTGGTATAGCCCCCATATAACGGTACCTCGCGATATTCGGTATTTTGATAATTTTTGCCAATTTTCTTTCACATATTTTTCTAAAAATTGGTATTTGTAGGTCATAATGGTTTCTATTCTAGCTCGTGTGACGATACATTATATGTATAGGTCAACGTTTTGCTATAGCCCACCATATAACGGTACCCTCGCGATATTCGGTATTTTGATGATTTTTGCCAACTTTTTTCACGGATTTGTCTAAAAAGTGGTATTTGTAGGTCATACTGATTTCTAGCTCATGTGACAAAATATTGTATGTATAGGTCCACGTTCGGTATTTTTATGATTTTTGCAAAATTTTGTTGGTCATAATGGGTTCTAGCCCCGGTGGCGAAAAATTGTATGTATAGCAGCGGACAAAAACAAACGAAACGATTAACGCACCCATCTTACGAAGACACATACTATTAAATTTTTTTCAATCATTTTGCACTCCAAATTAAACAAACCACAAACATTTCAATGTCAGAAGTACACAAACAATATGATTGCCTTAATGTACTTCGGCTGCGAGTTGCCGAGCTGCATCGTTTACGAAAGAATCGCCGATAAACGTTTGCAGTGCGAAATGATGACTGGTACATTAAGAGTATATTTCAGTTATGTTTTTGTTTCCAATCATCTACAAATCAGTACAAAATAAGAAACGAGTCCCGTTATCTTAATATCGGTTTTATTTCGTTTCGTACTTCAAAGAAATACAGAACGAAACTATCGTAAACGTTTTCAATAGTTTATTTTCGTTTGCTGATGTATAGGTTCAAGTTTTGGTATAGTATTTGGTATAGTATAGAATTTTTCTGTCCCCAACCTCGATTAGAGTGTTATAAATGACTTTTCCTTTACGCTCGACTATTTCGCCTGTTGTCCAGTAACTTTTGTTTCCTTTGAAGTTTCTTGCATAGACCAATTCTCCATTGCTAAACTCTCTGTTTTTGGTACCGTGTTTGGTATTGTACTGCTGTTCCATTTTGTGATTGACGTTATACTCAGGCGATTGTTGTTTCCTTAGAACGTCGAAGACAGTTCTCATTTTTCTTCCGATGAAGGATTCTGCTGGAGACTTACCTTCTGGTGCGTTGGGATTTGGTGTGGATCTGTAGACTTCTAGGAAGGTTTGGAGAGATTCCGTAGGCGTTTCTTCCCCTTCGAGTTTTTTTAATGCCCGTTTAAGTGTATCAACGAAACGCTCGGCTTGTCCATTTGAACTTGGATGAAAACGAACAGTCCTTGTGTGTTTAATGCCTTTTTTGCTGCACCACTTCTCAAATTGTTCTGAACAGAACTGTGTTCCGTTGTCCGAGACTAATTGTTCAGGATTTCCGAAGAGTGCACAGTATCCGTTTAACATTTTTAATGTTGCATATGTGGTTGTCGTTGTTGTCTCGTAGATAACAGGGTATTTTGAATACGAGTCGATGATAAGAAGATAATATTTACCATTTTCTGGACCAGCATAGTCTATATGTATCCTTTCAAGAGGGTGTGAAGTTAATGGCCATGGGCAAAGATTTGTTTTCACTGGACTTTTTGCCGCATGTTGACAATTTTTGCATTTCCGAACAAAGTCTTCAATTTGTTTGTCGATGTTTGGCAAATAAACATAACTTCTGGCGATGGCTTTGCTGCGTTCTGTTGATAAGTGTCCTTTGTGAAGTTGTTGTAAGATTTGTCTCTGATATGATTTAGGAATTACTATACGATTATTGAAAAGAATGCAACCATCGAAAGATTTTCATTGCGGTTGAAAAATTGAATAATTGTAAAATTCTGTTTGAATGTATTTGAGGACCATTTGTAAATCCGTGTCTTTTGTTGTTGCATCGACGATTATTTTAAATGATACTCGGAGAACTGAGATAGTTTCATTTACCTCGTTACGTATGTCTTCTTCGAATGATATTGAAGCCACTATTAAGTCATCTGGGGGTTTTTCGTGATTGTTGACTTTTGTTTTGCACAGACCTGGGGTACTGTTATCAAAAACTGTTTGATAATTCGTTTTCGATTCTGCTATTTCATCAACAAAGGTTATTTTATGACACCATGAGGTTATTGGTTTCTGCCATAGATTGAATGATTGAATCCAATCGATTCCCATGATATTGAGTTTTTCTATATCTGTTATATAACATTTAATGTTTTTGATGTTTTGTCGATTGTGACGTCACATTGAAATTCTCCTAGGAACTTGATTGAGTTTGCGTCGCTAGCGTTGTCAAAAGTTTCGTAGGCTTCAGGCTTACCTATAGCTTTCCATGTGTTGATAGATACAATTGATATGTCTGACGCAGTATCAATTTGAAGTTTTACAGGATTGTTGTTAAATAGGACAGTTGTGTATTTCCTTAAGTCGCGGAAATTAATGTTGTGTTTTGAAAACTGTCTTAGTTTTGAATGATTTCCTTGAATTGCTGTATTTCTTGAATTCGTTCTGGTTGTTTTCAGATGATGATTTGAAATTCTTACCAGTCTTAGCGATGTTGCAAAAGTTATTTTTATGACCCACTTGATTGCATGTTGTGTATTTATGTTTCTGGAAAGGACAAAATTTGACGTAGTGAAGGTCTCCGCAATACCAACAGGGTGAATTGGGTGTTTTGTGCTTCTTAAAGTCTTTTGCGTGCTTGTTGAGTGAACAGAAGATTTTTGATTGATGTTCAATGAGAATGTTGTCCGATTTGAGATCTAGAATTCGTTGTGTTTCGTCTACTAGTTGATCTAGGTTCATTGTAGTGTTTTCATCATCCAGTACCTTTAGTAAGCGAAGTCTTATGTCGTGGTCTTTTGCTGACTTGAGTCCTTGACGAAAATGAGACGTTTGAATTGGTCGATTTTCAGTTTTTTCATTTTGAATAGTTCGCATTGTAGGTTTACTCTGCTTGCGTACTCTCTGAAATCTTCGCTGTCGCCTTTTGCTAGCTGAAGGCATTTGTATCTTTGTGAGACTTGTGTTTTGTTTTACCAAAGAGTTTCTTGAGTTTCTCTACTGTATCCTTTAGAGTCATATCTTCAGGTTTTGCTGGTAATACGTAGTTGGCAAACCTTTCATGTACTTGGTTCGACATTTTTCTCTATAACAAGGCCACTTTGTCATGTTCTTCGAGTGAGCTTGCTTCTTTTTCGAAAACATGCACAAACCTGTTGTACCACGCTTGAAATATCAGACCGCTCTCTGGCTCGTACACGAATGCTGTCATTGACTGTGCTAGTGATTCCATTGGTGCTGCTTTGGATGAATTTGATGTTTGTGGTGAATTTGGTGTTCCTTGTGCTTGAAGAAGATCAGCCATATGCTTTAGCAGTTGCGTTTGTTGCGACATTGCTTTTGTTGCTCTGTTAACAATTGTAGAATTATGTCTTGAGACATTTTTGCGGATTGTTGTGTGTGCAATTATTGATCAATTTCCACTATCCTCGTCGCCACTTTTGTTGTGCTTTTATGGTTTGAAATAAAAGCCAATGTTTGTTAATACTAAAGGTGTAAGATTTATTGGATGATGAGCGTTCACAGCTACTAATTTAAAAGGAATGAAGAAGTTACAATGTAGTGAGTCAGACTCGAGTGACAGACAGAACAAGACTGCGCAAGCTGAAATGGCGGTAGCACGGCGTCCTATTATATGAGCGTTGCCGTATAGGATGTTGCAACATGAGATGCCATACTGTTAATGTGGGTTGCCCCAACAGTTTTTATAAAAACAACAATAATGGGATTAAGTCTCACCATTTTTTATTATACCCTTCACTTTGGAAAGGAGGGTATATTAACTTTGTCATTCCGTTTGTAACATCCCTAAATATTCCCGTTGACCTAATTCGATTTAATGATGTCCGTCTGTCTGTCAGTGTGTCTGTTGAAATCACGATACAGCCCACATTAATTGACGTAGAGCGTCAAAATTTGCATTGTGTCTAAGATGGTTGGCATTGAAAATAAGATATATCGGTCCACGTTTTGGTATAGTCCCCATAGTGTTTGTGGGTCATAATGGTTTCTAGCTCGTGTGACGAAACATAGGTCAACGTTTTGGTATAGCCCCCATATAACGGTACCTCGCGATATTCGGTATTTTGATAATTTTTGCCAATTTTCTTTCACATATTTTTCTAAAAATTGGTATTTGTAGGTCATAATGGTTTCTATTCTAGCTCGTGTGACGATACATTATATGTATAGGTCAACGTTTTGCTATAGCCCACCATATAACGGTACCTCGCGATATTCGGTATTTTGATGATTTTTGCCAACTTTTTTCACGGATTTGTCTAAAAGTGGTATTTGTAGGTCATACTGATTTCTAGCTCATGTGACAAAATATTGTATGTATAGGTCCACGTTCGGTATTTTTATGATTTTTGCAAAATTTTGTTGGTCATAATGGGTTCTAGCCCCGGTGGCGAAAAATTGTATGTATAGCAGCGGACAAAAACAAACGAAACGATTAACGCACCCATCTTACGAAGACACATACTATTAAATTTTTTTCAATCATTTTGCACTCCAAATTAAACAAACCACAAACATTTCAATTTCAGAAGTACACAAACAATATGATTGCCTTAATGTACTTCGGCTGCGAGTTGCCGAGCTGCATCGTTTACGAAAGAATCGCCGATAAACGTTTGCAGTGCGAAATGATGACTGGTACATTAAGAGTATATTTCAGTTATGTTTTTGTTTCCAATCATCTACAAAATCAGTACAAAATAAGAAACGAGTCCCGTTATCTTAATATCGGTTTTATTTCGTTTCGTACTTCAAAGAAATACAGAACGAAACTATCGTAAACGTTTTCAATAGTTTATTTTCGTTTGCTGATGTATAGGTTCAAGTTTTGGTATAGTATTTGGTATAGTATAGAATTTTTCTGTCCCCAACCTCGATTAGAGTGTTATAAATGACTTTTCCTTTACGCTCGACTATTTCGCCTGTTGTCCAGTAACTTTTGTTTCCTTTGAAGTTTCTTGCATAGACCAATTCTCCATTGCTAAACTCTCTGTTTTTGGTACCGTGTTTGGTATTGTACTGCTGTTCCATTTTGTGATTGACGTTATACTCAGGCGATTGTTGTTTCCTTAGAACGTCGAAGACAGTTCTCATTTTTCTTCCGATGAAGGATTCTGCTGGAGACTTACCTTCTGGTGCGTTGGGATTTGGTGTGGATCTGTAGACTTCTAGGAAGGTTTGGAGAGATTCCGTAGGCGTTTCTTCCCCTTCGAGTTTTTTAATGCCCGTTTAAGTGTATCAACGAAACGCTCGGCTTGTCCATTTGAACTTGGATGAAAACGAACAGTCCTTGTGTGTTTAATGCCTTTTTTGCTGCACCACTTCTCAAATTGTTCTGAACAGAACTGTGTTCCGTTGTCCGAGACTAATTGTTCAGGATTTCCGAAGAGTGCACAGTATCCGTTTAACATTTTTAATGTTGCATATGTGGTTGTCGTTGTTGTCTCGTAGATAACAGGGTATTTTGAATACGAGTCGATGATAAGAAGATAATATTTACCATTTTCTGGACCAGCATAGTCTATATGTATCCTTTCAAGAGGGTGTGAAGTTAATGGCCATGGGCAAAGATTTGTTTTCACTGGACTTTTTGCCGCATGTTGACAATTTTTGCATTTCCGAACAAAGTCTTCAATTTGTTTGTCGATGTTTGGTAAATAAACATAACTTCTGGCGATGGCTTTGCTGCGTTCTGTTGATAAGTGTCCTTTGTGAAGTTGTTGTAAGATTGTCTCTGATATGATTTAGGAATTACTATACGATTATTGAAAAGAATGCAACCATCGAAAGATTTTCATTGCGGTTGAAAAATTGAATAATTGTAAAATTCTGTTTGAATGTATTTGAGGACCATTTGTAAATCCGTGTCTTTTGTTGTTGCATCGACGATTATTTTAAATGATACTCGGAGAACTGAGATAGTTTCATTTACCTCGTTACGTATGTCTTCTTCGAATGATATTGAAGCCACTATTAAGTCATCTGGGGGTTTTTCGTGATTGTTGACTTTTGTTTGCACAGACCTGGGGTACTGTTATCAAAAACTGTTTGATAATTCGTTTCGATTCTGCTATTTCATCAACAAAGGTTATTTTATGACACCATGAGGTTATTGGTTCTGCCATAGATTGAATGATTGAATCCAATCGATTCCAATGATATTGAGTTTTTCTATATCTGTTATATAACATTTTAATGTTTTGATGTTTTGTCGATTGTGACGTCACATTGAAATTCTCCTAGGAACTTGATTGAGTTTGCGTCGCTAGCGTTTGTCAAAAGTTTCGTAGGCTTCAGGCTTACCTATAGCTTTCCATGTGTTGATAGATACAATTGATATGTCTGACGCAGTATCAATTTGAAGTTTTACAGGATTGTTGTTAAATAGGACAGTTGTGTATTTCCTTAAGTCGCGGAAATTAATGTTGTGTTTTGAAAACTGTCTTAGTTTTGAATGATTTCCTTGAATTGCTGTATTTCTTGAATTCGTTCTGGTTGTTTTCAGATGATGATTTGAAATTCTTACCAGTCTTAGCGATGTTGCAAAAGTTATTTTATGACCCACTTGATTGCATGTTGTGTATTTATGTTTCTGGAAAGGACAAAATTTGACGTAGTGAAGGTCTCCGCAATACCAACAGGGTGAATTGGGTGTTTTGTGCTTCTTAAAGTCTTTTGCGTGCTTGTTGAGTGAACAGAAGATTTTTGATTGATGTTCAATGAGAATGTTGTCCGATTTGAGATCTAGAATTCGTTGTGTTTCGTCTACTAGTTGATCTAGGTTCATTGTAGTGTTTTCATCATCCAGTACCTTTAGTAAGCGAAGTCTTATGTCGTGGTCTTTTGCTGACTTGAGTCCTTGACGAAAATGAGACGTTTGAATTGGTCGATTTTCAGTTTTTTCATTTTGAATAGTTCGCATTGTAGGTTTACTCTGCTTGCGTACTCTCTGAAATCTTCGCTGTCGCCTTTTGCTAGCTGAAGGCATTTGTATCTTTGTGAGACTTGTGTTTTTGTTTTACCAAAGAGTTTCTTGAGTTTCTCTACTGTATCCTTTAGAGTCATATCTTCAGGTTTTGCTGGTAATACGTAGTTGGCAAACCTTTCATGTACTTGGTTCGACATTTTTCTCTATAACAAGGCCACTTTGTCATGTTCTTCGAGTGAGCTTGCTTCTTTTTCGAAAACATGCACAAACCTGTTGTACCACGCTTGAAATATCAGACCGCTCTCTGGCTCGTACACGAATGCTGTCATTGACTGTGCTAGTGATTCCATTGGTGATGCTTTGGATGAATTTGATGTTTGTGGTGAATTTGGTGCTCCTTGTGCTTGAAGAAGATCAGCCATATGCTTTAGCAGTTGCGTTTGTTGCGACATTGCTTTTTGTTGCTCTGTTAACAATTGTAGAATTATGTCTTGAGACATTTTTGCGGATTGTTGTGTGTGCAATTATTGATCAATTTCCACTATCCTCGTCGCCACTTTTGTTGTGCTTTTATGGTTTGAAATAAAAGCCAATGTTTGTTAATACTAAAGGTGTAAAGATTTATTGGATGATGAGCGTTCACAGCTACTAATTTAAAAGGAATGAAGAAGTTACAATGTAGTGAGTCAGACTCGAGTGACAGACAGAACAAGACTGCGCAAGCTGAAATGGCGGTAGCACGGCGTCCTATTATATGAGCGTTGCCGTATAGGATGTTGCAACATGAGATGCCATACTGTTAATGTGGGTTGCCCCAACAGTTTTTATAAAAACAACAATAATGGGATTAAGTCTCACCATTTTTTATTATACCCTTCACTTTGGAAAGGAGGGTATATTAACTTTGTCATTCCGTTTGTAACATCCCTAAATATTCCCGTTGACCTAATTCGATTTAATGATGTCCGTCTGTCTGTCAGTGTGTCTGTTGAAATCACGATACAGCCCACATTAATTGACGTAGAGCGTCAAAATTTGCATTGTGTCTAAGATGGTTGGCATTGAAAATAAGATATATCGGTCCACGTTTTGGTATAGTCCCCATAGTGTTTGTGGGTCATAATGGTTTCTAGCTCGTGTGACGAAACATAGGTCAACGTTTTGGTATAGCCCCCATATAACGGTACCTCGCGATATTCGGTATTTTGATAATTTTTGCCAATTTTCTTTCACATATTTTTCTAAAAATTGGTATTTGTAGGTCATAATGGTTTCTATTCTAGCTCGTGTGACGATACATTATATGTATAGGTCAACGTTTTGCTATAGCCCACCATATAACGGTACCTCGCGATATTCGGTATTTTGATGATTTTTGCCAACTTTTTTCACGGATTTGTCTAAAAAGTGGTATTTGTAGGTCATACTGATTTCTAGCTCATGTGACAAAATATTGTATGTATAGGTCCACGTTCGGTATTTTTATGATTTTTGCAAAATTTTGTTGGTCATAATGGGTTCTAGCCCCGGTGGCGAAAAATTGTATGTATAGCAGCGGACAAAAACAAACGAAACGATTAACGCACCCATCTTACGAAGACACATACTATTAAATTTTTTCAATCATTTTGCACTCCAAATTAAACAAACCACAAACATTTCAATGTCAGAAGTACACAAACAATATGATTGCCTTAATGTACTTCGGCTGCGAGTTGCCGAGCTGCATCGTTTACGAAAGAATCGCCGATAAACGTTTGCAGTGCGAAATGATGACTGGTACATTAAGAGTATATTTCAGTTATGTTTTTGTTTCCAATCATCTACAAATCAGTACAAAATAAGAAACGAGTCCCGTTATCTTAATATCGGTTTTATTTCGTTTCGTACTTCAAAGAAATACAGAACGAAACTATCGTAAACGTTTTCAATAGTTTATTTTCGTTTGCTGATGTATAGGTTCAAGTTTTGGTATAGCCCTCATATAACGGTACCTGCCGATATTCGATATGTTGATAATTTTTGTAATTTTTTTTTCACGGATTTGTCTAAAAAAATTGTATTTGTAGTTCATAATGGATTCTAGCCCGGTGGCAGAACATTGAATATTTAGTTCCACGTTTTGTATAGCGCACATATTCGGTATTTTAATAATCCTAGTCACTTTTACGCACATAAAATTTTGTCCATAGAGGTTCCCATATTGGTATAGCCCCATATTACGGCCTCATTCACTTTATGGTTTTTTGACAAGTTTAACTCCATTATCCAAACGGTCTTAGTGGTATACGAAGTTTAAAGTAAAACATCGACCTGCACATTCAAATATAGCATGATCTCCGCAGTCCATGTGTTGAAAAATGTTTCCGTCGATTTTGTGATGGATATTTTCATATTCCTCGCAGTGAAGAAGGCGGCTAGATCAACTATGTAAGATTTTAACCGATCGCAAATATCACCAATGATGGGTCCGGATGCCACGCGTACAATCATCTGCGTACGTTATTATATTTATGCCGCCTGGAGGACGTGGAGTTTCGAAAAGGTACAGGTTAGACAGATCCGGAGATATCACCCCACCTTGGGGAACTCCCTGTTTTACTCTACGGACTTCGACTCCTTGTTTCTGATTTCCACGTACGACTGGTGTCCACACGTATAGTTAACTATCCAAAGTTTCAAACTTGGCAGAGAGTGGTGCGTATGACAAACCGTATGACATGATTGGCTGTATCAAAAATTGTGGTGGTACCTCCTCGTCTGTGAGAGATCATATATGGCGTAGGATCCCTCTCTTAGCCCTGTCACTCCAAGTGTGCTCTATAAATTGCAGTTGAAATAAAACGGCAAATCTGTCACTTCAACGCGACTAAACCGTTTTCCACTGTACAGATTCCCACAATCGACATGCTCCCCCCTTGCACGAGTGCAATCTTCATAAATTGTTGGGTGGTTTTGTTATTGCAACTTCTGCTGGTGTTGTAAACAGTTCGGCTTGTCTTAAAAGGTCATGTGGGTCCGGCATACTGATTTAATTGTTGTTGCCGATTTAAGTATGTTGTTATCTTGCCTATGATAACCATTCTAAGCTTAATTGATCGATGATTATATTCTCGAATATTGCCGTTAATTTGACCCATTTTATTGAAACATTGTAGAGTGTTATTTTTTCCGAACTGAAAACTGCGGGTTAGGACCATTTATATTTCTGTAAAAATAGCTACATAAAAAACAACTACAAAGCAAAAAAGCATATTTACATAAAGTGTTAAAAGTTTCTTGGTTATTACCAACTCATATAAATACCATCTAACCCATTTTGTTATAGACCAGGCATGTTTTTTGAGCATAATCAACTTGACCAAATAGTCATTATTACATTTAACCACAGGTTAAAGTTTTTTGTGCCCATATGTATGGCAACCAGACCATCTTCTTGTCCGAAAAATTCTCTTATTGTTTGGAAGTCACTGACCCAACCGGGCTCGTAAATACTACTTAAGATTGTAAAATTAAAGATATATGTTGACGAAGTTGACCATATATTTCTTCAACGGAAATCCGTACGATTTTCCCGTAAATACGAAATTGATCATATATTTCTTCAACGGAAATCCGAACGATTTCCCTGTAAATACCTTATAAGCCAGTTTCTTTTGCAAGGAGTACAGGAAATTTATAAATTTTTCTCTTGAACGGAAATCCGTTTGATTTCCTCGTGTATATTATAAATGTTTGCTCTTTTAGCAATAGACGTATTGTTTGACTGTCCGCTAGCATGTCATTAACATATATTCCTTTACCATTTATATTTGCTGCTAGCGGCCGATCAATTTGCCATCCTGTGGTCACCTGCAATTATGTTTTTATTGCCAGGAAAGACTCACAGCCAACACCACTTATAAATTTCCATAATATTCGATAGAAAAGGAAAATTTAATTCTTTGCCGTCCATCCGTTCGATGGTACGATGTCTCATTTGAAAACTGTTTACTGATTTCTTGAAATTCCCGCTCGCCACATTTCCACAACAATACTTTTTACTATCGTGTTTTGTTTTAGAACACATATTAACTGGAGCCAAGTCGGTACTGTCGTTTGTTATTGGTCCGTAAATATACCAACCATAAATTGAATTTTGTGCTATCATAATTATTTTCTTGTACCTTTGTACAATAGATGGGAGTATGTCACTTCCAATCAGCATGCCTACTTGCGCTGATACCACGAATCCTGGATAAGCAAGGTTTATATCGTTCACATCATATAAATCTGAATTCGTAAGCGATCTTGTTGGTGTCATACTTGTCAGATTTTGAACTACTAGAACATTTGCATTGATTTCAAAGTCTTGTTTGTCGGCACATAGAGTTACCTTACATGTTTCGTAAGCGTTTGCAACTACTGTACCACATAAACCACTTATTTGGAACTCAGCCTTTTTTGTTTTTATGTTGAGGCTATTAACTGTATTACTCGTTACAAATGATCGTTTTGAACCAGAGTCTAAAGAGCTCTTACAGTTAAAATTGTTTGATATGTACTACCGCTGTTGGCAACATAACATCATCATTACTCAAAGTAATGACTGTCTAGGTATTTGTTCCAAAATCGAACTGAGGAGCATGACAGTTCATTTTGCTTCTCATCAATTGCTACGTGTGTTTCTGTACGTCGACTAGGTCGTGGATGAGAATGCCCGCACTTCTACGGTCTACCGCATTATCATTCGATTGTTGTTGGGAGTTGTTGTTAAATGAAACTTAGTACGATGCTTCAATCTTTCCAGTACAATCAATTCTTTCCAGTACTTGATGTCCATTAATTAAGAAATCTTCCATTGTCGACAATTCCGGTAAATCACAGTGGGATTCAATGGATTGTTCCCACAGTGTTGACACCAATTTCAATTTTTCATATTTCTTATAATTTTATTTGTTTTAATGGAATGGAATTTTATGAAATGTAATACGCTACTAACTACGTGCTGTTACGATCAGCTACGTTTATATTACGTTTCGTTTTGTACGTATCGTTACGTCTTCACTAACTCGAACTATTGCTTTTCAGTATAAATCATTTAATATCATCAGATATCGTGTTATCCCTTTACATTGGCCTTTGGCTCAATGAGTAAATAACTTTCACGGTATTACTTTTTTTGAATTGAAATCATTACTGTCATGAGCCATGATGACTATGGCTAGTCATCACCAATTGTATCGTAAGCATATTTTACAATATGAGTATTGACATCTAAGTCAGCAGATTATTGCCGTATTAAATATTCTTGTTGTTACAATTAGGGCATTGACATCAGTGTCAACACCTTATTGCAACTATTAATCTTTATTTGTATTTATCTGTTAACTAATCTCCCTTTAAGAAGTGGGTGTCCCAGCCACGTCGTAGCTTTCAACAACTCGTTTCATTTTTTAGAAGCACATATCTTTAAAGGATGATAGCGCCGCTGAACGATAGACCGGCGGTCATTTCAATGGCAAAAACATCTTTGGAGAACCATTTGATGTTACGTCATCTCTAAGCTCTTTAATGATTCGCAGGTTTTGATATTTGATATCCATAAAGGTGAAGATGATATTCCTCGTGTTTTTCATAAGCATTACCTTCTGGTTGTTGTTGTTGTCATTTATGGTAGCTGTATTTTCAAAGGTGATGAGATAAGTACCCCTTATACTTATTTCAGGACTGTTATGTGTTTTAACCCGCACAGATTGATTGTTCATTGATTATAATCACCCTCGTCCACAAATGTTAAAGGTTTCAAATGAATATGTCGGGTGTGACATTCGGCAGAACCTCCTGAATGAATCGCACGCGCACAAGTATTATGCTTCATTACTCTACAAAATGTTGTTTGGATGGCCTTTGCACAATTGTTGACAGCTATGACCCTATCGTCACAATCGGCAATGGTGTTATCTTCCAACTGCAATATAGTGTTGTTGTAACTTACAGGAAATATTATTACCTCTTGGCAACTGGTCTCTACTCTAGGATATTCTATGATCTGTTAAATCTTTTCTATTTGACCTGTAAAACCTTTACATTAGAAATTTGCATTATGTTAACAATAGATACTTCTGTGAGCTTTTCAACAAAAATAGACTTCAAATCATTATTATCAAAATTGACGGATTTTTAATACTAGTTTTAGCCAATGTTACAGTTAACATTAATTCTGAATTTCTGTTATAACAATTCTATTTCTAGCCAAGAGTACATCGTATAGATGAGACGTGTACGGCGGTGTTATATTAGTTTCTTTATGATTTTGTTAACCGCGTCTGTAAGCCGATTTATTTGTTTTTGAGTTTCTGTATTAATCAAGAATTGCCTATTGTTTGATTTTATAAGTTATGACTCCGACATCTTAAGTCTTTCAAATTCTGCTGCGTCCGGAGTTCTTGCCACAACTTTTAATGCTGTTCCTAGAAAATCTAACTTTATTGTTCCCATACTATAACTCTCACCACCTAACACAGGAATGTACCTTGAGTGTAATATCAGCGACGCGAGCATTTGCTATGATAAGATGATGATATATGTAGAGGAAAATATGAAAGATATGTTAAAGCATTGTATCTCGATTTATAATCAGATCTGTTAAATTAAAAATCTAGACAATATCCGTCATTTCAAATTGTCTTTGTCGACCACCCTCCCTTTAATAAGTACTGAAGTACCGAGGTCAGCCTGCTAATTTCTTCAGAATGTGGGTGACAATTTGAGAACTGTTTTTTATCCGGAAAAGATGTCAATATGTTAATATCACCCCGAGTAACCTGGCTTGACGTTTCACTCAATTCCTGTTTCTTAGGTGCTTATTTGCTTTACAACTCACTTGTGCCGTTCTATGTGCAAGTTTGTGCTCATATTGACTATTTCCACCTGTTCAGATTTGTCTAATATGTCTGTAACAAAACTTTTACAATACCAGATCTTCGTTTCTGAAAAGCTTTCAATTCATTTTAAATATAATGAGAATGACCGCAATAACAGATTCTCAATTCTCGGCTTGAATAACGAGACTGATGAAATAATACAACCGGTTAGATACCAAATATCCCCCCCCCCCCCTCCCCACAAATATCTTTTCGAAGAACTACAAACAATCTCCCAAATGTTGGGTAAACCTAATTTTCACATGGTATCTCTAAAGAGAATCAAACAATAGACGAAATACAAACTTATACGGAGTCGCATTATAAGACCTAGTTCGTGCTCTAGATCTGAAAAGAAAATTATTACACCTATCATATCAAGAGCTCAAAAGGACTAGTCGCCGTGATTAATGGGCTGTCATAGTTCTACACCCCATAGAGGACATAAAAGATGCTCTCGCAGCAGAAGGATTCGAAACAAAGTATATCATCACATTTTCAAAAAAGATGAGTTCCGCAACCTATGTTTTAAGTAGAACTACATACGAATATTCGCAACTAATAAAAAGGACAATTTCATCCAATTTATAGCCTTAGGCTTCTTTGTAATCGCGGTGTGAAAATAGAAGAACCTCAAAAATAAAAGGCCACCTCAATGTACAAACTGACTCACCCAACCATAAAATTTCAAATATAGAATCTATCGAAAAATTAATCGTCCCATGAATTCTTTAATGACAAGTACGCAAAGTATGATGCAAGAAATGGTGAGAAATCAATCTATGATACAAAAATATGTCAGTACACATGTGAATTTCTAACACTTTCCTAAAGTCCGGGAAGAAATTGACAATTCAGTTAAATATTTTACTTCGATAGTCAACACCGCTATCAATGTTGCCACTCCCACTAAATTTTCTAAACCAGAAAATAATTCCTACGATCCATCGACCATTCGAAAACTCGTGTCTGATAAAAGGAAGGCCAGAAGAGAATGGCAGAAGCACCGCTCACCTAGTTTCGGGAAAACTAAAAGAATGTGAAAACTCTTAAACAAAGCACTCAGATAAACGAAGTGCGAAACTTAAAATATTCCTAAATAACCTTATGGAAGCCACAAAATTTGAATAGACATATCGCATCGCACTAATACTCCAATCGCCTAGAAAATGGGACTTGGGCACACCTTAAATCTGTATTTACCCCAAATCCAGATAATCGACAGTTTCAAGCTCTAATTGACGACATTGTTCCGAATCCAATACGATTTTCTCTAAAAGAAATCAAAGTTCTATAGCCTCGACGAAACTAAAAAGTCCCCGGGTAAAGATAGAATTACTCCAAACATGCTCAAGATTACCAACCCCAAGAAATTACCAGTGCACCGCATGGTCACAAACATTAGAATGCATTCGAAGAAAGGGATACTGCCCCGCGTTATTATAGACATTTCCCACGTTTGACAGAATCTGGCATCTTGGAATTCTATACAAAATTTGTGAAACTCTACAAAAAACACTCAAAACTTTTTTGTAGTTATTTTTCAAATCGTACATTTTTCAAAATCGAGAAAAATATTGGCTGCATCTCACAGGGTAGTATCTTACGACCATTCTGTATGTGTTCTTTGCTGCCGATATGCACACAAACCATGAAACTCTCACCTCAACGTTTTCTGATGATACTGCTTTAATTAGCATACACAAGGATCCTATGATAGTGTCGGAAAAACTACAAACCATGTAGATCTTCTCGAAAATTGGCTGACAAAATGGAGATATCGATAATGCAAGCAAGGGCATACACGTTACTTTTGCTCTAAGACGTGAACTTTGACCCACGATAAAAATCTTTAATACTCAGTTCCACAGAAAGATACCGTAAAATATCTCGGAATGCACATGGACCGAAAACTTACATGGAAGCAAACACATCGATGCAAAAATCACGCAAATTAAACTAAAAAAGGCCATCTTGAGTGGTTAATTGGTATACGTTCTTCTATTAAATTTCCTATTATATAATACTGTATAAGCCAATTTGGACTTATGGCATACAGCTCTGGGGCACAGCTAGTGCCTCTAACGTAAATACTACAAAGACGACATCGAATATTCTTCGATCTATTACAGGTGCACCATGGTACATAAGGACAAAAACATCACAAGGACGTAAATATACTTACCGTTGAAGAAGAAATGCCGAAAGTACTTAAGCAAACTATCCTATTTTTCGGAGGACACGATAGACTGCGTAGACATGACACTCTTTGTATCAGATAATTTAGTTTCGTCTTACTCTCTCATTATTTTCAGCTCTTGTCTGGCCAATTGAACGTTTTTTTTTCCATCGCCCACTGTTTACTTCTACAGGTAGTAGAAGCTGCTTCTGTGAATAAATCGATAAGACTATTACAGTATCCGCGGGATGATTATGAAGAAATCGTAAGACCTATTACTGTAGTCCGCGGGATGATTAGATATACTGTATCTAAACAAGCACAGTATATCCGTAAGACTACTCTGTAGTCTGCGATTCACTTAGATTAACTGTATCTAAACTAATCTGAATTACCTATCAATTAATTCACGGATAAACTGTATCCAAAGCCCACAAAATCAGGCATCTAT